>NC_137693.1:22011464-22048964 GCF_963989245.1 Nansenia antarctica
CATATTGATCAACTATGTGCTGTTAAATGTAACCACATCATACTGGGTGATTAATGACGTACAGGATTAGGTTGTCAAATCAAATTACATCCTAATCTGTAGAAGCCTGTAGAGCAAAGGCTATGGGAATGTGTATTTTATACAGTACAATCCCTAAAGCTGTGCTGGAATCAGCTGTTGACACATTTGACTATAATCTTGACATTGGGACAGGACTATGACAACAAACAAACACTTCACTGATAACATGGACATGTCTGAACCACAGAAATGAAATGATAAGCCGTCAGGATAACAGATGATGCCTCTTCATAAGCAGGTTAGCATTGACGAGACCAGGCCACTCTAATAATGTACTGTATGACATGACAGGAAATTTAACATTTGAAGGAAATTGAATAAAGCATAACAATATACTGGTTTTTTTGCGGGGGGGGGGGGGGGTAGAGACAGTAGAGATTGGCAGGAAGGATGGGTGAGAGAGAGGGGGATGACATGTAGGATCTATCGAGCCAGGGACCTTGCAATGAGGTATGTGCCTTAGTGTGCTACACCACTTACGCGCCCCAATCTATGTGACACAGTCTGATCATTTGGTCCGCATGTCGGCAACCGATCAAAATGTTCTGACTTTTCTTTTGAGAATCACAACAAAACTCGGTAGTCAAGCAAAAATACTGCAATGCGATTGATTGGGTGAGTAATCCCCACTGCTACCTAGTTAACTATAACACTACTTTACATTGTTAGCAGGCTCACAAAACAAGCTGTGTTAGTTGACTAGTGAAGTGTTATTGATTTTCAAATTTTTCGAAAGAAAAGACCGATCATTACATCAGATCCCGATATGAGGACCAAATGATCAGACTGTGTCACATATACTATTTTGTTCCCGCAGCCTGGTACCATTAGGGAAGAGTGTTCTGAATGACGATAGACCGGTAGCCTTGACATCCCACATCATGAATATCATGGAAAGACTGGTGCTAGCACACATGAGGCCCCTCATTTTTGGACCCCCTGCAGTTTGCCTACCAGGCAGACATTGGTGTGGATGATGCCATCATAGATAAGGCTGGCAGCACGGTGAGAGTCATGTTCTTGGACTTCTCTAGGGCATTTAACACCACACAACTCTTACTACTTATAGATAAGCTACTGAGGGTGCAGGTGGATTCCCCCATTGTTTCCTGGATTACAAACTACCTGACCAACAGGCCACAGTTTGTACAGCTGCAAGGTGTGTCAGACTGGGTGGTGAGCTGCACTGGCGCCCCCCAGGGGACATTTCTGGGACCCTTCCTCTTCACCCCTATACCTCGGACTTCAGGCACAACACAGATACTTGGCATCTGCAGAAGTTCTCAGACGACTCTGCTATTGTGGGATGTGTCAGTGGAGGCCAGGAGACCGAGTACAGAGGACTGGTGGACAGTTTTCTTGAGTGGTGTGAGCTGAACCACTTGCTACTCAACATCAGCCAAAGACAAAGGAGATGGTGGTAGACTTTAGGAGGACTAGGGTCCCCCTGTCTCCAGTTTCCATCCAGGGAGATGTGGACGTGGAGGTGGTCCAGACCTACAACACTACACAACTACAAGCTTGTAACACAGATGTCCTGTACAAGACGGGGCCAGTGCCGGCTGTATTCCCTGAGAAGGCTCAGGTCCTTTGGTCCTTTGCTGAACATGTTGGCGGGAGGGGGCAGCATCAAGTATGGTGACACCAAGAGGCTGAACAAGCTTATTAGGAAAGCTGGTTGGGTCCTCGGTGTCACTCTGGACACAGTGGAGGAGATGGCCAATAGGAGGTTGAGGACCAAACTCCTGGCCATCATGGACACTGGATGGCAATGAAAATAGGGGTAGTGGTGGCCTAGTGCATAGTGAGTTGGACTGGTGATCAGAAGGTCTAGTGGATAATGAGTTGGACTGGTCATGAGTGAGACTGTCCCTGTTATTTCATTTTGATATTATTCTATTACACCTCAATGTGAGTAAAACAAAATAAATCATCATTGGTCCCCCCACACCACAGTGCCCCATTATCATCAACACCCAAGCAGTTGAAATGGTCGACAGTTTTAAATACCTCGGAATTACACTGGACAATAAACGTAGTTTCAACCAACACACCACCGATATCTTTAAAAGGAGCCAACAAAGATTATCCGTCATCCGCAAACTTAAAGGACTGTATGTTCCCCCCCCCCCCCCCCCCCTCTTCTCCTCCTACTGTACCAGAGCATTATCCAGCCCATCCTCATGTCCTGTTCCTCCTGCTTCTTCAACATGCTCACAGTCATCAACCGGGCCAAACTCACACGCATCACCAACACTGCTGCCAGGATAATTGGACTCCCCACACCCAACCTCACAGCACTAAACAACAGGGCCATCTCACACATCGCACCCACAATAGAACAGGACATCACCCACCCAGTCAATCTGTACCTCGTCCCACTGCCATCCGGGCATAGGTACAGAACGCTAAGGTGCAAAAGGGCTCGCTTTGGCAAAAGCCTGATCTCCGCAGCCATTGTTGCCTTAAATAATAGACCGCTCTGAGTGTGTGTACTTGTGTATCTGTCTTGTGTAGTACTGTCTGTTGTTGTCTGTGTTATACAGTGTTGTATGTATATATGTATACTGTACAGTGGTGTGAATTTCCCCCTGGGGACAATACATCTAATCTAATCGAATCTAATTCAATTGTCACTTTATTTTATTATTGTTGTTTGTGGTGTGAACTGCTGTAACGCCTTAATTTCCCCTCGGGGATACATTTATTTACCTAGTGTTTGATAAAAAAGACCTTGATCCATTCCTGATTGAATCCAGGCTGATTGAGCTGATTGTTTCTGTCGTTTCTTTTGATATTCTAAACATAGTAATCTATTTCTGGATAAATGTGTCATACCTGGGAGGTGATGGTTTGAACCGTAATCATAGACAGTCTAATTAGCACTTCAGGCTTCATCTTCTAGCGTAGGCAGCTGAAACGCACGCACAAACACACACATGCACAAATAACTGTGAAAGCCAGGCAGCTGCTTCTGAGTCTGGTGCTGGAGATGCTAACGGTTCTAAAGCTGGTAATGATGGTCTACTATGTGCAAGAGACTAATTGCATTTAAAACTTTCTCCATGGAACTTTTCTCCTATTTTGAGTTCATTCCAGAGCAATTGGGATTTCACTTTTTTTTCTCGGTTGAAGAATGTACAGTTTGGTAAAAGGGAACACTGAATTCACCTTCAACATAATGAGCAAAGACAGATGGGAGAGAGAGAGGGGGAGTAAGAGGGACGGAGGAGAGAAAGACACTGCATAGTATTGACTGTCAACACTTTATCAACCATCTGACCACCAATAAATACAAAATCTGTTCAAAATCTGAAGAGGGAGAGGAGAAGAAACTGAAATGAGTATGACTAAAATAGAGTAGAGGGGGTTGAGAGAGTGAAAGAAGAGTGAGAAAGAACAAGTAGACAGACTGACAACAGACTGTAGTTCTGAGGAAATAGGGAGAACAAATCAAATAAGGAAGTTGAGCAGGTGAAAGAAACGGAGAATGGAGATAGAGAGGGGTGATGGGGCTCATGGTCAAGGGCAACTTTATTATTCATTCAAATGTGGTCAACCAGACAACGGAAAACCAAAAACACAACATTAAACTCACATTATATGTGCAATAGTAATATTGTATCCTACTGTACAATATAATCCTTAGTCCTGTCCAAGTGTCCGTAGCCTTAAAAAATTCTGCAATCCAAACATGAATACCGGTACATGAATACATTTGCTTGCATACACCTTATCCAACATGTCGTGACATTAGAGTTATAAGGTTCTATCTCCATTTTTGTCAAAATTCAGTTTTTTACATACCGGTAATCTGATCCATTAGGTGTTTACTATATCCACGGACCCCCATGGGGATCCGAAGTGATATAAAGAGTTTACCTCGATCAATTCTCTTAATCGATATCACATTTTTTTCACAACTTTGCATGCTATACCATGCCACCATTTTTTCCAGTGACGGTAAACACGGCCTAAGTCACATCCAGTTTTCTCCAACTGGAGAATGTGTCATGTCCGGTTTCAACGCCAAATGTCCATACCATTGGTCGGCCAACTCAAAAAAAAAGAAGAAGAAAAAAAGAAAAGAAAAGAGAAATCTGATACATGAGAAAGGTCAAAGGTCAAAGATGGTGCCAACATATCTCCAAATGGCCTAAACATATAGGTGTCCGCCTAAACATACCTGTACTAAAACAGGTACAAAGTTGCATTTGCTCACATTACTAGCATCAACTTTGGCACAAGTACTAATAAGACCCTGGAGTACTGATTCCTAGATGATTTGGGCTTGGTTATCAGGTTTCCAAGGTGATATTCACAGTAAAAGCTGTTGTTTTTTTAGGCGGAGACTGAATTTGAGATGTTTTATAATGTTCTAGCTCTATTTGCTCTGACACAGTAACATAGATTTAGAACCAGAAAAATTAGGTGGATAGAAGAGGTTAATGCCTGTGTGGTGTTATTTTTAAAATGTTGACATTTTTTAGTTAGTAATTAATAAAATACTACGGTTCCATCTCACAAAACATAATGGAATGTAAAAACTTTGACGCTCAATATCTCTGAACTACCCTAAACGGAGATAGAACCTGATAATTCTAAGCTCACAATGTCTTGCATAATAAGGATGAAATAGTGGGTGATGAATGAGGGTGGATAGAGAGGAAAAGAGAGTGAGAAGGGATACAGTCTGTAGCTACAGTAGGTACAATGAGAGGTACTGTCAGATTGAGATTCTGAAAACGTTATTGTCCATCAAATTTGCATTAGACAGAAAATTGTCTGGCATAGGCTCGGCCGCCAAGTGTGCGTCTCCTAGTGCGGGGTATGACGAGGAGGTCAGTGTTCCCATTACTTTTGGGTACCGGGGAAAAGAGGTACTATGCAATAAAATATTTGGACAGTGACACAATTTCCATAATTTTGGCTCTGTATGCCATCACAATGGATTTGAAATGAAAAACAAAAAATATTGTATGAAACGTTAAGGAATTGCAACCATTTTTATACACAGTCCCCTATTTTCCAGGAGCTCAAATGTCATTGTACAAATTAACATAATCATAATACATAATACAAAAGAACCCATGGACATCATCAAAACTCCCAACACACTGTCTGTGTCCAAATATATATGGACCTATAAAAGCTCAGAATCTCTACCTCATAGTAATTGTTCCCAACTTTTGGAGTGTAGAGCCGACGGAAGAAAAACTGTTTTACTTGCCCATCACTTAGGCAGGGCACTGTATTGTGCAAATGCTGTAATGTAGAGGACGGTAATGGTCACTGTGTTCTATCTATCTATCACCAAGACCTTCTCTTTGTCACCACATCACCACTGCCCCCACTCATTTATTTAATTGGCTCACGGCTATTTTTACCTCCTCTTCACTCTCTCTCTTTCACCTCCCACTTATGTCCTCCTTTCTGTCTTCCCACCTTTTTTTTCTTCCCCCTTTCTCTTCGCTTTCTCTTTTTTCTCCTTCTCTCCTCACTTCTCTATCTGTTCTTGTCTAATCCCCCTCTCCCTTTCTATGCCCAGGCAGCCACATGCTAAATTAGACTCTGCTTGTAAGGCACATCATTCCAAGAAGTGTGCAAGCTCTTCTTCTGACATGTCTCTTGTTATCAGTGCATCCTGACATGACATCAATAAACATGGCTTCATTCTTTGTGCTGCTCCACCGCACAGTTTGAACAAAACATGATTAATTTCCCTCACGTGAACTTCATTTCATGAATGCATTCTGCATGACCCAAACCAAATGGATTGTATCATTAGTTGTTGTAGTTATCATTTCCTGTGATATACTATACTGTACAGTATCACGTCTTGTATATTGTCACAGCCTAGTAAACTTGCTCATGTGGTGTTCCTACTAGCATAATGACTTGTCAGGACCTACAGTGGATTTGTGTAATCTTTGGAAGAGAATCAGAATCAGATGAGAATCAGATTTTCTTACAGGTACAGGTACATAGAGTCACATTCTTAGGTTCAGATTCCTCGACATTGGCATCACAGCAGAATACAACATCAACAATAATAGAATAAAGTAAAATAAGTAAGGTGATTATGGTGGTAGTTGTACCATAGCAGGACCAGTCGTACTGCAGTAAAACAGTAGTGCAAAAGGCTGTGCCGGTTACAATGTGGTGAAATGCAATATCATACAGTATGCAATAATATAGTTCAGATATGATACAGTACAGGAAGTTCAAGTAGTAGTCAGGTAGTGTAAAATGCTGGCAGGTTACAATGAGATGAAATGCCAGCCGAGCCATCTTTGTATGTAGTGTCAAAAATGCCTATGTCAAAGAGATGACTTGGGCAGATAGTGATGTTGGAATGTAACAAGCCTTCTGATAGGCTGATATAATGTAACAAGCCTTCTGATAGGCTGATATAATGTAACAAGCAGTCTGATAGGCTGATATAATGTAACAAGCCTTCTGATAGGCTGATATAATGTAACAAGCATTCTGATAGGCTGATATAATGTAACAAGCCTTCTGATAGGCTGATATAATGTAACAAGCCTTCTGATAGGCTGATATAATGTAACAAGCCTTCTGATAGGCTGATATAATGCACAGTGAATCAGCAGTGGTAGGAGAGTAGATTTAGACAGATATCTCAAGTTGGCTAAAATATGACTTTATGTTATCAGGCTAGCGATAAGATACTCTGGTCATTTGGTTATTATTGCCCTGTCTCTGTTGACACTGCCCAGGCTGAGGATAGGTCAAACCTGACAGCAGGATGATGCAGAAGGCCTTTTAACTACGACACTAAGTCCGTTCCAACCACCGCCAGCTACAATAACCTTTCATCACATATCACCACAGTGAAAATATCAATATGTCTTATTGGGCAGCAAATAATATAAATAATAATAAATAATAATAATTGATAATAGAAATAGAAAATGCTGCCCAATAAGAAATATTGATATTTTCACTGTGGTGATATGTGATGAAAGGTTATTGTAGCTGGCGGTGGTTGGAACGGACTCGTGTCGTAGTTAAAAGGCCTTCTGCATCATCCTGCTGTCAGGTATTGACCTATACTGGTGTCAATTAAATGGTGTGTCTTTGTTCAAACCAGCATGGATAAGGTAGATAAACTTTGATTCCTGTCCAGAGTCTGTGGACGATCTTAAAGACATTTTGAAAGAAATATTAGACCATGACCAGGACAATAGGTGGCCAGCTGTTTTTACTGTGCCCTTTTTTTCACTGTCCGTAAGCAATTCATTCATGTATTTAGCCTACTGTCTTTAAGCAATTCATTCATGTATTTAGCCTACTGTATTTAGCCTACCATGTATTTAGCCTACCAATTCATTCGAAAGCAAACAGGCGCGCAATATTTTTCACCCAAACTTGCACTTGCCTCGTATGCGATTCTTAAGTAGACATTCTTAGTTTATAAAGACATGAAAATAAAATAGCTAACGGCTGTTATTGGATACTATAGCCTATTCAATATCGGGACGTAAAGTCTCTCTACAATATATTATTTTCCATTTCGCAAGCCACAGTAGGGACGGCGTTTTTAAAGCCCATTATGTCTGAATGTGTGGGAACAACATCATTTGTATAAGACATAGACTACTTTTAAAAGCAATTTTGCGAAGACTTCTTTTACTGTAGCTAAATGTGTCGCATATAGAAGTTATGAAGTGGTTACTAAGAGTTACGAAGAATCCGAATCCATCTCTTTGATACAGCATCACAATGACAGCATCACCATACAGACGCATTCTTATAACTTCTGGAGAACTCCATCATTTAGTTCTTCTTTGCTTGCGATCAAGACAGTCACACAGTGATAACCTTATATTTTGGAATATTAATTACGGACGAAAATGGACTACCATTACTTTCCAGGTGAGAAAACGAAAACTTGAAATTGTAGTTTTAAAATGCAGTCTTGTATTGAAAATGTAAACCTTGGTGCATGGGGATATCATTGAAATATAGGTGAAATTGGCTCAAATCACTGTAGGCTATACAGTTTTTCTTGTTACCAAGCAATTCAAGAAACAAATATTGTTATATATCTAATTAATTGGTGTAGGGTTTATTATTAATGGCTTTTAAAATACTTTATGTAGTTTTTAAGAGTTCTGAGAGGGGGAAAGGATATGTTTGTTGTCAAATATATTTGTCTTCAGAGACAAAAATCAGTTGTTTCGATTATGTTTCTTTCAGACTTTTCGATGGGAGAGGAGTATGGACACCTGCTTCCTTCTGGTGAGCACCTCAAGCCAGCGTCAGTAGTTGACATCAGCCTGGTTGACATCAGCCTGCTCACACCAGCAGCAGTCCGTGAGCTACTGGGTGAGAAATACTTGTATGCTCCTGCAGCCTGCAACAGCTCTCTGATCAGGTTGGATGAAGGATGCTCCCCATCCTCAGCCCCCATTCTGGCCACCAGCCTCCAATCCGGAGCCTCAGATGTGGCAGGCCATGACAGCATGGTGTGGGAGCCCATGTTTAAAATGAACTCAGCTACTCTTCAACTCCTGCTGGAGATAGAACAGGAACAAGAGCAGATTGGTTCTGTTACCAGCCTGGTCCACCCTGGTGAGGACCTCAAGCCTTTTAATATTGCCTTTAAATGACTAAATAATTAAATTAAGATTATATAATGATTAAAGCACTTTGAGCTGCAACGTTTGCAGGAAAAGCGCTATACAAATAAAGTTATTATTATTATTATTATTATTATTATTATTATTATTATTATTATTATTATTCTGCAGTGGTTGACGCCAGCCTGGTACACCCTGGTGAGCCTGACAGTAAATCCATCGGCCAGTGCTATGCTGAGATGTTGGGAAATAAGTATTGCTATGCCCCAGCATGCTGTGAGGACGTCCATCTCTGTCCCCCAGCATCACCATACACTTTGGAGGCCAACCTGCATGCTGCTGGCCAGGCAGCACTTGACAGCATGGAGTGGGAGACAAAGATGACAGTGGATTCTGCTGAGTTTCAACTCCTCCTAGCGATGGGAGAGGAGTATGGACAGAGCTGTTCTGCTACCAGCCTGATTCCTTCTGGTGAGCACATCAAGCCAGTAGTTGACATCAGCCTGGTTGACATCAGCCTGCTCACACCAGCAGCAGTCCGTGAGCTACTAGGTGAGAAATACTTGTATGCTCCAGCAGCCTGCAACAGCTCTCTGATTAGGTTGGATGAAGGATGCTCCCCATCCTCAGCCCCCATTCTGGCCACCAGCCTCCAATCCGGAGCCTCAGATGTGGCAGGCCTTGACAGCATGGTGTGGGAGCCCATGTTTAAAATGAACTCAGCTACTCTTCAACTCCTGCTGGAGATAGAACAGGAACAGGAGCAGAGCGGTTCTGTTACCAGCCTGGTCCACCCTGGTGAGGACCTCAAGCCTTCTGCAGTGGTTGACGCCAGCCTGCTTCTGTCTGGTGAGGAGGTCATGTCTTCTGTAGCCAGCCTGCTTCTGTCTGGGGAGGAGGTCATGCCTTCTGAAGCCAGCCTTCTTCAGCCTGGCCCAGACCTGAAGCCAGCAGTGACTGACACCAGCCTGGTCAACTCACACCAGGACCTCAAGCCTGACAAACCTGTAAGCAGTGCTCCTACTGTCCCTCTCTGGTACACTGTTGTACTGTTATTCTCATTTTAGATCTTTATTATCTTTATTAATACATTATTCATTTATTTTACAACCAGTCACTGGAATGTCCAATTCATAGCTGTTCTGTAAAGGTTTTTCTGCATTGTCTTTCTAAGGTCATGGCCACCCTAAAGCCTACAATGATAGACAATAGCCTTCTCCAGGCAAGTGAGGATATCAAGTCCAATGCATTCCTCAGCCTGCTTCAGCCTAACCAGGACATCGAGCCTGCTGTAGTGATTGACAGCCTGGTCAAGTCTACTAAGGTGAAAGGGAAGAAGAAAGGATGTGGATGGTTCTGTGGCCTTTGGAGAGCCATTAGAAGGGGTCGAGGAAAAGACAAACCTGTAAGCAGTTTTTTGTTTTGTTCATGTTGTTTGTTATTATCCTGTAACACTGTTATACATACTGTTATTGTCTGTTACACTGTTGTACTGTTTAATATCATCATCTTGTTTTGTCATGTAGTGATGACAGAACTTTTTGTAAACAATGTCATTTGTCAAATTAAAAGACAGCAAAGACAGCTTCTCCTCAGAAGAGAGTATTAGAAAAACAGATGGCGAGCACAACATAGTTAGTGTCTAAAGAAATTGCAACTGCTGCAATTTGGCAGCATTTTGGGTTCCGACTGAATGACAAGGGAGAGCCAGCAAATCTTGACACGGCTGTGTGCAAGTTTTGTGATTTGATCACAAATCAATCCATGTGATTTTTAATCCTGCGGTAATACTGTATACCGCAGTTAAACTTGGGGAAGGTTTAACGGTGTCAAAAATGTGATACCGTCCAACCCTAGTCAAGGCATCCATTACTTCAACTGATCAGAGCTCCATATTTCCCTCACCTTCAGACTTTGTTTTTACCTGGGTATAGTTGTATGTCTTGCTCTATTACTGTGATGTCCAAGATCTTAGACAAACTATGTATGTTTCTCCCATGTGTAGGCCACCCTGGCAGACTACGCTCCAACCGTCTCTCCCATGATCCCGGCATTAGTGTTCGCCTGTGTCAAGGAGATTGAACAGAGGGGGATGCACGAGGTCAGTCGTCATTTTAACCAGTCATCAAATGGTTAATAGGAACATAGATGGGCTTTACAAATGTCAGCACATTTGACATATCTGACTAACATTGTCAATGCATCGTTGTTGCATAGATATTATAGCTCTTTTCCCCTTACTGTCATCTGGCATTCCCTTTCATACAGAATCAACTTTATTTCAATGTGTATCAGTGTATTCAGTGTATTCACTAAAACACACTCTTCTTTTTTTTTCTCTTTCATCCCCTCGTCCCCAGATGGGTCTGTACCGTGTTTCGGGCGCCGAGCGTACGGTGAAGAAGCTGAAGGAGAAGTTCCTGAGGACAAAGACAGTGCCGCCCCTCTGCAAGGTGGAGGAAATCAACTCCATCACAGGTCTCCTCAAACACTTCCTGAGGAAACTGCCAGAGCCACTGCTCACCTTCCGCCTCAACCGCACCTTCATGGAGGCAGCAGGTTGGTCCATACCATAGTAGTTACCGCCTAAGCACATGTGCATGCATGTTCCATTGCTAACATTTTCATTTCATTTTTCTAACCGTTTGGTAGTGCTTCGTGGAAGCGTGCAGAACATATCATGGCCTTGTTCTATCGTTACTGCATGCAAGTTAAATTAATTCCACTCCTTGCCCACAGAAATCAAAGATGATGACATTAGCCGTGCAATGATATACCAGACCATCAGTGAGTTGCCTCAACCCAACAGAGACACTCTGGCCTTTTTGATGATCCACCTTAAGAGGTCAGCATTTTCCCTCATGGTCACTCCATGTTCTGCTTTTAGGAACAAAGTTGTTTTTTATCTTATTCTGAAATGCTTAAACTCACAGCTGAAACTTCTGCTCCTTACAGGGTGGCCCAGTGTGTAGTTAACACAAAGATGGATGTCACCAACCTCGCCTGTGTGTTCGGGCCCACCTTGGTTGGCCATGCCGTCTCAGATCCCGATCCAATTACTATTTTGCAAGACACCAATAGGCAGCCACGGGTATGGATGAAGTCATATCTTATCATATAGATATTAGACATGTGCCAGACATGGGTAAAATGCATGCCAAAGAGTTGAGTTCCGGTTGGAATAGTAAAAAAAAAAGTGCAATTGTTCAGCTAAATCAATCAGACGTAGTATTTGACATGATTTTGATCCAGGTCTGAAATATTTGCCGTCAGCTGAATTTAAGGCATTGTACTTCTGCTAAAGAAGTTGACCTTCTACCTTTTAACAGATGTTTATTATGGATCACACCCATACAACACTCATGCATATACTGTAGAGATGTATATTACTTATTATTATTATTATTATTATTATTATTATTATACATTATTTTCTCCTCACAGTGGTCTATATTCAAGTTCTGATTGAGACATTGTTATTGATGTTCATAGGTGATGGAGCGCTTGCTGTCTCTCTCTGTGGAGTATTGGAGGCAGTTCAGTTTTTATTGATTTTTGTCCTTATCTTATTGTTTACTTATAATTGGAATAAATAATTGGAATCGTTCCTATGACTTCAAGCATAACTTCTTCTTTAACAATGACTTGACAGTATTGAGTTTGGGTATTGTTTGCTCAGCAGCCACATCTCATCACCTTGGAGTTAGTCAACAGTGAGTGAGTACGCTGGTCCACACTTGCATTGGTATACTTGATCTGTCTATGACACTGCTGCGCTCTATAGGGGTTTTGATGAATGGTTCAATAGTTATGCATCATATGCATGTTGAACAGACTGCAAGGATGTTGTACTGATGGGGGGCGTCCGACCGATTGTGGTGGGCCGGTCTGAGCCAAATGGCAGGGCCTATTTTTTGTCCCAGTCCAGCCCTGGGCACACATAGCTTTGTTCAAAATAATTAAAAAGTAAGTATAGGGGCCTAATTAAGGTAGTGCTGAGGACACATGGGAAGGGGAGAGGGAGAGGGCTAACTGGTATGGTACTGTAGCACCTCTCTCACATTATAGGGAGCAGGCATGTCCTACAGTCAATGTCAAAGCCAATGTCAAAGACTGCACGCAATATTGCTGGTATGTGGGCGTTAGAGTGTATACATAAATCACAAAGAACAAATAAAACAGGAATAAAGTGTGCATATTTAGAGTTGCAGAATGTCCAACTGACAAAGACAGGATATTCTCTCCAAATTGCTCCCTCTGAGTCACCCAGATATCTGTTCTTATTATTTACACTTAGAGTATATAGTTCACTTCATAGTGTAACTTTATAATACTTTATAATATAATTCATATTTAATATAAAGCAATACAAGCACAATGAATAAGCAAATCAACACTTTTTATGCAAAGCAACCTATATTTCACTCACCTAATTACCATGCAAAACACAATGAGCACTTGGGAAATGTTTATACTTGTGTGCTTTTGGCTCCCTGGGTTTTAAATGGTTTACCTGGCATGTAATTGCCATCTCATTAAAACCCTATTTTAAACATAAAAGGAAAGCACACTATTGGTATGATAATGAGTTGGTGGCAAGAGACACTGCAACTTTTGTGATTTTGAATATTAAACACTCCCTCTGTCCCATAAAACAACCAATTCTAATCCATCCAATTTAGCCTTTGCACTACTGCAGGTTGCACATCCCTGGTCAATGTGATCACTCTTTACCCTTTGCACTACTGCTGTTTGCAATACTACCTTTGCACATAACCTATTATTGCACATTGCACATACCTCTTTGATATAGCCTATTTTATACATCTGTACATTAGAATCAGAATCAGTATTATTTGTATTGCCAAGTGTATTCGCACATACAGGACATTTACTTGGTGTGGTTGGTGCATAAGACATAAAGACACAGACAGCAATATAATTAAAAACGACAGCAATGTGTGTGTGTGTGTGTGTGTGTGTGTAACTGTACATAGCTCATAACTCTATACACTTCTAACCACTGTTAACTTCTATCTCGCCATCCTGTACCTATCACTCTCACACAGACGCTGATTTGTTCCATGATGTTTCAATTGATCGATTCAATTGATTTTAACAGATTGGAAGTGACAAGTTGTGTTTCTCTTAACACTCACATGTCTCTCCCCCACCACGTCTTTCCCCTCTCCCAACAGCACCTCTCCCTTACTCTCTCTCTCTCTCAACAGAATGTAACGTACGACTAGAATAAAGAAATTATTAAACAGAGCTGTGTATATAGTATATAGTATACGGGCATTAAAAAGCGTGGACATTGCAGTTTAAAAAATATAAATACAAATAAATGAGAACTGTGTAAACATTACAGTACAGTACATGCTGCATTGGTCTCTCTCTCTCTCTCTCTCTCCCTCCTTCCCTCTCTCTCTGCCCCTCTCTGTCCTATGGGACCTCATCCCTGAGGTGTTTGTTTATGCCCTGGACTTGCCCTGGAGCTCTTAATCATTATCATCAGTCTGCTCCCAGTCTCCCTGGCTGTCAGTCTCTTGCCCACTAGTCCCTCTCAACCAACACCTCTCACACCCCCGCTCCAACACACACAGACACAGACAGATTTGTCATTGCCGTTGACCCTAACCCTAAAAAAAAACAATGGCAAAATCGTTACAAAAAAGTTGCAAAATATGTGATACAGAGTATGATCAAAAGAAGTTCAAACTGCAACTATAATTTTTTTCATATCATGTATTTTCATGCTGCAGTAGACATCGGACTAGTGCTGTTGTACATATACATGATTGTTATTTATCTCACACTGAAGTTGATCTTGAACCTTCTACAGCAGTGGTACAAACTAAGCACAACCGGGGGGGGGGATTAGTCGACTGGCACGTTCGGCTTATCTGGCCAGTGCAGCTGAATAGCTATTCCTAATTAGGAACTCCAATTATTATTATTATCACATGACATTGTCAATTTGTTTCATAAAATCTATTTGTTTCATAAAATGTTCATACATTTTTAAATACAAATTCTACATTCTACACATGTAGAATGCATGTTTTATTAACAACAAGGGGGAAAAGCAGTACTTCCTCTAAGGATAGATATGTATTCATGAGGACTGCCTTTGGATCTAGCCTTGGAATATTTCCAACATAAAAGTGCTTCCAGTCTGTTTTATTGAGAGAAACATGTTTTGCATATTTTCTCAACACTTTCATATTCAGACATCAAGAAGAACAAAATTAAGACATGGATATATTGGAACACTTAATAAACAAGCAAGAATACCCAGGACAAACCATAAAGGATGGATATCTGGTCTGAGATGATTTTATCTGGGTACTGTAAATACTCCAAATCACACATACTGACATCTGAGCAACAGAATTTGCGTGATTTTATTAGATGAATCAAGTTACCGTATCTGAATCTTGCACATCCCATAGACACCAATTGTTCATAAAGCAAGGAGTCAGACTTGCTTTGCAGTGCTTGAAAGATGTACAAATAATGATGCGCATGCAGCCGTCCATTACGGTAATGTGGTAGGCAAGTGTCGAGAATGCCTATCCTTAAAAAACAGTAAACACTGTCTGTTCTATATCTATGTCAAGGTTATGCTAAATATTAAATATCTGGAGAGCGAAAGCAACATCAACCGTGTACAAAAACAATGAAGTTATTCAGTAATGCAAAAACAAAAACATAATCTGATAGATGACGTGTTACTGTGGGTCCTTCTGACTTCCGGGTTTGTGGAAAACAGTGTGCAGACGAAATCGCTATCAGCTGAAAGATGTAAGTTTATGACTCGTTTTCCATAATTATAAACATCATATCTAAATGACAGCTAGATATCTGAATGTGTTCAGCGGAACCTAGTGACGGTGTGTCTGTCTCCTAACAACAGGTCCAAAGTCACGTTTAAGATCACACTGACGTCGGACCCCCGGCTACCGTACAAAGTGTGAGTGACAGATCTGATCTGAGATCAGCAGAAACCTTCATTCATTTAGATATCATTCAGTGTTGGCAACATGAGATCGTGTCCTATTATTATGATCGCAGCATTTTTGCCTGTAAATGCTTCATCGTTACTGCCAGAGATAGATAGTTAGCCTGTTTGTTTGGACCGTGTTCACTTCACTTGCCACAACACAGCTGTCATGTCATTCATTGACATATGGTGCAATGTAAACGAATTAGTATGAATGAGTGAATAAATGAATGAATGAATGAATGTTCTTTATTGTCATTAATACAGTACAGGTACCATATAATGAAATTTAGGAGGGGGGGCTCCCCTGGTGCTAGGAAACAAATACTAAAAACAAGAAGGGAAAAAGAGCTGGTTTACATAAATAAAGGCTATGTACACTATCCACTATACTATACTATACAAATAAAACACTGTGCTGTACTCTATGCTATGCTATAAATATCCTAACATTTCCTATCTCTGAACCTTATGTACCCGAGGGTTGTCATATTGCACATAGTGTTATTGCACATTCATGTAAAGTGTCGCAGTTTGCAGGTTTGCTTCTTTAGACAATTTCCGAAGCACTCACTGTCCAGGTCCGGTCTTCAACAATGTATGTTGTCAGTGCCATGTAGTTTGAGCACTTTGAGTTTGAGTTTGATCAGGTGCAGGCCTAAAGTATGTATGTATTTGAACAGCTCAGTACATAAAACACAACACAAAGTATGATGCATTCATGATGACATAAGTACAAAAACAGAAGTAAGTAAGTAAGTAAAGCTTTATTTATATAGCACCTTTCATACAAGAAATGCAGCTCAAAGTGCTTTACAACAGGAATAAGAACATAAAGTGAATATAAAAACATATACAAGCATAGAATTAATATAAAAGCAGGGGGAAACAGTCAAAAGAAAAGGTAAAGATTTACATTTCTTACACACTATGTGATACATGTGATACATTCATACACTATTATTTTAGCCCCCTCAGTGAGTGTAGTCAGTCACGCTAGTATGGGACCTGCAGGAGATTAGGCTTTGGGAGAGGAGAGATGGAGAGAGGGGAGATGTACTGTACTCCACTGAGAGAGGAATAGAAGGTTGGGGTGATTTAGTGAAGGGAAATCAGGTGGCCATAGAGAGAGGGGAATGAAGAGAGGAGGAAGATGGATAGTTCAGATGTCCTAATTATTATTTCTTATTCCTCTTTCAGATTAAGTGTCCCAGAGAGCACACCGTTCACAGCCGTGTTGAAGTTCGCAGCGGAAGAGGTGAGTTTCTGTTCTTCTCTCTGTTTGAACCAAGTAGCTACTAATTCACCTTTAGGTCGTTTTTTTTTCTGCAGAACTGCTCTGAACAATGGATCCAATCACCCATCCATTTTAAGATTTTGATTTAGAAGTGTAATATTCTTTGTTGTTCTTGTCGTTGCGGCCGAGATTGTAATGGATCGTGTAGTAGCCTAAATGTTCCCCAAGTAGGCTAATGCACGGTGGTAATCTATGCAGAGTAGCAGTCATTTGTATGAATTTACCCTCCCTCTTCCTCAATCACTTCTCACGGCCCAGAATGCAATGCATCTTCTTTCATTCCCCTGTCCCTCTTTAATTCTACTGCCTATGCCACTATGTAGCTAGCTATTCCTTTTGCCAGCCTTATCTCTCTGGCGACAGAATAGTGACTCCCTACTGCTCCTAATTCCCATTCTCTCCCTCTTTCCCTGTCTTTCCTGGGCTTCTCCCTCTCTCAAAGCTGTCTCTTTGTTTTTGAATGCTGAGGGAACTTTGCTCGACAACACAGCCTTTTCTTCTCTCTGTGTAACCAAGCATCAGTGCCTCCCTCAGGCTCTTTCTAATCTTCTTTCTATCTAGATTGTGTGTGTGTGTGTGTGTGTGTGTGTGTGTGTGTGTGTGTGTGTGTGTCTGTGTGTCTGTGTGTGTGTGTGTGTGTGTGTGTGTCTCTGTGTGTGTCTGCGTGTGTTTATGTTGGCGTTTGTTTGTCTGTGTGTCTGTGTGTGTGTGTGTGTGTGTGTGTGTGTGTGTGTGTGTGTGTGTGTGTGTGTGTGTGTCTGCGTGTGTTTATGTTGGCGTGTGTGAGCGCACACCAGCTAAAAATCAAACAAAAGCTCCAAGAAAAAACGTTTTAAAAAACTCATTAGAACGCCACAAACACACACTGCTGTTAAGCCGCCCCCGCTCTGTAATATGAAAAAACATAATTAGTGCCTTTTATACAGATGCAAAAGGGGAAACCAGAGTTAGTTGTTTTCACCAGTGATGGCTTAGTAGGGCTTTTTCTTTTATTCCCAGCATGTCTAAGAGGGGCAATGTGGTGGAGTGGGTGTTGATATTGCGTTTATACTTTTAGCCCGCCAACACATGTCTTCCCATAGCGGCCTAACACCTAGGCTGTCCACCACCCCCTCTCACCTGGCTGTCATGCCTCAAAGCCATCAGTGTCGAGAACGTTGACTGTCACCTACAGTCACATGATCCCCCATCTGCTGTGCAATCTTCTCCTTCTCTGTTTTTATTTCACCTTTGTTCTCCCAGATTAGTTCCATTTTGATGAAAACGAGATCTACTGATATGCTACTGTCTGTACAGCCATCCTCTGTAGCTTTCACTCTCTAGGGCAGAACAAAAGAAGAGGCATAGATAGTTAGGCTATTGTGCAAACAGTGTGGATCTGCGACACTTTAAATGAATGTGCAATAACACTATGTGCAATATGACAACCCTCGGGTACATAAGGTTCAGAGATAGGAAATGTTAGAATAGGTATAGCATAGCATAGAGTACAGCACAGTGTTTTATTTGTATAGTATAGTATAGTGGATAGTGTACATAGCCTTTATTTATGTAAACCAGCTCTTTTCCCTTCTTGTTTTTAGTTGTTTTTTTTCCTAGCACCAGGGGAGCCCCCCCTCCTAAATTTTGTTGTATGGTACCTGTACTGTATCAAAATAAAGACCATTCATTCATTCATTCATTCATTCATTCATTCATCTCGGCATATTGCAATATGCAGAATCTCTCTTATGTTCATAGTCATGGTTTTAATTCACATCGTGTATCTCTGTTTATAGATATTGATATATATATATAGATATAGATATAGATAAAGATGTATATATATATATAGATAGATAGATAGATATAGCCTAGATATAGATATATAGATACAGATATATATATTATATGTGGGGGTTTAAGTGTAAACATTCCGTCCTTCTTCTTTCCTCCCATAGTTCAAAGTGGATGCAGCGACCAGTGCCATCATCACGAATGGTGAGTGACAGCTGAAGTCCTGTCTCCCCCCCCGCCCCCCCCTCAGGAAATACTGTCTTCCTGCGACACACTCTCTGAATTGTGATTGGTGTTCTAAAATATAAACAGTACATCTAAGTGGTCTCGGTACAGAAATTCATCTCTGCATCCCTGCCTCTGTGTTATTGTGCACTGTGCCATCTCTGTATCAGTGTGCCTGTAACTCTATTGTTATGTGAGTCTCCAGTGTGCCAGTTTTGCCATGTCACTATACTGTACAGCATGTGACTGGTCGATCAGCTGCCTCTCTAAACTGCTCTTTTCATTATTATGTTGGGATGTTTTGATTTACTTCCATTTGTTGTTTCCTCCCTTCACAGATGGTATAGGAATCAACCCGGCGCAGACAGCAGGTTAGTGTCATCATCCTGATGTCCACACCAATGACACACTCACCTTCTCTATCACAGAGAAACAGATCTGTGGACTGTGGTTGATGCCTGATTGTCTGAAAATGGTATTGTGTTCACAAACAGTCTTGGGACGGATCTGACATTTAGCTTATTTTAGCTTTGCATGGAAATGCGGTTGATTAATTCCAGAATATTAATGTCAAACTCATCAATTGTACTGAGGCGTACAAACAAGTTCCATTATGCTAAGAAGAAGAAGTGCCTTGAGAGCCTTTGTCAGACGGGTATGCGCGGATTCTTTCATTCATTTCAGTCTGCCGGGACCCTATGATAATCCTTTTTAATCTGAAATCTTATGAATTTTGTTTTGTTTGCATTTTGTTCCAGTCAGCAGTGATAAGTATTTCTTTTTATATTGTTTTTGATTCTATAATGTTTCTAAACTTCTCCAAAGGCTCAAGTTAATAAACGGCACTGGCGGTACAAACACAATCATCTCCACACTTCCCGGTACGCCTACTGAACATTAAAGATGGCTCTCGCTATGCTGTTATTTCTTTTCCACCGTCAATCTCATTCTAGGTCCCCTGATGTGCATCATGTGTCTTAAAGAACCCCTCCTTATATAATCGGTATTTGGTTATAAAATAGATAGTACAAACAGATTAATCTGTCTTTGACCCTAGGGTAGATACTGTTTATAGGGCTCTTATGTAATCGCAGTGGAGGAGCGAGTGGTGGTGTGTGTTCTGGATGGCATTTTGAGTGTGTTAAGATCATGCTGTCTTTCCAATAATAGCCTATAGCTTCAGACATTCAGAGTAAATTGCCTCTCCATCTTAGTTCCATTCCACCGATCTAAGGAAGCAGTCTGTTGAACTAAATCTCAAATGCCATGCCCTTCTACCCTGTACCTAGTTTAATCACCATGCACTCCCCTCCATATAATTGAGCTAATTGATCTCTGTATAGGGGAGCGGGGGGGATTAGTTCATTATACGGTAGGGGCTAATTATTAGTTACAGAATAATGATTAGGGCTCTATATCGGCAATGACTTCACGATACGCCGTCACGATCACTAAGACATGCATCACAATACAATGCGATACAATACATATTGTATACTCACTGAACACTTTATTAGGAACACCTGTACACAGTCCAAGTTGATGGACGTAGTGTAATGGTGTGGGGAATGTTGTCTTGGCACACTTTGGGCCCGTTAATATCAATCAGTCATCACTTGAATGCCACAGCCTATTTGAGTATTGTTGCTGAACTTGTGCATCCCTTCATGGCCACAATGTACCCATCTTCTAATGGCTACTTCCAGCATGAATAGACCATGTCTGAAAGCAAAAGTCGCCTCAAACTGCCAGTTGAGTTCAGTATTCTTCAGTGGCCTTCCTAGTCACTGGATCTGAACCCAGGACACCTTTGGGAAGTAACAGGAGATTCACACCTTTAAAGTGCACCTGAAAAATCGACATGGACCAGAATCTCAAGGGAATGTTTCCAACATATTGTGGAATCAATGCCACAAAGATTTGAGGCTGCTTTTGTTGAAAATGTTACTTAATGTGTGGTGCATACCACAAGATTTCTTAAAGAAAAAAGAAGTACAAAAAACATCACGAAGCTAGGGCTGGATAACTGATACAAGATCATGACATATAATATCCAGCTGTATATTTTGTTTTGTGCAGCCCTAATTCTAACCTGTCACTACTTATAGGCTAATCTCTAATCTGCCTTCTGCTGTACAGTACAACTGTTTGATTAGTTAAGCCTTCTGTTTGGCTCTTTATCTCAATGGCTCCATCTCTCTGTTTGTCTGCGATCCATCATGTCTCTCTGTAATGTGAGTTCATGGAGCCTTCAAAATGCCTGGGGAAATTCTTGAATAAATAGCACAAAAGCATAAACTGCAATGATTACCATCAGCTGTTCTCAGTCAGGATTAGGCCTCTGTTGGTAATGTGATGGTCGGAAGGTGACAGAATGTTCTTCTGTGTTTTCCAGGGAACGTGTTCCTGAAGCACGGTTCGGAGCTGCGTATCATTCCCAGAGACAGAGTGGGAAGGAGAGGGGAGTGCTCGTCCTCGTCCTCGTCCTCGACAGCCTAGTGACTCACCTACCCGGAATCACGCCTCACTTTAGACCTCGGAGATGCTCGTGTGGAATCGAGTGACTCACACATACACAAACGGACACAAACACATGGACTTTGAGTCAACGGGTTTGAATTGTTGTACCTTTTTAGTTGTAACAATAATTGAGAACCTGTAGGGTTAACAAACTTTGTACAATGAAGTGTACAACATCTCTAGACATTGTGCTCTGTGCTTGCATTCTGATTACAGGCTTTTAAGTCTGTTTCACACATTCAAACGCTTGCCAGCACAGTGTTCTTTCAAAGAGCATCATTGTTATTTAAGTTTTACGTGATCATATTTGTACATGGAAAACTGTCTGAGGTTCTCTGGTATATCAACCTTCTCCAGGCAGCCATGTACTATAGTCCCCCTGAATAGACTGATGCAAATATGACTGCATAATGCAGGTCTTTCTTTCATAATATATTATCCATAATATCACAGTGGAACTACTCTTTGCCAAGACCATTATGTTGTAACATCATCATTTTATGTCACAGTTTGGATATGTGAAAACTATGGGTGATGCAGTACTGCAAATACACTGTACATATTCAACTGGGACACGAATAACCATTATCCAGTGTTGATGGAGGAAATAAAGCCTTTAACACTGTCTCTCTACTGCTGTTTATTGACACTCAATATTGTATGAGCACAACAAGAGAATCCATTATGGACAATTTTAGATACATTGCGGTGAATCAATTGCTGCCGTGATCTATTTCCCCAGGGAAGACATTTGTTTGTAAGCATCACTTAAAATACAATGCAATTCACATTATTCTTATTCATTGTAAGAAGTTTTACACAAACCACATTATTCTTGTACTGTATCTTGCAGTATTCTCACATACGGTCCACTGAGTGGATCTGGTCCAGTAATTTCCCTTTTGTTCCTCCTGCTCTTCGAAAATGAAAAGGGTGTCTACTGATGGATAAAGACAGATGGATAAAGAAAGAGGGAGAGAAAGTGGGCAAAATGAAAAAAGGCCACCATTCTTCCACTCCATTAGCCAGCCAACGCAGGCGGGGAGGACAAGGAAGTGGAGCACTCCTCTATCACCATTGATGGGTCCCCTAATGTGTTCTACTCAAAAGAGGTTGCTACACACATTTACCAGCCACCGTCTACATCTGAGAAGAAAACAGGCCATTAAGGATTGGCTATGGCCGACGCTACAATGCGTAGGCCGGCCTGCTACCCTCTGCTGCGTTTGTCAAGACCTATCTCCCTGTCGCCTCCAATTGAGTTTGGCGAGACATTAGAGACTTTGTTTATTGGTTTTGAAATGAGGCGTTGTGTTAAAGGAAATGTGCTAAAAGGCATAAAGGGGCAATCTGGGATTGGTACATACATTTTGTTTAGTTTAACGGTTTTTATTGGTTTTTCAAATGAGTTAACATCCTTACCCCAACCCTCCCCCCCCACTCCCTCCCTGATCCTCCCAACCCTCCCCTCTTGTCTGTTTTAGTCATTTTCATCAAACTGATTGTCCATTGAGGCATTTGTCTGACCAAGGAGTACAAAAGAAGTACATACAATAAAGAAAAGAGCAAGTAGAAAAAAGAAAAAGGCGAGTTAGAAGAGAGTAAAGTGTGATAGATAGAGATATGGGGGGGGGGTCCGCTGCTTCACTCTAATAGAAATGTCGTTATTATTCAATGGTGGATTGGTGGTAATCACTAGTAATTTTCCCCCTAAATGCTACAGGTGACTTAGACGGTGTACAGGTAGACCAATAAACAATACATACTGTACAGAGCCTTAACCCCTGTGAGTTGTGAGTTGGGTCCATTTTTATTAGGCCACCTGTCTGACTGAAATATTTACTGTGAGTGCTAAATCCTCAAAGAAATATACATAGAATTCTGCTGCACTTATTGTCATGCCAAAAATACATGTCTTATCTTTTCATGTCTATTTAGGCCCTGCAGCCCACTGATCCACCAGCCCACCGAGAATTCTCCAGGCGCTCCAGATGGCCAGTCCACTACTGGTATAACCTATAGAACCAGCAAACCATATTATAGGATTGTTATTTTATAAACAATTATTAAACATATGTATTTTTTATTCAGTCTGTTTATTTCGTCAGGGACCTTGAACAACAATTATAGATGTCTTTAAATGTTCATCTTATATCTAAGCCCATAGATTGTGTATTGATGGTGTATTTGTATAGAGACCACCTCATCTCAATCAAACAACTATAGTTAGTAAGGTTAATTCATCCCCATATCTCTGTTCTTTCGCTTTCAAGTCAGAAAGTGGAAGGATAATCCTCCTTCTAGAAAATCTGTTCCTACATTTGAGGCTCTGATCAACTGGCCAGTAGAAATCTTCAATTGCAGAATGTAAATGGCCTGACTCTAATCCAGGTCATTCGGTGGTCATGGGAAGGTGAGGTGGCCGTCTTCAGAGAGAGTATGGGGGGGAGTATTTCCAGAGATGAGGGTGGGAAGGGTGGGGGAGAACTTGAAGGTGAAGTGGAACTCCTTAGAATGTGAAGAGATGGATTTACTGAGGCATAATAGGATATTTAAAAACGTAATTATAAGTCAGTTTGATGCAAATGTTGATAGGATGTGTGATGTACGTGGGGAAGCACATTTATGAGACATTTATGCACCAATATGTGGAGTGTGGGAGACTGGGGTTATATACGGAGAGGATGAAAGAGCTGATTAGTGGAGCTGTGGCTGTTTGGGGTGGGGGGAAAGAACAAAGGGCGTAATATACATTTGTTGAATTATGTATTGAGTCACCGGAGGTATGCGGCCAGGGTGAGGAGGAATGTTATTGTTAGGCTCATTATGAAAAGAGGGTGGTGGATGTGTGGGATGTGTTTAAGGCTCCGGTGACGTGGGGTGATGATTCATTCTGGTGATGAAGGGATGTGGGGATGATAAGGATGTATGTGGGGAAGGAGACATTTGAGAAGGTGTTTGGGGAGGGGCACCTTTACAACTGTGGGGTATATATGGTCCCAGCAGGAATTGAATCCCAAACCTAAGCATTGTTAGTGTCATTCTCTACCAACTAAACCACAGAGGACCACCTTGAAACTTGGGGGGGGGGGGGAAGAAAGAAAAACATGCACAAATCATGTTAAAAGCATGATTTGAAACTATACAACATATTTGTTTATAAAGGTTGATCTTGGTTCCACCCATTCAGTATACATTTAAATAGGTGGTACTAGTTACGTGATTTGTGCATGCTTTTTAGTTGTTTTCAAGTTTCAAGGTAATACCACAAGGACATAATATAAACATTAGCATTTTATCCAAGCCCCACCACTCCACCCCGTAGACTACAAACCATTTTACAGTGAAAGAGACATGAATTGTGCTGGTGGTGAAGACTGCTACTGGGAAGAGGTCCTGTGCCATCCTTGGAATAATTGCTTTTAGATCAGCTGTCAGTCATTCCTCTGTCTTCACTTTTAGTCGTTCCTCTGTCACCAGAAAATGCAAAGAGATAGGGGAGTTAGGGGACAGACAAATGACTTTAGACACACTCTGTTTGATACATCCCTCCCTCAGGAGACAGTGAAGAGGGAGATTGCAAAATATTTCAACATCTCATGTCAGCCCCTGGTCCCCAGGGCCATCATGTGGTGCAAATGGGCCTTTCGCTGAGGAGGAGAGAAGTGCAGTGAAAGGGGTTGGAGAGATATTTGGGAGAGATACAGAGAAATAAACCATGAGCCTCTTCACACATGGAAACGGGGTTAGAGGGAGCTTTGATAAATGTATGGAGGAGGCTGGTGAGGACCACATTTTGAGGACATTCAGAGATAGATTTGTCAACAACATGAACACAAACGATGGAACCCAAGTTTGTTTGTGTAATGCACATTCATATGTAGACTCATACAATATGCACTTTAACCCATACAGTCCCAACAGCATGTTATTCACTATATCTACAGTACATTTAAACTACTACAATGGTACTTGTATCAAAAATGTAAAATGTGAATATCTTTACCAGTTAATATTTGTAAAATCATAGTTTATCCCAAAAGCCTAGATTGTATTAATTTTCTTAACCTACAACATATTATAACTTTAAGACAGGCTAAAAATACACTACACTAGTGGCCTGATACACAGGCACAATCACACAATGGTTGAGACACACATGCAAATCTTTGATCCCCACAAGATCTTCTCAACCACACCCCTTCTAGATGTGATAATAAGATGATAATAACACATGTTATAACATCTGAACTAGAGAACAAGATGGCTGTCTTGGCTCAGCCTGGTCTAGCATGAAAACTAGAGCAGGCCTGCAGAATTCAAAGAGCAGCAGTCAGGTCACCCTGAATGACTTTAATTCAGATCCTGAGTTTGCTAATGCTCTTAATTGTTTTTTATAATCGTTTTGATATTTTTGATTTTAGTAATGAAATTCAGGAACTGAGTTACAAACAGGAAGATAATCAGCACTTTGACATAGACTAAAAGGATGTGGTAAAATGAAGTTGTTCTCTCGGTAAGAATAAATAAGAGTCATGGACCTGACAACATCTGTGGTTGTTTATTTACATCTTGTGCAAAAGAACTGAGTGCTGTATTCCACTACATGTTTAATAGGTACATGCTGTTCCTGTAAAGACTTAAGTCCTGGAAGGATGCTGTGGTAGTCCCTATTCCCAAATCCAGTTTCCCCAAAACTCGTAATGATTTTAGACCGGCTGCTCTCACATACATTTGAATTAAAATCTTCAAACAACTAGTAAGGTCAGAAATCTTAAGGAAAACTGAGCATGCACTTGATCCTGTGCACTTGGAGGGAAATGGGTCTCATGCTAGATTTTTCCTCTTTTTTTTTTTTTTACACAATTCAACCCCATCGTTTTTTGTTTTTTTTGTCAATAGGTTTTTTTTATAAAACATGAAGCACAGCAATGACAATACATCCCTCGAAACATCAATACCCACATCACAAACTAACAGCAACAACAGCAAAGAAAAACTGAAAAATAAAAACAACAACAAAAACAAAAACACACACACAAAAGAAACAAACAAACAAAACATCTCTAACAAAAACAGAGGTGCTACAAAGGCATAAAACAAACAGAATTAAAGTTTACAGTAGTCTGATCCAGTAAGACAGAGCATAACATAGTTAGACATGTTACAGATGAACACATTCTCAGAAGCCTATCTCATGTACAACGAACCCAGAATTCCCAGCGTTTGCCAATAGGTCCCCCACATCCTTTTGCTGAACTAAGTCCAAAAAGTCTCTCAGGAGGATATAACTTTGGAAGAATGGAGCAGCATATGTACTAAGGCTCAGACACAGACTGTGAATACACAGCTAAAGCTATTGCAATACAACTTGATGTGAACATATGTACCCCCTGCTAAGTTAAATAAGTTTAATAACACTAACCCAGATGTATGCTTCAAGTGCAATCTCTCTAAAGGGACTCTGTTTCACTATCTGTGGGATTGTGTAAAGATGAAAGACTTCTGGAGGGAGGTATCCCATATGATATTCCAGATAGTATCGATCTCTTTGTCTCTCCTTCCCAAAGTGTTTATCCTGGGGATGTACTCAACCAATCCTCATCTAAATGTCCTCCTGTCTAACGATGGAAAGGATAACATATAATTAAGGGCAAACAAGACTCTTTTTAAAAAGGTTTGGGGAGCATTTTTGGACTTTGTTCAACCAGTAGGCTTTTAGAACGACTTGACTTGAGTAACAATCTTATGGGCTATGGGATTCTTTACTTTTTAATCATAGGACATACAGAGTGAGGGTAAATGGGATTCTGTCTGACCAACTGGCTCCCCACAAGGATGTGTGCTTGTGCCCCTATTATTTATCCTATACACAAATATGTGTCAGAGCAGGTGTGAAAATAGGACCATCTTGGTAAATGGACTGCACTTATATAGCGCCTTTTTTGCTGCTCCAAAGCGCTTTACACCGGCCTCTCATTCACCCATTCACACACACATTCACACACCAATGGCGGCAAGCTGCCATGCAAGGCGCCAAGCTGCCATGCAAGGCCCCGGCCCGCTCACTGGGAGCAATTTTGGGGTTCAGTGTCTTGCCCAAGGACACTTCGACATGTGGCCAGCCGGGGCTCGAACCGCTGATCTGCCAACCTTGTGGTCCTTAGATGGCGACTCTACCTCCTGCGCCACAGCCGCCCCATCCTAAAATATGAAGATGACTCTGTTATGGTTAGTCGGCTCCGGGACATTGACTCAATTAAACATACCTGAGACAAAATACATGATCATTGATTTTTAGAACACATTGCCAACACACCTGAAGCCACATCCAGGATCAGACAGTGGAATGTCTGTGTGTGCAGTTTTATAAATATCAGGGGGCAATTATTGACTCAAAACTTCAATTGTGAAGTTGTGTGCCAAAGGGGGCGCCAGCATTTGTTTGGTTTGAGTAAACTACGTATCCTATTTCCACATTGACAAAACCACCATTCTTATTCCACAGTGCTTTTATTAAATCGATTTCATTTTTTATTTTGGTGTCATGGTTCGGAAACTTATCCTTAAAGCAGTAACTCCCTGACTCTAATTGTGAAGCGGTCTAGTAGGCTGATTGGTGAGTCACATCTTAACCCTGTACACCAGACAGTCACAGTGGATAACTGGATACAATTTAGACGATGACTCCCACTCTTTGCGCTGTGAATTTCAGCTTCTTCCCTTCTTTATAGTTTTATAGTCCCAAAGTGCAGAACAAAGCTCTATAAATCGTTGTAGCAAACATTGCAAAGATGATTCTTTTATTTGATCTTTTAGATGGTCATTAAAGGAGCATTTCCCTCACCATTAGGAGGACCATTAGCCTTTATGGGCGATGAGGTGGAAGGAGGCCTCGTAGTCACACTTCAGGTTGCCGCTCCTTTCGTGGGCGGGCTGGAGGGTGAACTGCTCCACCGAGAGGCCCAGTTCAGACAGAGTCTGCTGGATAAAGTCCTGGCTGAGACGCACACACTCGAACCTCTGGTCCCCCACGGTGTAGAAGGTCTCTCCCAAGTCCCCGATCAGCACCAGGACTCCTCCGGGCCTCAGCAGGTCCACCATGGCCCCCAGGGAGCGCCTGTAGGAGACCTGGTCCTTACAAGCCGCCTCCAGGCAGAGGGAGGACAAGACGCAGTCAGCCGGTTCTACTGTGACTGGGTGGAACGGATTCTCCAGACAGACGTCACATTTCAGAACCTGTTTGACCCTCTGTCGCAGGCTCTCTGCGATGACAGCCGGGGTTCTAAAAGGGAGAGGGAGAGGGAGAGGGAGAGAGAGAGATAGAGAGAAAGATTGAAGAACGGGGGGGGGGGAGACAGAGAGACAGGAGAGAGCCAAAAGAGGTCAGGTGATCGATGATCTGTACAGTATGTGGTGAAGAAGTGAAGAGACGCTATTTACAGCAATCAAACCAACATCGATTAATCATTACTTCACAGAGGTATGGCCCTGTTTCAAACACAGAGACCAGACCTACCTTTTGCCCTCCATGTCACAGACAAACTGGATGTGGGCAGTCCAGTTGAAACAGCCCTCCTCTGCTTTCAGCCACCTCTCGATCTCTCTCCGGTTGCTGTCCACATAGTCAGACACCACAATCTCCTCATAGTACTCACAGGCACTGATCAGGGTGTGGATGGTTGGACCCGTCCCAACCTCAATTAGCCTCCGACCCTTATATTTCCCTAAAACCCAAACAGTTAAAAGGAAGGAGAGGGAAAACGATGTGAGGAAAACAACAACGTGAGCCTACTAAGATGACCACTTACCTGTCGAGAAGGTCTTGCTCAGCTGACACAGCACAAATGTTACAAAGCGACTGTTGTCTTGCTGCTCTGTCGTCTCAGCGAACTGGTAACAGTGGTTGAAATAGATTGCGGGGTCAAATTTGGCCTGGTACAGTTCCAGGTCTGAGTCTGTGGATGGTTTGGAGTCGCCCATGGCGGTGTGACCTCACTTAGGTGTTAGAACAGGAAGTGTCTACCTGTCAAGAGAAGACACAGGATGTAAAGAGACGCAGGAATGGACAACCCTAGTGAGGGTCTGGATATTGGCTGGCCATATATTTTATACCCAACAGTGTCATTCTTATCTTTGAATTAACTGTCAAGTAGTTAATGGTGTGTGTTTGTGTGTGTGTGTGTGTGTGTGTGTGTGTGTGTGTGTGTGTGTGTGTCTTTGTGTTTGATGATTCCCATGTTCTGTTTGCCTCTGCCTCCCCCATTCCTTCTGCGAGTGACAGGTTAAAGACTACAGTGGCTTCCCATTAGAAACAGACAATATAAAATGAGGTCGAATGGGGCCTCTATACCGTAGGCTGGACAGATAAGCTCGAATGGGGGCTGGACAGATAAGCCCTCTGCAGTCAGTGAGTTGGAGGAGTGAGTTATGGAACATTCCAGCACCACTTCAACCAAAGGAACACTTTGGGAAACTATAACCACAAGGGACACTTCTCATGAAAATATCACACTTCAATGAAAGGGGAAAGCTTAGCCGTTCTGTGTGATAACCATTTAAGGAACTCTGGAGCCACGCAGATAATCGGTAAAACAGTGTTATACTGCCATCTTCTGGCTATAAACGGTATAGCACCAAGAGAGCAGGTGCAACAAGTGAAAATGTATTTCCAACGGAATATTCAAACTCAATAGCCTATATGCATATTTGTTATTTGCTAATTTGATGTGTCCTTTATTAAACGAGGTAGGCCTATCTGCCATTGAGAAATTAGGGTATTTTTCAAGAGTCCTGGTGCATGACAATCTGGGCACATGCCTAAAGGGTAAATGGGGATATTAATACACGGCCAGCATATTTAAGGGTTTCTGTGGGCTATAACTAGCCTTCTACTGTACTACTAGGTCTGCCAGCCTATTTTAAGGTACGCAGTCGCGTAAGGTTATTTAGTATTTCATGGCTTAAAATTAACCATTTCACTGGACTACAATATAAAAAGAAGATCGCTCAGATGAATGAATGAATGAAACTGCGCCTACGGGGGAAACTTTGAATAATATCTGACCTGCAGTCAAGACTTCCATCTAGAAATATAATAGAGCTGAAAGTAAACTAAAGCAAAGCTTAATTAAAGAGTAGTAAATCGTGGCCTCGTTTTATTTTTCTATCTATCTAATATGAAAGACTAAATCGCAAATCACACTACATAAAAGTCGGACAACTCACCGCCGTCTGTTTTCGTGTGTGACATCCGAGTAGGGTGACCAGACGGGACACTCCGGTCGTGTGTGTGTGTGTGTGTGTGTGTGTGTGTGTGTGTGTGTGTGTGTGTGTGTGTGTGTGTGTGTGTGTGTGTGTGTGTGTGTGCGCGCGTGTGTGTGTGTGTGTGTGTGTGCGCGGTGTGTGTGTGTGTGTGTGCGCGGTGTGTGTGTGTGTGTGTGTGCTTGTGTGTGTGTGTGTGTGTGTGTGTGTGTGTGTGTGTGTGTGTGTGTGTGTGTGTGTGTGTGTGTGTGCGCGCGGTGTGTGTGTGTGTGTGTGTGTATGTGTGCGGTGTGTGTGTGTGTGTGTGCGCGCAAAATAATGTTTCATGCTTGGTTCGTTTATGTGTCCCAACATATGTTTCCGCACCTTGAATGTATTGCTCCTGTCATTCAATTTTTAAAAATGTCTAATTTCTGTAGATGTTGTCATAGATGGGTCACTACCATAGACAGTAGACTCACTACTGTGGCTTTCATTAGCCAGCAGATGTAGCCGTGTTCCCACCACCAACAGCAATAATAGAGATTATAAATCTGCAGGAGACTGTAATGTTCACAGCAAAGACCTAGGTTCTAGGCCCTGGACAATCTAGACAATTTGATGGCAGCTACTAGATTGTAATCAAGTGCAATACTGAAACACAACTGTGAACATTTCAAACCTGCAAACTGCGACACTTTAAATGAATGTGCAATAACACTATGTGCAATATGACAACCCTCGGGTACATAAGGTTCAGAGATAGGAAATGTTAGGATATGTATAGCATAGCATAGAGTACAGCACAGTGTTTTATTTGTATAGTATAGTATAGTGGATAGTGTACATAGCCTTTATTTATGTAAACCAGCTCTTTTCCCTTCTTGTTTTTAGTTTTTTTTCCTAGCACCAGGGGAGGCCCCCCTCCCAAATTTCGTTGTATGGTACCTGTACTATATCAATGACAATAAAGACCATTCATTCATTCATTCATAATGGGTCGGTGTGTGATGCGGTCCCAGGTGCGGTGCAGGACAAAGTGAGTCACTTTAAGTAACGACGGCAGGCAGCAGGAGACTAACTGGAGACTTTGCTAGAAAACTATGACGAAAAAGCACAGGAAGAAACCCCTCATCAGAGAGACTCATCGTTATTGGTTTCCTTCTGCAAGGTAGTTCGAGTAATAGCTTTTTGTTTGCTCTCCTATTCACTGGGATTATAGGGAACAGTCGCTATACCATTCAGATACTAGAGATGGGATTTTGTTCTCTCTCAGTGATTTACCTGATTGAATGAAGGTGTAAGCCCTCTCTCCCCAGTCCTGAGTGTATTCTGCTGTGTGTCTCAGGTGCTGTGTTCAGAGCTGGGGTAGAAGGGACAGGCTGCAGGGGTGAGTATGAGCATGGCTTCAAAATAGTGAAGTTGAGATCTACTGGTGGGTTGTGGCTTAAGACTATAGTTAGGACACATATCTACAGGCATCACATTGGGTGGCATAGTTTTGGGGTATTTTATTAACATCCTGGAATTCAATATTGCATTGAAGGAAATATTGCATTGATGTTCCATATAAAAAAGACATATGCTGAATATTATGGGATTTTAACAACCAGTCCTATTAAGAATCCCGTACACTATGGCTGCGTTAGTAAATCCGCTCAGAGAGCGCCGGAGCTCACACTGGGTTCAACGTCATAAAGGGGACCAAGTCATTTGATTGGACAAGAGGCCATTCCGTGAGTGCTGAGCCGTTCCAGGGCGAATTTACAAACGCAGCCCGAGTGTTCGCTCCCTCCAGACCCTCCTAAATCCACAGCAGTAGCAATCCGTCAGACTGGTCCAGTTTTGGAGGCCAGTGTTGTGACTCTGACCTGCAGCGGTGAATCCAACCCAGAAGGGACCGACTACACCTGGTACAGCGTGATAGGGGGGGGATCAGGTGTTATCATTAGGGTCTAGCAAAGAACTGAAGACCAAGATCTGGGCAGAACACTCAGTTCTTCTGCGAGGCCCAAAAGGAGTGCGGGACAGAGAAATCGCTGCAGTCAAGCTGCTATTTACACACAACGACCAATAGTTGGCTTGTAAATTAGCCTGCTTCCTACACAGAAAAACAGCAAAATAGCTTTATATTAGCTTATCCTGATGTGATTTGGAAATTGTAAGGATACTGGGTGTGGTAGAATGCACATATCTAGGAAAAGTCATGAAAGGAGGGTCCTGAAATTTGATCGAGTGCAATGATATAACATATTTCTTTACTCACAGGGGTCAAGCCATCCAAGGCTGTTCTATTGTTAATGTGGCTGTGCTGCGTGTGTATGCCTTTTTAGAGAACAACTTTAAGCCTTATCAAGATACTGGAAATCGATTACAACATATGACAATCTTCATAAACATCATATAACAGTACCCTGATGAAGAAATGTTTGTCAAAATGCTTTGCTTCTAAGACAACCTTGAATACAGGTTAGAGTGCTCTGGTCTCTTTCACTATAGATGTTGTTTTTCTACTAAATACAAGATGGATGTACTGGATAAGCCACAGCCATTCAGACTCATGGCCGGTAATTCCTCTTGAAGTTGTGGTCATTTTCCAGACCCCCTAAGAGAACTCAGTCAGCCCCTCTGGTCCAGTATTGGAGGGCAGCCCAGAAAATCTGTCCTGCAGCAGTGATGCCAACCCTGCAGTGACCATCTCCACCTGGCACAGTGTAAAAGGAGACCCGGTGGCACAATTATGGCGCTTTTCCAGCCCGGCTCGCTCGGCTCTGGACAGAACCTCATCGTAGCTAACGTTAGTGGCGATAGCACAGCCGATGGCGGCCATATTTGATTAGGCCATAGCGTTGTTCGTGGCAGTGTGGACGACAAGGGCCTCTGTGATTTTTCATGTTTAGGGACCCATCTTGACTGAGTTCAAGAGAGGAATTCTCCCAACACCAATTTGCGTACGTGTCCACAGGCTTAGTCTTGTATTATTAATTTCACTTCATTATAAATTGTTCTGGGTTCAGTCTGCTGTCATCCATCCTTAATGAGCGATTCGAAAAGTGAAACGGTTATCAGCAGGGCGCAGCCAAGTCATTTGTTTAATTGTAAAAGTGTGTGTTGATCATGTAGAAAACAGACTGTCAAAACTGACAACGTATTATCTATTTAGTTTTTATGTAACGCGGCTACTGCAGAGCTGCTACAGCCAGCCTTATCTTTCTACATTGAGTTTGCCTTTGATAATGGCCATCAATAATATAAAGTTTCATTTCACTTAAAAATTGTTCTGGGTTCAGTCTCCGCTGTCATCCATCCTTAATGAGCGATTCTAAAAGTGAAACGGTCATAAGCAGACACGCACACACACAGACAGGGAGACACAGAGAGAAGCAAAGAGAAAGGGTGTGTGTGTCTGTGTCTGTGTGTGTGTGTGTGTGTGTGTGTGTGTGTGTGTGTGTGTGTGTGTGTGTGTGTGTGTGTGTGTGTGTGTGTGTGTGTGTGTGTGTGCGCGCGCGCGCGTGTGTGTGTGTGCGAAAGAGAAAGAACGAGAGAAAGAGTAGTAGACAAATCATTCAGAGCATGAGCATTTCCACGGGAATGTTATTGGTTTTAATATTTCGCAATCGTGCCAACGACATGTCATTTCACCCAGCTTTAATCGCAACATAAGATGGAATCTGTCTCGTTGTTGCCATGGCAAGAGAATACTGAACACAAAGAGAGAGAGAGAAATCACTGGAAAAATACTGCCCTTCACCTGATGTTCTTTTAACTTATTAACATAATATAATTATAGTCAATGTGGTGTTTATGCTTTACAGATGTAGACATTGAAACTGTAGTGTATGTTGCTGGTATGATCATTTTCAGGTGTGCGGCACGCGAAGAAAATAGGCGAGACTCTGACTCCCTAGCGAGCGCCTCTCACGCGGCCTGTGCGGCTGCTCTAACCCGTTAACATGGGCGCCTAAATGAAACTCACACGTGCCGCTGAGGTCACGCAAGGTTGACGCTTGCGGTATAATTTAGCCCTAATACTCTGCATTATTCTACATGACTGCCTTGTCCCCAGAATATGAACTTCTAATAGTAGTAGTAGTAACTTATTTTGTTTTTCGTGACGTTAGAATTATACGGTTCTATCTCCATTTTTGTCAAAATTGAGTTTTTTACATAATCTGATCCATTCAGTGTTTATTAATGCCTGTGTGGTGTTGTTTTTAAAATGTTGACATTTTTGAGTTATTAATTAATAAAATACAAAGGTTCCATCTCACAAAACATAATGGAATGTAAAAACTTTGACGCTCAATATCTCTGAACTGCCCTAAACGGAGATAGAACCTTCTCATTCTAAACGGAGATAGAACCTTATCATTCTAAACGGAGATAGAACCTTATCATTCTAAACGGAGATAGAACCTTATCATTCTAAACGGAGATAGAACCTTATCATTCTAAGCTCACGTTTTGTCTCTGTGGCTTGTGAGAGACTGAGAGAAGGTTTCAGAATCTGCTTCTATTTTGCTGCTGGACATCCAGTACCAGTCAAAAGTTTGGACACACTTCCCCGTTCAATTGAATAGTTGTTCTCAGTACCAGTACCACAGTATGTTTAATGTCAACATTATAACAGACAGGTTCTACTTTAATGTCAACATTATAACAGACAGGTGCAACTCTAATCGCCATGGTAACCATCCAGATTGTGATGACAATAAACAATAAACTTCTCAAAGAAGAACTAGGTCATCTGTCTGTATTTTCCTACAGGGCGCTACGGTACCAATGATGTTTTTGTACAGTGTTAATAATGTCTCTCTCAGTCTATGATGAAGAGTGTCCTTCTGGCCATTATGACAAATGAAATGTCAGGGGGCAGTGTGGGAGGGCATGGCGGAGAATGTGTGTGTGTGTGTGTGCGTGTGTGTGTGTGTGTGTGTGTGTGTGTGTGTGTGTGTGTGTGTGTGTGTGTGTGTGTGTGTGTGTGTGTGTAAGAGGGACTGGCCAAATGTGCAAGGGGTGGGAAGGTTTGCCGGTTGGGACCAGCTGTTTGGGGTGAGGGTGTAAAACTGGACTACCGTACCTTTGTCTGTAATGAACACGTATCCATGTGCGTAGCTGGGTGTGTGTATGTGTGTGTGTGTGTGTGTGTGTGTGTGTGTGTGTATGTGTGTGTGTGTGTGTGTGTGTGTGGAGGGGAAGGGAAGGGAAGGGAATGGACAACGATACAGTAAAAAATAAACAGTAATATAAGGAAATGATTAGTATAGGAAACAAAATACATGGTAGAACTCAGAGACCAGTTTAGCACAGTAGAAGAGTGATTTAGATTTAAAAGAAGATGGATTAAGAGACTGATAAATGAAAAACGTATGTTTTAGGATTTCTTTTAAAGGAGTTTACAGATTGTGACACCTTCAGCTCCTCTGACAGGCTGTTTCCGAGGAGAGGACCATTGACAAAAAAAATATGATTGTGACAAAGACAATGATACTATCAAGATGTACAATATATAAGTTAGACCACAAGTACGCTAGATAAAGTTCAGCGGTTCAGTGGTGAATAGCTCACTGTTTCTGGGGTAAAACATGTTTATGATGAGGCAATGTTCCTCACAGTAGAGCTGTTGTGTTGTGTGAGGACAAGCAGAAGCAATAGAATCATCTCTGACACTGAGCCTGTGGCTGTAAGCACTAGAAGAGATAGATTCTCTGTCAGCCCTTCTCTTCATCCACAAGTGAGAACTAGACAAGCGAAAGCAAATGCCTAAATACGTGTCCTCTCATGCACTCTGCAGATGTCTGGGTGTTCGGCGCTCTCTCCAGTGTTTGATTAGAGGGGTCTCTCGACAGCAGGGCAGCACTGACCTCTAGCTGTCATATGGTCATCAATCAGATTGTGATGACAATAAACATTCATTTTTTATCAAAGAAGAAGGTCATCTGTCTGTTTCCTAAGGGGTTCCAATGATGCTTTTTTTTCTTATCATACCTGTATATACAGTGTTAATAGTCTCTCATAGTCTCTCTCAGTCTATGATGAAGAGTGTCCCTCTGGCCATTACGTCAAATGAAATGTCAGGGGAAGGTGTGGGAGGGCATGGTGGAGAATGTGTGTGTGTGTGTGTGTGTGTGTGTGTGTGTGTGTGTGTGTGTGTGTGTGTGTGTGTGTGTGTGTGTGTGTAAGAGGGACTGGCCAAATGTGCAAGGGGTGGGAAGGTCTGCCGGTTGAGACCAGCTGTTTGGGGTGAGGGTTTAAAACTGGACTACCTCTGCCTGTAATGAATACATAGCCATGTGCGTAGCTGGGTGTGTGTGTGTGTGTGTGCGTGTGTGTGTGTGTGTGTGTGCGTGTGTGTGTGTGTGTGTGTGGAGAGGAAGGGAATGGAGGGGGGTTGTAGAGAGAGACAGCCATTAAACTTCACAGCGGATTGTCTGTCTGCTCTGGCATAAATCAAGGTGCCCAGGACGTCTGGTGACTGCAGCGTGTTTGTCAGAACACAGTGAAGAAGCTCCTCTCCTCTGTTGCGGTTGTGTTCACGTCAGAACCTTCACACAGTCCTCTGGGACAGAACTAAGACCAGGTCCAACATACATACATTTTTTATTTAAAAAAAAAAAATCTGAGTGGGACAGTCCCACTCATATTTTTCATTTTATTGGACAGATACAGTGAAGACAGACAGGAAAGTAAGGAGAAGAAGGGAGAGAGGGCTTTTCAGCAGGACATGAACCGGCACTACCTAAGCC
>NC_137693.1:22053964-22066464 GCF_963989245.1 Nansenia antarctica
CGAGACTGTTATCCTGCCGTTTATGATGGAAGTGGAGGTGGTCTTTACGCAGCTGGAGGTGTTAACCAAAAACATGCCCCTGACCGTCGATAAACTGAACGGCGTCAGTAACCCGATAGATAAAAAGATTTTAGAATTCACCTATGATCGAGATTCGCATAAATGCGAGGTGACATCGCTGGCCAGTGGCAGCGCGCTCCCCAGATTCGGCCGACTTGTAGACGAAACTAAACTCTCCAACATGATGGACTGTGATGAATTCACCCGAGCGAACATCCGCTACGAGCACACTTTTAAACTCAAATCTCCAAATAGAGACTATGTTCCTATGGTTGTGGAGTTGCGTGATAAAGAGGGCAATTTACAGAAAGAGGAATATTTTCATTTGATGATCCGTATCAGAGAGGGGGAGGAGAACACCGCTCCCAAGCCCAGCTTTGTGGCAATGATGATGATGGAAGTCAGTCAATTTGTCATGACAGCTCTCACCCCAGACATGCTGGGCGCAGAGGATGCTGAGTCTGATCCAGACGAGCTCATATTCAACATCACCTCCCCTCTGTCCTACGAGGAGGGCTACATAGTCAGTACAGATGACAGAAACCTCCCCATCACATCCTTTTACCAGAGAGATTTAAGGGACCTGAAAATAGCCTATAAGCCTCCCTCTCTGGACTCTGAAACTGAGAGGATTTTCCAAATTGAGTTTGAGATTCTGGACACCGAGGGGGCCATCTCAGACCCCTTCGCGTTCATGATCGTGGTGAAGCCGATGAACTCTCTGGCGCCGGTCGTGACCCGTAACACGGGCCAGCTGCTGTACGAGGGTCAGTCCCGTCCACTCTTCAGCGCTCAGAACCTCGAAATAAGTGACGAAGACAACCTCGATAGTGTCACGGTGACTGTGGTGGACGGGCTTCGCCACGGTGACCTCACCGTCCTGGGCGCCCAGAGGAACTTATTCACGTCCGACGACCTCCTTTCTGGGAGCGTTATCTATCAGCACGACGGAAGCGACACTCACAGTGACAATATCATCTTCAGAATGACGGACGGGAAGAACGAGGTGGAGTTCCTGTTCCCCATAACGGTCGTTCCTACAGACGACGAGCCGCCCATCATAAACGCCAACACCGGCCTGGTCCTGTTTAAGAATCAGCTGATGCCCATCTCCCCTTTCATGCTCAGCGCTGCCGATATCGACTCTGAGGATTCAACCATTACATTCACTATCGAACCTCCGTTCTCCACAATCGGCGTGGTGCTGCTGAGGCAGTCGGACGCCCCAGAGGACCCCTCCTCCTGGAAGTTCAACGCCGAGGATCAGGTGTATGAGAAGGAGGTGACAGAGTGGCTTCAGAAGGACATCACGGACGGAAAGCTCTTTTACAAACACACCGGCCCCCATAACACTGACACTGTCATGGACCAGTTCGTGTTCAAAGTTCAGGATGACAACGACCCCCCTAACGAATCGGGAGAGAGCACGTTCGTCATCAGGGTTCTACCCATCGACGACGTTCCACCCGAGCTGTTCCCTGGCACCACCCTACAGATGGTGGTTCACGAGTACCAGCCGACTCACCTGAGCAAGAACGTACTCCGCTACACCGATCTCGATTCGGAGGACCGTGACCTGAAATACACGGTCATCCAGCCACCCACAGACACGGATGAAAACAACCCGGTCGTGTTCGGTTCCATCGTTCTGACCGAGAGCCCTGACAGTGAGGTTACTGAGTTCACCCAGGCCCAGGTCAACCATCACAAAATCGCCTACAGCCCTCCTGATGAGGAGTTGGGCATCACTGCCCATGTACTGCAGTTCCGTTACTCTGTGGAAGACACAGCTGGGAATAGTGTTGAGGGGGCATTTACTATATTTCTCCAGCCAGTTAACAATAAACCACCCCAGATTATCAATACCGGCTTTAGTGTGTTTGAGCGTGGTATGCATGTCATCTCCAATGCTCAGCTAGACACCACAGATCCTGATACAGACAGTAAACAGATATCCTTCACACTCAGCCAGCTCCCCCTCCATGGCCACGTACAGCAATCATTCACAGACATGCCCAAAGGGGGTGCTTTCACTTTAGAGGACATCTCGGAGGGGAAAATCTCCTATGTCCAAAATGGAGACGAGACGGTGAGCGACTCATTCCAGTTGGATGTTAGCGACGGAATTCACATTGTGACAGTGACAGTCAGAATCACAGTAAAGCCTGTTGATGATGAGACACCCACCGTTAGTTTACCCCCCGGAACAATCGGCTCCCACATAGATGTGTTGGAGAGCGGAGCAACCGAAATCACCACTAATGTCATCCAGGGGAGTGACGAGGATACGGATGACCTCCAGTTGACCTTCATTGTCGAGGATTCACCTGCTTTCGGGGAGATTTTAGTGAAAGGGGTGCCTGCCGCTCGATTCACACAAGCTGACATCATCAACGGAGTGGTGGCGTACGCACACACCAGTGGGGAGATAGGCCTGGGGGCCATACAGGACGGTTTCAATCTCACCCTCACGGATATGTCCGATGATTGGACAGTAGGGGGTAACAATGTCAACGGTGTCCATGTCAGAGTCACCATCCTCCCAGTTGACAGCCAGCCCCCTGAGGTGACAGTCGGGGACCAATTCAGTGTCATTGAAGGGCAGAAATTTCCCATCGGTGTCCAGTTCCTAGACGCTGAAGATAAGGACACACCCAGCGAGGATATTCTTTGCACCATCATCGTCCAGCCCACGTCTGGGTACGTGGAGAACATCTCCCCAGCCCCGGGCTCAGAGAGGTCCAGGTCAGGGACAGCGGTCAGTGCCTTTACAATCAGAGACGTCCGAGAGGGAAATGTGCATTATGTTCAGAGCATCCACAAAGGGGTAGAGCCAGTAGAAGACAGGTTCACCTTTAGGTGTTCTGACGGTATCAACTTCTCAGACAGGCACTTCTTCCCTATCGTTATCATTCCCACCAACGACGAAAAGCCCGTGATTTATTTGAGGGAGATCGTAGTAATGGAGGGGATGAATATAGTTATTGACACTCCTATTCTGAACGGAGCAGATGTTGACATCCCAGCAGAGGAGCTAACGTTTATCATCTCCAAACCACCCAAACACGGGTTTATCCTCAACCAATTAGCCACAGGTTCAGTCTTAGTCACCAACTTCACTTTAGAGTCGATTAGAGAAGCTTCTAGTATCATCTATGAGCATGACGATTCAGAGACCACAGAGGACAGCTTCGACATCATTCTCACCGACGGGAAATTCTCTGTGGAGAAAACTGCCGTGGTTATGATTATCGCGGTGGACGACGAGACACCTAGAATGCTTATCAATGACGGTCTGGAGGTTGAGATAGGGGAGGCTAAAGAGGTCAACGATAAGGTATTACAAGCCACTGATTTAGATTCAGAGGACAGCACACTTACTTTCGTTATTCGATACGGGCCTGGTCAGGGTCTCTTACAGAGAAAAACACCATCTGGGTCTCTGGAGAACATCACCCTCGGCATGAACTTCACACAAGGCGAGGTGAACGAGGGCTTTATACTTTACACACACAACGGCCAGGAGGGCGTCCGTGACCTCATCAAATTCGACGTCACGGATGGCATGAACCCCTTAATCGACCGCTATTTCTACATCACCGTGGGCAGCATGGACATGGTCTTCCCCGACGTGATCAGCAAAGGCGTGTCTCTGAAAGAAGGGGGCAGAGTGACTCTGACCACCGACTTGCTCAGCACCAGTGACCTCAACAGCCCGGATGAGAACCTGGTGTTTACCGTCACCCGGGCTCCAGTGAGAGGACACCTGGAGTGTACCGACACCCCCGGGATGCCCATCGTCTCCTTCACCCAGCTCCAACTGGCGGGCAGTAAGGTCTACTACATCCACACCTCGGACGACGAGGTCAAGATGGACAGCTTTGAGTTTGAGGTGACCGACGGCTTCAATCCCGTGTTCAGAACGTTCCGGGTCGCGATCGTAGACGTGGATAACAAGAAGCCTGTCGTAACCGTTCACGCACTAGTGGTCACCGAAGGGCAGAGTAAGTTGATCACCCCTTTCGAGCTCACCGCCGAGGACCAGGACACTGCAGAACGACTGCTGAAATTCAGCGTCACCCAGCTGCCGGTGCACGGGAAACTACTCTACAACCACTCCACGCCGGTCACCACCTTCACTAAACAGGACCTCAACGAAAACCTCATCAGCTACAAACACGACGGCACCGAGTCACCCGAGGACTCCTTCTCCTTCACCGTGACTGACGGCACACACACAGACTTCTACGTCTTCCCCGATACTGTCTTTGAGACCCGCCAACCTCAAATGATGAAGATCACCATCCTGGCCCTCGATAACGGGGTCCCTCAGTTAGTGGTGAATAAGGGCGCCCCGACATTGAAGATCCTCTCCACGGGTCATCTCGGTTTCCCCATCACCTCCAAAGTCCTGAGAGCAGAGGACAGAGACAGCAGCCCAGCCTCCCTGGTGTTCAAGATCACCACAGAACCCAAGCATGGTTACATCATCAACCTGGGACGAGGGAATGACTCTGTCAACACATTCAGCCAAGGTAAGATTTTCATAGAATATAATGAATTTTGCTACGTTTTTTTGGGCCACATGAAGTTGCCCTTATACCTGTGCCGTAACTCTGTAATTAGGAGGTTAATGTTATTAAGTAGAATAATAACTGTTTCTTATCAGGACTTTTCCTTATTCCATGTGTGTAATAACACAAACCTCCCAACTCAATCTACAATGCAATTACCTAATTACTATGTTACAATATAATATAGTATAATGTCGTTACAAGAGTAATTACAGCTGTTTGGTGGCTTACATTTTTTTGATTAAAACAGTGTTTAAACTTTTTGCATTAAAACATGTCCTCAGTTAATATTATTACTTAATCACACAGTACTTTACAAAGATTTAATTTAAGGGTGTCTAATTACAGTATTAACTATCTGGCGACTACTGGCTGGGGATTTCTAAAGGCTAATGTAGACTTTTAATTTAGCCCTGCTCATCAATGTGTAATTAGCAGAGAAAAGTAGAGGCTGATGTTTGAAGCACACATAATACAGACTGTGTAGAAGAAATAATTCAATGTTTTTAGCCCCGGGGGAGATGTTTTGCATTAGATGTGCTCTACAGTGGTTTGTTAAATGAGGCGGGTTGTAAAGTAAAGGGAGATGGAGGTCAGAGTCAGTACAGACCTTTTATTGATTAGTTGGCATAGGGGCACATACACTTCTTAGGGCTGGGACTGTGTGTTTGTGTGTGTGTTTGTGTGTGTGTGTGTGTGTTTGTGTGTGAGAGAGAGGGAGAGAGAGAGAGAGAGAGGGAGAGGGAGAGGGAGAGAGAGAGAGAGAGAGAGAGAGAAGAGAGAGAGAGAGAGAGAGAGAGAGAGAGAGAGAGAGAGAGAAAGAAAGAAAGAAAGTAAGTAAGAAAGTATAAGATTCACACACTCATTTTGTAGAGGGCCAGGGAGCAGTAGATACACGGGACCAAGCATCCTCACAGGAGGAGAGCTCTACGATCTGCAGGAGAGAAACACATTTGACAGCTACGGTACCACACAGTCACGGTTCTCTGGAAAAGGGCACATGCGAAAGGGTGAGAGAAGAGGAGAGAGAAGAGGAGAGAGAAGAGGAGAGAAGAGGAGAGAGAGAGATAGAGAGAACAGAACGAAAGAGAGAGAGAGAGAGAGAGAGAGAGAGAGAAGGAGGAAGAGAGAGACTCAGCAAAGCACACAGTCTCATCAAAGGAGGCAGTCAGGCGAAAGAGACAATCCCTCCTTCTTTATTTACTCATCCCATTTCCAGGGGCACATCCCACGAGGCAACCTCTCTAAATATTTGATGACCAGAGTGCCCCTGGTTCAGAGTCTTGACTTTACATGCCAGGTCCTCCTGCCTTGTACAAGGCCGCGCCTCAGTAGTCTAAAGAGGCTTCCTTCACTCGTCTCCTAGCTTCCTCTGCTTGTCTCCTTTCCTTCATAATGTGACAAATAAATACAGGCACAGACAGACAGGGGAGAGCAAGCCTTGTGGCATGCAGGGATGAACATGTTTATTTCTCACCGATCCTGAGGTTTTTGAATCAGTAGAAGATGAAAGAGAGGTGTTGAGAGGGAAACTCTCCGAACGTTGAGACGCACTCCAGGAGTCAGGAGTTTAGTGTTTATACTTTTATGAGCCTCATCTATTATTGAAGGTTGAGGTTGAGAGGGGGTAAGTGTTGATGATTTTTAATGGGTTTTTTCTACACTTTTTCTACACTCCTAATACATGTTTCTGGAGAACTGCGGAAAAAAAATACAGCAGAGGCCTCTAATCAAAGTCAGGAAAAACAGCTGTAGGATGCTGTAGGAGCTGCACTTGCCGGGAATCCTGCTTTTAACATTCTTGGTGTTGTCTGTCATTAGAAGAAGTTGCTGTCACCTGCTTTTTAGGTTACTGACATTTCTCGAATGTTCTTTGTGGTTTTACCAGAAAAAACTTTTTTTTAGGGTTTAGCAGCTTAGGTTTAACATGTAGCCTACCCTACAGTAGTTATTTTGCATTTAACGGATGCATTACCGTCAGAATTCTTCCGCAATAGAAAACGAATGAGTTCTGATAATAAATACTGCCGAAACACTGAGATATGGGATACCCGCTGTTACAGTAGGTATTGTAGTGCAATGAGACAACCTCCATCTTTGAACAGTGATTTGACAGTGGAAGTGGGTGAGCAAGCGTTGATGCTCAACTACAAAGTGCATTTGAGGATATTTCCGTAGCTCACATAAAAGCTACAGGTATTTCTTTATAGTCAGTATGGAAAACAGTAATATAATATCGAAAAAGCAGATTCTCAGTCAAAGTGGCTTATGTTATAGTACAAGAAAGCGAATGCTAAAAGGCACTGCGTATGATTGACTCACTATGAATGCCTTGTTTAATGAAGGAATGTGTCCCTAGAAAGAAATGTTACAATTAAAGGGATAGTGATGATCATCAATGTCACCATATTCTAATTTGTCTGCACCCCCACCCCGTCTTCAGATGAGATTGATGACCTGAAGATCTGCTACGTGCTGAGGAGTGAGGAAAACGCTACGACTGACCTCTTCCACTTCTCTGTCCAAGACAACGGTAAGTCCTTTTCACCCCTGGTGGTTCGTAAACACTCCTCCATCTGTCCACTCGCCTTCTGTCTATCCTCTGAGGCTTTCTTTTGGATCTGTTCTGTCTGAACATGTTGGCCATAAATTCAGTATAGATATGTGTAGATTAGATTCAATCTTTTTGTCATTGCCCAGACTACAACGGAATGTATTGTTTTGCTCAAGGCACAGGGTCAGCCATAGTCAGCGCCCCTGTAGAAATTAGGGGTTAAGTCAGTGCCTTGCTCAAAGGGCACAGCGGCAGTGGTAGGCACTAGCACTAAAACGGCGGTATTTGAAAATAGCAAAGGTTTCAATACCAATACCGTCAATACAATCATAAAAAGAATAATGCAATGTGTGCATATATGTAATAAACGCCTTAAGCGTGTTTGTCCAGCACCACTGTCGGTGTGGTTGAAGACGCTATTGAAAGTGATGACAGATCTTTTTGTAAAAAATATAATTAGTCAAATAAATAACCTGTCAAAAAAGACTATTTAGAAGCAATCATAATTGCGTGTCACATGACTGCTTCTCCTCAGAAGAACGATACGCGATTCACAGTACTAAAATGTGTCCCGACACATGGTTATTACGAACCAAAAGTATTTTTAGCTCTGTTTTTATTTATTTATTTTAAGTGCATTTTTCAGCGCTGCTCGTGGAAAGTGTTCGAGCAGGTTCAGAAAGGAGTGGGCTTTGGTCCCCCAGCCGCTGTCACACATTCATCATTTGAAATTGGTGGCACCGTCAAAGCCCTACAATGTGATTTTGAATCCCATGGTCAAACCGTAAACCGGTTAAATTTGGGGACGGTTCAACAGTATCAAAAGTTGGAAACCGCCCAACCCTAGTAGGCACCTTAGATATGACGCCAGCCACCCTCCAGTCACCAGCTCACACACAGCCCCCTCCTGAGGTGGGGATCGAACCAGCGCCTGATTGCTAGCTGGCCTCTCTAACCTCTATACTACCCCCCCCCCCCCCCCCCCAGGTAATTAAATCAAATCTAAGAATTGCACTTCCAGCCTGAACAAACCTTAATTTTTAAGTGAACTGGTACAACTGCATCTTTTCAATTGAAGAGCTTTCGGCGAAAAAGAAAAGATAGTGCTTTGTTTGTAAAAAGAACATCAGAAGAAAAGGTTGAGTGAATGAGGACTCAAGTCCCCTTTTAAGAGATTTTACCATGGCGGTGTGGAAGCACTTAACAGGAACAATTATTGGTTGAGAGAAATGGCTCTCGGTGTATTTCTGTTATATTCTATGTGCAAAAAGGATACTAATCTCTAGTCAATGGAACATTCTCTGGACCCCGGAGCATTCTAAGAGGTCTGATAATGCTTCTGACGGAAAACTCTGTTGTGGAAGGCTTTGTAATGTACAATGTAATGTGCTTTCTTAAAGGTCACCTCCTCCACACTGTAGTAACCGTGGTATTCCTATGAGGACAGAGTTGTTAATAGATTGCAGATAAAAAACGTTTCAGACAAAGCCGCTAATAGGCGGAAAAAACATACTGTGTGTGTGTGTGTGTGTGTGTGTGTGTGTGTGTGTGTGTGTGTGTGTGAGCCACTAACATCGACAAAGCCGACACTAATGTTCACTTCCTGGTGAGAAAGACAGACTTCCTGACATCAGGGTTAATTGGATAGCCGCAGGGCCAGAGCCTTGCCAGACCTCCGGCAACAAAGAAGTGTTTGATATTTAAGAGCCTAGGCAGGCAGAGCTGTTGATAATGAGAGCCCTCGGCTACAGAGCTGGGCAGAGCCCCGAGGTAGACACTGGTAATTACATGGAATATTACAGGAGAAGAGAGAAAAGAGAAAAGACCCCCTTTTAGAGGTAAACCAGCTGGGCACACTGTCTTTACCCGAAATGGTGTTTTAAAAGGGATTTCTTCCCCATGATGGTGTGTGTTTTGTGTTTCAGTTTGAGTCATTGCTTATGGTTATTGGGATGAATGAAAACAGGATAATGACATAGCTTTCTGGATGGTATGCAATTGAAGTTATTATGTCCATCTGTTGGAGGGGTAGGGTCTGTCTGTGTTCGAATGGCAATTTGCAGTCTGTCGGTCTGTGAGTTGGCTTTCCTGTCTTTTCCCTTACCGCGTAACTTAATCTCAGGGGCTGTCAGTCGCTGCCCGCGTCTTAGCGGTGACTTTCAGTGGTTATCCCCCTGTCTCTGTATGTCTGTCCATCGTTGCGTGACCAACTAGAGACTTGTCTTAATGGCGTGAAGAAGGAAGAGGCGTCTTTCTGATTTCCCAGTCAGCTTTCTGTGTGGTTGTGTTTGTGTGTGGGTGGGTGTGTGTGTGTGTGTGTGTGAGTGTGTGTGTGAGGGGGGGGGGGTTTCAGCCTGTCAGAGCTGTTTTAAGAGGACAACCCCTGCTGTGAAAGTTCTCTCTCTCTCTCTCCCGCTCTCTCTCTTTATCCCCTCTCTCTTCTCTATCTCCATCTCTCTTTATCTCCATGGGGTGGGACAAACACAAAGGACCCCCCCCTATAGAAGTAGAATGAGTGGAATGGACACGGTGCCTCAGACGATGACAATTTGGCTAGTGCACCAAAGGATGGCTGGCATTCTCGCTGCAAGTGTACAACACAGAGAAAAGCAAAAGATTCAGGGACGGCACCATAGCAACCAAGTATTATTCTAATGGCAATTGAGATTGTTTGTTAATTGCTAATAAAGCTGTAAACTATAACCTTTTCATGGTACACCAAAAAATACACCCCCCCCATACCACTACCCAAGCTACTGCCTCCCCCAATCAGCCTGACTTGACTCAGTCAACTGAGTAGAAGTGGGATTGAGCCTAACCCTGATTTAACTGGGGGCTGTGCCTTACCTGCTTCAGTGGGCTGACAGCTCTTTAAGACCACTTTCAGGCTTAAACATGCAGTTTCTATGGTTACAACCAGGCGCGACTGACCCTTCGACCTTTCTTTGTTAACTTGTCCAGCTAAGTTTACCTGTGAGGGCAAAAACACAGACGCACACACAGGCAGGGAAAATACTCTCCCTAACACACACACACACACACACACACACACACACACACACACACAAACACACACACACACACACACACACGTCCCCTGGTTGTTGAGAGAAATTCTCTGTATCAAACAGTAATCTGCTGTCACTCAGCTTTCACCAGTCTCTCTCTCTCTCTCTCTCTCTCTCTCTCTCTCTCTCTCTCTCTCTCTCTCTCTCTCTCCTCTCTCTCTTTCACCTTCTCTCTCTATCTATATCTTCATCTATCACTGTCTCTTATTCCCTCTTTCCCTCTCCTATGTCTGCCAATGTATCATCCCCTCCTTTCAATATTTATCCCCTGCTCTCTGCTGCTTCCCCCTCCTCCTTCCATTTCTCTGTTTCTATCTGTCTATTTATACCTCGGTTCAAGGTATTGTAACGCCCTACTCTAACCAGGTCAGATTCTCAACATCTGGTTTGAATAGAGATTGAATATTGAGATGAAGCTATTTGCATATGTCTTTTTATAAGTTGTATGCATCTGTTCCGTATCCCTATATCTCCTACGACATGATAAACCCAGTACCGAGGAGGCTTTGTCACGTAGTTCATAGCTAATGATTATTCTGCACCAGTTAAATCAATCAAACCCCAAAAAAATCATTTTTAATATTATTATTATTATCTATTACATTATTGTCGATTTTGCATCCTGCTGCAATGCTTATGTCGAAGAACCTAAGCCTACGAATTTTACTCTCGTGTAGCCGTACATTGGATGTAATAAAAGCAATTCTGACTATGATAATGTCAGTTTATTCTCTATGTATCGAGGTGAATAACATGCATTGCATATATCTCTCTCTCTTGAGATTCCTTCCTCCATCTCTCTCTGTTTCACCTCCGTGTTCAGTCACTTCAGTTCTAAGACAGGAGAGTAGGAAGGTTTTGTTAGAACACCAGCAGCTCTCCCAGTTTGACCGTTGTGGGCAGGTCATGTTTGATATGGAGATGAACCTCTGATATGGGAACCATTCTCTGTGTGTGATTTTTGTCTTGTTTGAAGTATAATGACCAAAGGTCTCTCTCTCTCTCTCGATATATATATATATATATTTCTCTTTGTCTCTCTCTCTCTCCCTCTCTCTCTCTCTCTTGCTCTCTCTCGCCCTCTCTCTCTCTCTCCCCCTCTCTCTCCGCCCCTCTCTCTCCCTCTCTCTCTCTCCCCCCCTCTCTCTCCCTCTCTCTCTCTCTCCCTCTCTCTCTCTCTCTCTCCCCCTCTCTCTCCGCCCCTCTCTCTCCCTCTCTCTCTCTCTCTCTCTCTCTCTCTCTCTCTCTCCCTCTCTCTCCGCCCCTCTCTCTCCCTCTCTCTCTCTCCCTCTCTCTCTCTCTCTCTCTCTCTCTCTCTCTCTCTCTCTCAGTTGCCCATAGTCTGTCAGGCGTGTGATGATGAGTCTTTGTTCTGAGCACTGTTTACCGTACAGAAAACAAGAGAGAGAGAGAGGTGGGGATTAAAGGAGATGGAGATGGGGCGGCTGTGGCGCAGGAGGTAGAGCCGGCGTCTAATGATCGCAAGGTCGGCAGATAGGTGGTTCGAACCCCGGCTGGCTACATGTCACGGTGTCCTTGGGCAAGACACTCAACCCCAAGTTGCTCCCAATGAGCGGGCCGGCGCCTTTCATGGTAGCTTGCGAACGTGCGTGTGAATAGGTGAATGAGAGGCCATTGTAAAGCGCTTTGGAATAAGGCTATATAAGTGCAGTCCATTTACCATTTGACCATTATGCAGAGAATAGGGGTGGGGGAGTGGGGTGGTTGCTGCCGTAAAGGCTGAGACTCTGCCTGGTCCTGCCAGCACTGCTCCGATAAACTCAATTATTTCCCCAGGGAAGACTTTTCTACAAACAGAGGAGCTCCGTTGCACAGAGGCTGAATCCCATCTGGAGATCCATGCTCGTAACTCAAACTTCCATCGAAGTAATAGATTGATATCAATGGGAGATTTGTTCTTCGGCTCATGAGTACTGCATATCTTGAAGGTGGATTCATTCTCTCTGATCACATAAAGTAATGCCTGCGGGTATAGAACGCGGGGGTCCTGCAGGGGGTCATCATTACCCTGCTTCAAACAAACACACGCACGCGCACTCACACACACACACACACACACTCACACACGCATGCATAACCCTACCCCTCCAGCCTTTTCCTGAAGCCATGCCTCTAACCAACAGTCTTTCGACATCAGTAAAAAAGCCCAACGGTTATTATAAGCATACTGTGGAATCTTCAAAAGAGAGCAGATCCTGACCCAGTAGCTGTCTTTTTTTGAAA
>NC_137693.1:22071464-22076464 GCF_963989245.1 Nansenia antarctica
TTGAAAATGAACACAATCAATACTGTCATTGTTCGACTCTCCATAACCTCATTACCTGACTCCCGCATAGAGGCGGCGCGTCACTTAGAATGTACGTGTCAACAGTGTCTCACTTCACACTGTTCACACCGACTTCACACTGTTTCAAGTAATCTTATTCTTATATAAACTGTAGCTTTCATTTGGGTGAGATGTTTATATTCATTCATTATCTACTTTTTTTTACATTAACTACTTTCGATTCATTATGGACGTTGTGGGCAAAGCCATGCACCCCCTGAGACTTTTTTTAGTCAGCAAATTAAGAGATTCTAATCTTATTCATAAATCATCTGAACTAACCTGAGATGTTATAAAAAAAACTAAATCGTTGCTTGAATGCCACAGCCTATTTGAGTATTGTTGCTGACCATGTGCACACCCGGCTTCATGGTCACAATGTACCCATTTTCTGGATGGATACTTCCAGCATGACAAAGCAAAAGTCACTGGATCTGAATCCAATAGCCTTTGGGATGTGGTAGAATGGGAGATTCACAGCCTGAAAGTGCACTTGAAGCGCTTTACAATGGCCTCTCATTCACGCATTCACGCACATTCTTTCACCAAGGGCGGCATGCTACCATGCAAGGCCTGCTCATTGGTAGCAATTTGAGTTCATTGGGAGCAATTTGGGGTTCTTGCTCAAGGACATCATGGACTAGAATCTCAAAGGTGTTTTTTCCGACATCTTGTGGAATCAATGCCACAAAGAATTGAGTCTATTTTGAGACCCTACCCAGTAATTGTATAGTGTTCCTAATAAAGTGTTTGGTGAGTGTGTGTATATATATACAGTATACACAAATCAAATCAAATCAAGTTTTATTTGTATAGCGCATTTCTCACAAAATGTAACCCGATGCACTTACAGTATATAGGTTCTGATATATATTCTTAAGCCGTTGTTGCGTGCGTGGGCCTCTGTTATGTGGGGTTGGACAGTAAACAGGTTTTATATGCAACACCACCATACTCCAATTTAATTGCTCCCGTGAGCCATGGTATTTATTTATCTGCTCTGAGTTGTTGAACACTGTTACCATGGGTTTGGTAGTCAAATGCAATTAAAAACACTCATACGCTACTCTGGCAGAACCCAGGGCTGAGCAGTGAGCAAGCACACCCACTCCCACAGTGGAGAGGGGAAAATGGTCAGACTCGCCCTAGTGGACATGACAGTGTGAGGTTTAGCTCAGAGAGGTCATGGATCGGAGTAACCAATCAGGATGTTCCGTTCCTCTCTGTGTGGGTGTGTTTACTCTCATCTGAAAACTAAAAAAGCCAGTGAGAAGTACAGAAGTACAGGAAGACTGTGTAAGGTAGGGAGATGAAAGGGATATGGAAAGTTAGATTAACGAGCAGAGGTTGTACATTGTTTCCCTTTTTTTAAATGTATCTTTATTGTATTTTATCTTTACCTTTTCTTTTGACTGTTTCCCCCTGCTTTTATATTCATTCTATGCTTGTATATGTTTTTATATATGTTTTTATATTCACTTTATGTTCTTATTCCTGTTGTAAAGCACTTTGAGCTGCATTTCTTGTATGAAAGGTGCTATATAAATAAAGCTTTACTTACTTACTTACTTACTAAAATGCACATTTATGGCTGCAGATATTTGGGTTGAAAGATAAAGGTTCAAATTCTATGTTCTGTCATTGAATTCATGCGTTAAACTAATTAATCAACTTTTCAACTCATACTGCATAACACCGATGTGTCTTTCGTTAAATGCTCCACTGTGAAGCCAAAGACACGCCTATTTCCCACTTCCCATGTTATACTGATATGAACCACCGTCATGGCTACCGTTGATGACATGTTGCGTCTGTGGTGTCACGGTGTCTTCTTTCCAGGGGGAAACAAGCTAAAGGAGCAGCAGTTCCGCCTGGACTGGGCGTGGATCTCCCTGGAGAAGGAGTACTATGTGGTGGAGGAGGACGCCAAGTTTCTGGAGGTGGTCCTCAGGCGCAGGGGCTACCTGGGAGAGACCTCCTTCGTGGGTGAGTCTGTCTGTCTGTGTCTGTCTGTCTGTCTGTCTATGTCTGTCTGTCTGTCTGTCTGTGTCTGTCTGTCTGTCTGTCTGTCTGTGTCTGTCTGTCTGTCTGTCTGTCTGTCTGTGTCTGTCTGTCTGTCTGTCTGTGTCTGTCTGTCTGTCTGTCTGTCTGTGTCTGTCTGTCTGTGTCTGTCTGTCTGTCTGTCTATGTCTGTCTGCCAGTCTGTCCCTGTCTGTCTGTCTGTGTCTGTCTGTCTGTCTATGTCTGTCTGCCAGTCTGTCTGTGTCTGTCTGTCTGTCTGTCTGTCTGTCTGTGTCTGTCTGTCTGTGTCTGTCTGTCTGTCTGTCTATGTCTGTCTGTGTCTGTCTGTCTGTCTGTCTATGTATGTCTGTCTGTCTGTCTGTCTATGTCTGTCTGCCAGTCTGTCCCTGTCTGTCTGTTTGTCTGTCTGTGTGTGTGTCTGTCAGTCTCTCAGTTTATGTTGTTTGTTAAGATATTATACTTCTTTTCTTTTTTTACATTTTAATTTTAAAAAATTATTACAGAAAGTGAACATACAAGAACAAAAACAAAAACTATAAAGTAAAAATAGTATTGCAGTAAATTGCCTAGCACATGTAAGCATCATAATCTACATAACTTATTCCCATTCTTTTCACAAACCCAGACAACCAGACAATCAGTTCAATCGTTCAATCTAACAAGCCCAATATAGTAATATAATTTAATGTATGTATACATAATTTAATAATATATATAATTTAATGTATATATAAATATATAAATATAATGTAGCCCAATCGCCCGATTAATAAACCATATTCTCTACTCCTTCGTCTGACCATTGGAAAACACTGGATCTCAAAGACAAAGGGTCAGGGAAGATGTCGAACAGATGGTTACTGTTCTATTACTGTCACTACATTGTCACCTATATATAATCACAAACCACCTCTGAATAATATATGAAGCAATTAAAGCAAATTAGACAGACTGCAGCAGTTAAACTAATCTTCTTCACATAGGTTACAAAGATGTTGTGTCCTTCATCAATCTCAGTAATTGTAATATTACCTGTGTCCATTTCACATTGAAAATCTCGCTCCTCAGTTGGATTTTGGTCATTATGCTTTCCATCAAGTATACTTTCTTTAACCATTCCTTTCATTGTTGGACAGTTGGTGGCTTTACATTTCACCATGATACTGTAATCATCTTCTTTGCGAATAAGCAGCAGCAACACCCCGATTAAGTATTTCTGATTCTTGGAAACTATATTGGCCTCCTGAACCTCCTCCTGAATATTGTTAGATCTTACTGATTGTCTAGCAACATTTATGCTTCTGTCACTCAGACACACACATGACACAGACCCACACACACACATACTCTATTCTCAGGTCACTCAGACACACACATTCTGTTCCTTCCAGGTCAGCCTGCTCTTCAGGGGTAGCAATAACGCCACAATATGCAGCAATCACGCCACAATATACAGACTCGAGAGGTTGTTACCTTAAAGACCTTGGGGGTTAGGTGCCAGGGCACAGACAGAGGGTGGTCAAGAGTATTGTAGCGAACGTGAACTGGTAGTGCAACTCGCCCCATGCGGGAGTCGAACCCCGATCTCCCGCATAACCGACGGCCGCGCTAACCACAACACCAAGAGAGTTAACTCCCTTGGTGGAGCTTGTTAACGGGGCCTCATACAGGATCGTTACACTATCCTCACCGTTCGGGAGAGCGTGCCCTCACGCTTCACTATGTCAAGTCCCTCACGTGGACACGCCTCTCCGATGGCCTTCCTTCCATCCCACTTCTGACACCAGTGTAGCGAACGTGAACTGGTAGTGCAACTCGCCCCATGCGGGAGTCGAACCCCGATCTCCCGCATAACCGACTGCCGCGCTAACCACAACACCAAGAGAGTTAACTCCCTTGGTGGAGCTTGTTAACGGGGCCTCATACAGGATCGTTACAGTATTTAAGCCTGTCTGTATGTCATAATGATGTCGTTGAATGTCGTTGAATGTCGTGGAATGGTCGTGGAATGCCGGATGCTGGTTACCGTGCTGATGAACCATTCGCTGACTGTCTTAATAAATCAAGTACAGAGATTCCGACCCTTGTTGAACATTCTATTTTCTTGTCAAATCGTGTATGCTGCGCACCTGATCTATTCTGAGATGACACAACGGATTTAAGATCACGAAATCCTCGATAGATCGATCCATAACATCTAATTACCGACAAGAAGATTCTACAATATCCTTCCAATGTTTAGACAATTTGGGACAATCCCAGAAAATATGGGTATGGTTGGTCACCTATCTTCCCAGTTCCCACATTCTCTCAAACATAATTCTGAGGTGTTGCTGTATCTCGCTACCATAACAGGAGTCTTAAACACTCTCATTTTAATTTTCCATTCAAACTCTTTCCAATCAGGACTGTTTGTTAACTTGTGACTGTCAAGGCAAGTCTTTTCCCACATTTCGTTGGTGATAGAAATATTAATTTCTACGTGCGTCTGTAAGTAGTGTCGCACTAGAAGAAATCTATAACGGCCCCTTCAGCTTTGTATGTCAGTAGCTCCTCTAATTCGTGTCTTTTCTTTTTAAATTCTTTCAGAAGTTCTACATTTTTGTTACTATTTTAATGTTCTAGTTCTAGTTCCTTTATTTTATTTTCCAAATCGAATTGTGTCTTCAACCTGTTCTTTCTTATTCTACTTGATATTTCAATCATTTTACCCCTTAATACCGCTCTTGCACCATCCCATAGGATGGATGGTGTAACCTCACCATTATCATTAATATCAAAGTATAATTCCTCTACGCAATTTTTTATTTCCTGAGCTGCCAGCGGGTCATTCAGTAAAGAAATATTATTCGCTCTCCAATATTTAAAACACTTTTCCATCCCTAAGTCAAGGGTGATGGTTATGGGAGCATGATCAC
>NC_137693.1:22084738-22164738 GCF_963989245.1 Nansenia antarctica
GCCTTAAAGTCTACAATCCAGCAGTCCGGTTTATAAGGCCTAAAAAGGGCTTACATTTCAGTTAGTCGGTCAAAAAATGAGGTGCTAGGTCTTAAAAATGAGATTAGTTTATCCTGCAAGGAAATCAGTCCGACCACATCTATTTACGTGGAAATGTTATATTTAATTTATTTTATCCTTCAGACTTTTTTGTCTGTATGGCAGTGAAATCCCTAATTTCATCCCCTCAAGGATGACAAAAATCTATCATATGGTGTCGCGAAGAGGTCTAAAATTCGATTCAAAGAGGTCTAGGTATAAAAGGTCTAAAATGGTATTAAATTTGACTTGTTGAAACTTATTCCATTTGTAGACAATTTGGACCTGTTTTTTGGTAGAGACCACCATTTTTGTAAGTATGACAGAGTGCACCCAGACAGAAGAGGAGCAGAGATCCTATCTGACAATATGGAGAAGGTGTTAAAGCTAGTGAGAGGATGCTAATCCTAGCCCTTAAGGGACTCGAATCCATTTTCCTCATAAAACCTGTTTCAGTAGCGGCTAGCAAATTGGCCTATGTCTCAGGGGAGTTACCCACGCTAGGAACAGCAGACGACTTTTAAATGAGGGATGGGCTTGGGCTACTACATTTAAATACCAGAAGCCTAATAAATAATCATCAACACATGGAAGCAGGCAATCATAGACTTTTATGATCTATGAAACATGGCTAAATTTGTCAGTGCCTGAAAATGAAATGCCTATAAAATAGCTCCTCCTCCCTATAGCAGAGAGGGGAGAGGAGGAGTTATTTTTGTCAAAAGCTGTTTTACTGTTATGCATCTGTTATGCTGTCCTCTAATGTCCTGAATCAATATGAATATTTTGTCCTAAGTGTGTGTTTTTGTAAAGAACTCAAAGCTGTCTGTGATAGGAGTCTATCGCCCACCATCTGCTCGTCATAATGCCCTTGATAACTTAGCTGCACTTTTATCCTCCTATGTACATTCTGGAGTACTGATAATAGATGATTTTAACCTAGACGGATAGTCTCGAACCTCAAATAAAATTAAAATTAAATAATTTTTACAACTATCACAGTTAATCTCAAAACCACGGCCTAACTTTAAGAATCCAGATGAATCCGCCCTGCTAGACATCATCCTAACTGTCCGGTAGCCTGTATTAGAGATGAAAACATAGAATAAACATTTTAGCAAGCAAGGTTTTTTTACATGATCTTTATTGGTGGAATATTTCCCTTATCGGCTGCATACCTCTCCCCGAATTGGGTCTAGACGATTTCTCATCTATATTTATCTCTCAGGTAGACAAACGTGCCCCCTTTAAAGGCCTTAGGATTAAGAATAGAACTAATCCTTGGTATTCCACAGGACTTTAAGATCTCTTTTTTCGCTGAGTAAGCAGGCCTGGGCCAAAGCCATAAAAACAGACTCAGTAGAGTAGCTGATGGTCAGGTTTTCAGACGACTGAGAAATAGATGCTCAATAGACCTCATCAATTAAGAAACTAAATCAAGCTACTTCCTAAATGTCATCTTGTGTTCATAATTCCCTTCAAAATGTTGGAAAACAATGAACACCCTGAAGCGGAAATTCCTCTTCCATATCTAAAGAGGTTTCGTCCGACCCTGGCCTCATTACAGCGAAAAGCTTGGATGAGTAATGCCTTTAATCTGCATTTCATCTCTGCAGGCTTTTTGTTTGAGAGAAACGGAGGTTCGGCTGACCTTGGTCAGACGGTCGACCACGCTTCCGTCGCCCAGCCCCCTGTTGGCTCGATGAGATCAGTCAACTATTATTGAATCTGTTTTCATTTCAATATTTTTCGACTTGTGATGTACTAGATGCCCTGCTTGAAATTGACATAAAATTAATTGAAGTTGATCTGCTTGACCCTTCAAATCTAGATAAACACCCCTCAATATCCAAGCTATCTTTAGTAGTAGAGTCCCTCCCAGCTAAGAACCTTGTTATCTTCCTATTCTTTTTTGAATGTTACATTTGTTTTAGATGATGTGTTGAATTGCCTAGACCAGATTGATTGAGTGTGTCCCCACTTATAAACTTACCTGGGCATTTGGTTTGACTTGATGTTCAGAATTCATACAGAGGAACTTGTTAAAAAGCTAGCATTTAATGTGGGCTTCTTTTATAGGAATAGATCTTGCCTTTCCCTGAACAGCAGAAAGCAGATTGTAGAATAATAATAATCATCATAATTGTTTTATTACCATGCAAACGACTTGTCAATAATGTTGGAATTTGGTATTTTATGCTCTAGGCAAGGGGTCCGCCATAGTGGATGACCCTGGAGCAATTAGGGGTTCAGTGCCTTGCTCAAGGACACCTCGACACACGGCCAGCCGGGGTTCAAACCGCCGAACTGCCAACCTTGCGATCATTAGACGCTGGCTCTACCTCCTGAGCCACAGCCGCCCCTAAACCAATCAACCTCCATGCCAGTGCTTGATTATGGTGATATCAACTACCAAAATGCAGCAGCCACCACTCTTACACCTTTAGATGCCACCTACCATAGCGCCCTTCGCTTTATCACAGCGGATAGTTGCCATAGCAATACTCGTCATTGCCGACTTCGTCAAAAGGTACCTCGTTAAAGTCCTGTAGATCCCTTCATTACTCCATTACTGTGTATAAAGCCCGACTGCACCAATTCCCGGCTTACCTACCCTCATTATTACAATTCAAGAGCATAAATTACCTTCCTCTCAGAGCTGGTAAACACTGGAGGCTCCTCGGGTCTCCACTGAATTGGCTGAATCCACTTTTAGTTCTGCTGGAACAATCTAGAAAGAATTCAGTTGGTGGTTCTGCTGCCACTCTGGCAATGTAGGGTGTTGATTGATTTGGTGAAGGATGTGATTGTTTATTGTGGTTTTACATGTATATGTATTGATTTCTGTATTTAACTGTGTTGTATGTATAATAATAATAATAATAATAATAATAATAATAATAATAATACATTAGACTTATATAGCGCTTTTCTAGACACTCAAAGACGCTTTACAAACTGAAAAGATCGAGTAGTAATAATAAAAAGAAACAAAAGATAAATAAAAGAAAGTATAGGGGTCTAATACATTTTTAGATGACTAAATCTAAATCTAAGTGTCTTCGTAGGACAATCTACTCTGTATACTGCAATTACACCTAGATTTCGGGTGGAGAAGCGGCGAACAAGCAACGCCAGCAGCGTCCTCTCTCTCAACCGGCATTTTTTTTTAAAAGCTCAAATTTGTATGTATGTGTTGTTTTGTAATTGTATTGATATTGTGGACAGGGTGCGAATGCAAAAGTGGCCTTGCTCTCTGTGTGTTCCCCTGTATAAATAATGGTTAAACACTTAGAAAACGCTGTGCTCTCCAGCACATAGTTTAGCCCTCCCACAGTTCATTGTGCTCTCCTTTGTGTTGATTGTTCTATCCCCCTCTTTGACAGTGCCCAAGGTCCAGTTCCGTGAGTCTGTGTATACAGGAGAGGAGAGTGATGGCCGTATCTCGGCAACGGTGTACCGGAGCGGTGACATCAGCTACAAGTCCACCGTGCGTTGTTACACTCGCCAGGGCTCCGCCCAGGTAGTCACTGACTTTGACGAACGACCCAACACAGATGGGTCCATCATCACCTTCTTACCAGGTAACACACACACACACACACACACACACACACACACACACATAAACACACACACACACTTTGATGTATGAGCTGTTGCAGAAGACAAGTTATTAGCCTGTCCTTGAGGTAAAAACACAACAATGGTCATACACATTCCAGGTAACACACACACACACACCAGGTACCAGGTAACACACACACACACACACAAACTAACACAACAAAGGTCATACACTTACCCAACATACAAACACACTCTCATGTCTGTCTCTCTCATGTCTGTCTCTCTCATGTCTGTCTCTCTCATGTCTGTCTCTCTCATGTCTGTCTCTCTCATGTCTGTCTCTCTCATGTCTGTCTCTCTCATGTCTGTCTCTCTCATGTCTGTCTCTCTCATGTCTGTCTCTCTCATGTCTGTCTCTCTCATGTCTGTCTCTCTCATGTCTGTCTCTCTCATGTCTGTCTCTCTCATGTCTGTCTCTCTCATGTCTGTCTCTCTCATGTCTGTCTCTCTCATGTCTGTCTCTCTCATGTCTGTCTCTCTCATGTCTGTCTCTCTCATGTCTGTCTCTCTCATGTCTGTCTCTCTCGTGTCTGTGCACCAGGGGAGGCTGAGCAGCAGTGTGTGGTGTCCCTGACCGACGACACGCTTCACGAGGAGGTGGAGGAGCTCCGGCTGGTCCTGGGGAACCCCAAGAGCGAGTCGCCGTTCGGGGCGTCAGTAGGGGCTCTGAACGAGGCCGCGGTGAAAATCAAGGACACTGCAGACAGTAAGGATGGGAGGGAGGAGAGAGGGGAGGAGGGGAGGGAGATATGACTCTTATGACTCAAAATACTTCCTGAAATCCATCGAATGGTATCATTTTCAGTTGGCTTGCAAAACCATACACTTGAGTAAATAGTGTCACACACACCCTAATAAACCAACCACACCTCTTCTCTCCCCCCCCCCCCTCAACCCCCTGTCCTCCTCCAGAGTCCATCATCCGTTTCGGGGAGTCCAAGTTCAGCGTGAGCGAGCCTAAGGAGGCGGGGACTGTTTCCGTGGTGAGGATTCCGGTGTTGCGGCTGGGAGACACGTCCAAGGTGTCCCTGGTCCGGGTTCACACCAAGGACGGCTCCGCCACGTCAGGGGAAGACTACCACCCCATATCTGAGGGTAGGAGGGACATAATACTGTATACAGAGAGAGACACATCTCTAATGTAACAGGAGTAGTTTAATAGTTAAATCAGAGATAATGTATGTCTCTGAGTAATCACCACATCTCTCTACTAAGTCTAAGTAAGTCTACTAGTTTATATGTTTATAAAAGTACACAGTTACATGCTAACTCCCCCCTGTCTATATACCCCCCTGTGAATAGGCCATATAGTGTATATAAGTATATAAGTTCACATAATAGATACATTCTCAGATGTCTACCGATCACCTATCCCCCTATTTTTATTTATATCCCCCCCTATTTATGTCTATTTATGTCTCATTCTTGTTTTTTTTATTATCTTAGGACAGTGTTTGTTTGCACCTAGGGTTTGCATTTAAATGTCGTTGTACCTCTTACAATGACTATAAAGATCATGCATTCATTCATTCATCTGTGTGTGTGTGTGTGTCTGTGTGTCTGTGTGTCTGTGTGCGTGTGCGTGTGCGTGTGCGCGTGTATGTGTGTGTGTCTGTGTGTGTGTGTGTGTGTGTGTGTGTGTGTGTGTGTGTGTGTGTCTGTGTGTGCGTGTGTGTGTGTGTGTGTGCGTGTAGATGTGGAGTTTAAGCAGGGGGACACTGAGCATGTTGTGGAGGTGGAGGTGTTGTATGACGGAGTCAGAGAGATGAGAGAAGCCTTCACCGTCCACCTGAAGTCTGATGACAACATGGTCGCCGAGACTCAGGTGAGTAACACGCCTCACCGTAAGACTGTCTTCGAAATTACATTTTGTCATAATTATAGACTATAGTCCGTTGGTTTTGTCCGTTCATCCCTTCATCCATTCATTCATTTATTTATTTATTTGTATTTCTACTTTGTTAACACTAGAACAGCCGTGCCGTTTTTTACCTACTATAAGAGCCGCCTCGGGGGTCAAATTACCATAGTCTTTAGAATGGGAAGCTGCTATTTACACCTAACGACCACTATTTAGCCGGCTCCTACACAGAAAAACTGCAAAACAGCTTCATACTAGCTCATCCTGATTTTGAAAATGTAAAAACATTTAGAAAAACATATATCTAGGAAAAGTCATGAAAGGAGGAAAAATGTGATCCTGAAATTTGATCGAGTGCAAAGATGTAAAAAAACATTTACTCACAGGGTCAAATGACCCCACTCACGACTGTTCTAGTGTTAATCCTGGTTGGTCTCATTGATAACATCTCTGACTGAGAATGGTCTTTAGGCTGGTCTAGCACCATCATCTATTTTAGAAAAAAAGTTGTACAATGAATGTCTCACCTATATATTCCTCCCCTGTGGTGTGCCAGGTCACCAAGGCTATCGTGTACATAGAGGAGACCAACAGCATGGCCGATGTCACCTTCCCCTCTCTGCCTCACGTGGTATCCCTACTCCATTACGATGATGTCACCATGACCCCAGGCAACCTCCACCCTCCTGCGGGGTACCCCGTTGTCTGTGTCACGGTAAGTCAGCCAACACCCCCTTCTGTCAATCAATCAATCAATCAATCAATCATCAATGGCCGCCGCTGTAGCCATGTCACAAACTGTCAACAGATCACATGACCTCCAAAACATCCTCAGATCGTCATCAGAATTGTTCAGTATAAAAAAGAAATGCGTGGGAGATCTTGCCCCCAAAATGTTCTTCACCACAGAACAAATCCTTTAGGCCACGCAGAACTATTTACTCTGAGAGAAAAGTAGCTATTAAGTTTGTTACCCCACAAGTTGCTGTCCCCCTGAACACTGTGAATTAGTTCTTAAGTCCCAGGGTACACAGATGAATACATTTCACTCTGACTCACTGCTTTTATAGTCAAGTGAATGGATTCCACTCAGTCTTAAAGCTATTAGCTGTTGGGTGAATAGATTATGCACAAGTTAATGTAGTCTCTGGGGTCCACATAACATGTCATTGAAGTTTTTCTTTCTTGCTACATCGATGTTGGGAAAGGAAAACTACAGACTGACCGATCAGCGAAATGATGTATGCCTACTTATTATGTTAGAATAATTATTATGATTATGCCTACTCAACTTGGATGAGAGGTAGACTCCCGAGCGTATTTATCTCAGTATTTTGATTATGGATATGGATGGATAAAAAACTGACTTTATTAAAAAATATATAATTTAATCAGGTAAATGGATTAGTTATTTGGGCTTTCACTCCTTTCACACCTGTGTGTGTGTGTGTGTGTGTGTGTGTGTGTGTGTGTGCCTTTGTGAGTGCCTGCGCGTGTGCCTGTGTGTGAGGTGAACGGGTTCCCTAGCTCTGTGGTTCAGCTCGGGGGTCTTAGGGGAAGATGAAATGCGGTGGTCTTGTCAGAGAGGTGCTGAGTGCTGGAGGAGGCACAGGGGGATGAAGTGTCACATTTTTCGCTGAAATACAGTGTCTACAGCGCAGCTTCACTGCACAACTGTGTGTGTTTATTAGTGTGGAAAGAAAGGAAGAACAAAAATGACTGCAAAACGCAAGCTACAGCAGTGTTGATTTAGGGGCAAGTTATTCATCTGTTTATTGACACAGAGTACTTACTTATATTGTCTGTTGTCGTCCCCCCCCCTCTCTCTCTCTCTCTCTCACTCTCCCTCTCTCCCTCTCTCACTCTCCCACTCACTCTCTCTCACTCTCTCTCCCCCCCTCTCTCTCTCTCTCCCCCCCCCCCCCATCTTCAGGCATGTAACCCTAAGTACATCGACTTCGACAAGACGGGCTCCATCTGCGTCAGCGAGCACATCAACGACACGTTGACGCGCTACCGCTGGCTCATCAGTGCCCCCGCCGGCCCGGACGGCGTGACCAGCCCCATGAGGGAGGTGGACTTTGACACCTTCTTCACCTCCTCCAAGATGATCACCCTGGACTCCATCTACTTCCACGCCGGCTCCAGGGTGCAGTGTGCCGCCAGGGCCGTCAACTCCAACAAGGACGAGGGGCTGGAGCTCAGTAGTCCCATCGTTACCGTCAGTGTGGAGGAGGGTACGGACGGGCTTCTGACAAGAACATACTCTACATAGAGTACATACTATTAACACTAGAACAGCTGTGCCTTTTTACCTACTATACGACCCTCTTTACAATGCACAACGAACACTAGTTGGCCGCTTGTAAATTAGCCTGCCTCCTACACAGAAAAACTGCAAAATAGCTTTATACTAGCTCATCCTGATGTGATTTTGAAAATGTAAGGATACTGGGTTATAGAACGCACATATCTAGGAAAAGTCTTGAAAGGAGGGTCCTGAAATTTGATCGAGTGCAAAGATATAAAAACGTTTTTACTTACAGGGTTGCAACATGGCAAATGACCCCTCCATGGCTGTTCTAGTGTTAACAAAGTTAGAGAAAAAGAAAGACATTGTGTTAACTTGGTTACCATAACTTAGTAACTTCCATAAGCCGTGTGGTTTCACTGTGGAGGTCAGGGACAATCCCCTGGTCCAACAGCTGCCCCTTCCCTCCCCGCTGACCCGTCCTCTGTGTTGCTGTTCTTCCTGTTCGTCCCTAGGTATGTGCCAGCCACGTAAGGCGGGCACGGTGGGCGCTGAGCCCTTCTCTGCCAAGCTGCGCTACACAGGAGCAGACGACCCCCAACACCCCAACCTCATCAAACTCACAGTGAACATGCCACACATTGACGGTAAGACTGCAGGACCACTTCTACTGGAGGCTAGGGCTGTCCTTGGCAACACTTCACATTGTACACTTTACATATCTATAAGGCATTATTAAATTCACTACGTTTGAAATGTCAATAAATAATATGAAATAACGGACATTTTTTGATTACAAGTAACAGTAAGCCTACTTTATGGACATATACTGTATATAAAACATATAGACATATATTTTCCACTTTGTAAGACAAAACCACATGGGCATTTTAGAAAAACATTTACCTTTTTTGTTTTTGTTTTATAGCACTCATGACGAAAAATGCTATGGTGCAGTAATGTCTAAATCTGAAGATTGCATAAGCTTATGTAAACTGATGTTGATTTACTGTCTTGTGCTAACCATAGAGAGACAATGAACAAACCAAATGTTGCACAGTAGAATGTGACAACGCCATCATACCATGTTGGTTTATGGTTGTCATTTGATGGTCGTTGTCCAAAGTTGCTATTGTACATTGGTTGTCAGACCTTCTCACGGTTGAAAATAATAGTTCTTAAAATGTATACAGGTTTCTGAAAATCTGCATTTGATGCTCATCACACAGCATTGTGACAAGGTTGTAGACTGTAAAGGAAGGGTTTCAACATTATTTGACAGTTACGATCAAACATTGTGACAAGGTCGCCCATTGATTCCTAACCAAAGGAAAATAAAACATAATATTTCATGAATATAACTGTACTATAAGCTATTTGAGGACTTTCTCCATGCACTATGATTGAATAAACACATTTCTTTATGACACCTAAGGAATTCAAACATACAACCGTTTGCTTTGTAGTGCATTGTTCTGTCCACGGCTTGGTCTTGAGGAAATACTTTCCTTTAGGTTGTAAAGACATTCAGTAGACTGACACAGAGAATAGTTTTTATTTTTTTTCAAATATATTTATTGTTTTCCTTGAAAGTAGAACATGGAGCACAGCGACAACACAACATCCAACAAGACAGATGCCCACATCACAATCTAAAAAACAACAACAAAAACAAACAACCGAAGACACACCTCAAAAAACTAAACAAAAGCAAGACAAAACAGAACAAACAGACAAACAACAACAACAAAAAACGCAAAAAAAAAACAAAAAAAACACAGAGAATAGTTGGACATGTTGAACATGTATATATATATTATTTTTATTTATTTTTTCTTACTATTTTTAGTTCTTTTGAAATACATATTCATTGTTTTTTTATGTTTTCATTTCTATTTTGAGTGTCTACTATCATTACATTATCCCATTATTGACAAAGGCTGTCATATTCATTTGTTAAACTTCTTAACATTTGTGAGTATAAAGGAGGTGTATAATCTATGTTTCTGGACTCTGAAATTAAAACAAGGGACTTATACAGTAATATGTGTTTATTATATTTAGGTATAACATATATATATATATAAATATACATTTTAGCAATGGGTGAGCCCCATTTAACATTAAAAGGTTAAATAATGTATGAAAGGTCCAGATGTTGGTGTTGGTGATGTGGTCTTCAGATTAAACTTGTTTCTGTGTGCATAAGTATCCATTTGGTTAGGAAGTTCACATTATATCAACATTATACTGTTATGAGTGTATGTGGGTTTCCATTTAGGGTGCCACTGTAAAAAAAAAGAAGAAAAAACGTCATTTTCAACCCATGTGCAATCATGTAGCAACATTAGATAATGAGTATCAAATGATCAGCCTTAAATCAAAGATGAAAAATAACCATGTCAAATGTCTATTAAAGTGTTTATTCCAACCAACAACTATACAATAACAACTGTTTAAAAAAACTATTCTCTCCCGAGCGTTGTACAACATCAGTTTGGTTCATTCTGGACTGTTGCCACCGTCCTTTTGACGGTGACACAATATAAAATGCCCAGAGGGGAAACATGCAATAAACTCAAGAAGCCCTCAAGCCCAGTAGCTTCTTAGCATTCTATAGGCCTCTATGATTTATAATCAGTTTGCTTCTCCCCGATTCATTCCTCTCCTCTCCGTTCTCCCCCTTCCTCCTCCCCTCTGTAAAAACAGCCTTCACCCAACAAATAATGCCAACAATAACAACTCTATAACTACTGACAGTAGTAGCAATAACAACCATAAGAAGAAGAGTGACTAAAACAGTAACCGTGACGATACTCTTCCCTCCTTCTTGCAGGTATGTTGCCAGTGATCTCCACTCGTCCTCTGTCCAACTTCGACCTGACCCTTAGTCCTGACGGGACTCGCGTCGGAAACCACCGCTGCTCCAACCTCCTAGACTACACCGAGGTGTCCACGGGTCACGGGTTCATCACCCCGGCGACGCGTAACGCCGAGAGCATGGGTGACACCTCGCCCTACCAGTACAGCGCCCCGCTGAGGGGGAACAGCACCCTGCGGTTCTACAGGAACCTCAACCTCGAGGCCTGTCTGTGGGAGTTCACCAGCTACTACGACATGTCTGAACTGCTGACAGACTGCGGGGGCACCATCGGGACAGACGGACAGGTGAGAGGAGGAATGTGTGTGTGTTTGTGTGTGTTTGTGTGTGTTTGGGGGAGGGGGGGGGGGGGGTGTGTGTGGGTGTGTATGTAAGTGTTTGCATGTCTGTCTGCCATTGTGAGCCTTTGTGTCTGTATTATGTCCACCTGTGTGTGTGTGTGTGTGTCTGTGTGTGTTCAGTAGTTTTACTGCTCCCCCACAGTGTTGGTGTCACACAGACAGACAGAGTGGCACCTCCTCTGTTTGCCTGCTCTTAATCCCAGTGTGCGCGTGCGTGCGTGCGTGTGTGTATGTATCTTTGCCAGCTCTTCATCCCAGAATGTCTCTGACATGACTCAGCCCCCGTAAAACAACAAAAACAACAATTACTAGCTAGCTAGCCACCCACCACCAGTCAGTCATCACCGGACATCATCAGGACACCATAGCACTTCTGTTAGAAACAGAATTTCCTCACATTATTGTTTTGGGTGCTTTTGTATGTACTGTAGGCCTATAGCCAGAGTTGTATTTATTGTATATCCAGCTGCCAATATGTTATATTAAAGAAGAAAACCGTCCAATTCTGTGGGTCTGTCCCTATAGCTTTGACTGGCATGTTTGGTGTGCCGTGTGTCTTATTAGAGACCTCACAGCAGTGTTGTTATTGTTGTTAGCAGCATGAGTCGTCATTAGCCAGTGGCAGCATTAGCTGTAATGACTTTGGATATGATCGTATTGTGTGGACGTTGTCACTGTTTGTTTGTGTTGGATCCTTCAGTCTTGCACGTGCACACACACGACACACGACACACACACACACACACACACACACACACACACACACACACACACACACACACACACACACCGTCGTTTTAAACAGGCCTGCATATTCAAAGCCAATCCAACCCGGTTGACATGACGCCCGGGCCCAATATTGAAGACGTTTTTAATTAGCCGGAACTCTCTAGAAAGTCTAGAAAGTGAAAGTGGCCGTTCCTTTATCCATTGCGCGCGCGCACGCACGCACACGCGCACACACACACACACACACACACGCACACACGCACACACACACACACGCACACACACACACACACGTACACGCACACACACACGCACACACACACACACACACACACACACACACACACACACACACAGAGCCTACGCCATTAGTATTCTCCTGGTTGTTGTTATTGTTATTGTGGTAGAAGCGACAGAGCCCCGCTCCCCTGCTCCTCTCCTGCTGCTCTATTGTGTTCTCTCAGCCTTTGATCTGTGGGCCTATTGTTACTGAGCAGACAGGGCAGGGGTAGTGTGTGCGTGCGCGTGTGTGTGTGTGTGTGTGTGTGTGTGTGTGCACGTGCTTGGGGACGGAAGGGGGTCCCGTCATAAACCTCGTCTCTTCATCTCCCCTCTGTCACAGCTCACGCTGACGCTCAGCGCAGTCAGGCTAATGATCGCTATAGTAACCCCCTCCATGTCAAGACTGCTGGTTTCTGTTCATTAAGGCAGATCACTGTCAATAAGGGGGCCTCTCTCTGGTAGACTGTTTCTTGTAGACTCTCTTGAATAGACTCTCTCTGTAATAGGCTCTCTGGCAGACTCTCTCTGTAATAGACTCTCTGGTAGACTCTCTCTGTAATAGACTCTCTAGTAGACTCTCTCTGTAATAGACTCTCTGGTAGACTCTCTCGAATAGACTCTCTCTGTAATAGACTCTCTGGTAGACTCTCTCTGTAATAGACTCTCTCTGTAATAGACTCTCTCTGTAATAGACTCTCTAGTAGACTCTCTCTGTAATAGACTCTCTGGTAGACTCTCTCTGTAATAGACTCTCTCTGTAATAGACTCTCTCTGTAATAGACTCTCTAGTAGACTCTCTCTGTAATAGACTCTCTAGTAGACTCTCTCGAATAGACTCTCTCTGTAATAGGCTCTCTGGTAGACTCTCTCTGTAATAGACTCTCTCTGTAATAGACTATCTCTGTAATAGACTCTCTCTGTAATAGACTCTCTCTGTAATAGACTCTCTCTAGTAGACTCTAGTAGACTCTCTCTGTAATAGACTCTCTCTAGTAGACTCTCTCTAGTAGACTCTCTCTGTAGAAGACTCTGGTAGACTCTCTAAGAGTAGAGAGAGAGTCTACTCTCTAAGTATTTCTAGCTACCTGTCTCTCACCCAGTGTGTGGATAGTTATGTATGTGGCATGGTTGAGCAAGTATTTGTACTGATAACATTCTGTCCCCTTAATAAGCTCCATATAACTCTGGAATTGAAATGCTTCATTGAACATTAATGTCAGATACTCACATATGAAAGACACGGATATATTCTTCCAAGAAGAGGTTAGGAACAGGCAGTAGAAAGATGAGGATTCCGATTCACTTATTCAGAATAATTGGCTTCTGCCAGACTCCTTTTCTGTGTCTTCCTCATTAGGTAATTTTGTGGCGCTATTCTGTGACAATAATTGGATATGCAAAATGACGGAATGAATGACACTGCTAATCTGTGTTGAAAAACCGTGGCTCCTTTCCACAAACTGGATCTTGGCCAACTTCCAGGTACAGTGAGGGGTAGTTGAGAATACTGTATGGAGGAACAGTGACACCTAGTGGCCATACATACTGATACGGCTTGTTCCGGTGTGAGGCTACGGGAGCTGAAAAGAGGCCGCTCAAACTCATTTGTTATTTTTCATGAACCTGAATATCTATCAGATCTTCTGACTTACCACAGCTGTAGCTTGCACAATAAAAAAAAAACATTGCTTGTTTTTGCACTGTTTCGAGTGTACGGATGCTTCTTTTTCATCACAGCTGTAGCTGAAATTGCAATTGTTAACAGCTAGCACAACACGTTTTGTTCCTCATGTTTTTATACAGCTAACCGTGTTTATTTTGGTTGTGTAATTCCTCCCCTTTAATCCATTGAACCCCCCCCCCCCCTTCCCTCTCTTCTGATTGGCTGAACAGGTGCTGAACCTGGTCCAGTCGTATGTGACGCTGCGTGTTCCCCTGCACGTGTCGTACGTGTTCCACTCCCCGGTGGGCGCGGGGGGCTGGCAGCATTTTGACCTGCAGTCTGAGCTCCGCCTCACCTTCGTGTATGACACCGCCATCCTGTGGAAGGACGGCATCGGCAGTCCCCCTCAGGCTGAACTACAGGGTAAGAATGAGAGAGAGAGGGAGGGGGAGGGGGTAGTGAGAGGGAAATGGAGGGAGAGGGGGAGGGGGGGTAGTGAGAGAGATTGAGAGGGGGATTTCGAGAGACAGAGAGATGGAGAGAGAAGAAGATGCAGAGAGAGAGATGGAGATGGGGAGAGAGAGATGGAGATGAGAGAGAGAGGAGGAGAGAGAGAATGGAAATGGGAATGAGAGAGAGAGAGACAGGGGTAATAGAGCATGGCCCAATCCCATTTCTTATTTTTACCTCCCTACCCCTCGGGACAGAGTTACAAGGGGTAGTGATTGAAATCTTCCCCTATGAAATGGGACAACCTTGATACGTCATCAGTAGTACCATAGAAAAGCATGGACGCTCACGATTCTTTCACAACATAGAAGTTTCAAGCTATCAATCGATTAAACAAGTCATCAAATAAAAAAGAACAATGCTTCATTACCGGGCCACTTCATGACAGAATAGCGGTGTTCTGTAGGCGAGCAACCCGTGCTCCTACTGCCAGTCTGCACTGATATTAGACAAACAGTAACGAGTGCAGCAACTTCGCTGCTGGACTTTAGTTACATTTCGAGCATCATATGCCATCAAAGGGAAATGTGACATGGAAATATGTCAACATGCGGGACTGTCCTGCACAAATCAGCCTTTAAACAACGTTGTAACGTTAGCTATCTAGCCAGAGACATCAGCATACTAGCGATTTTTTGTTATGCTTGTTATAAAGAAAAGATCCATAATACATTGAAATGATATTAAACGAAGATAGTGCGATGGTTATCATAATTCTTAAATCTTTATTAGGGAAAAAAAATATTTCATAATCATTTTGTTGCTTGTACGTTTGCCACTATGTTGCCAATGATTCGCAAGGCATTCTGGGAGATTTCACATAACACTCGGTTTGGAAGGTGCCTCTGTAGCCCTACTACTTCACCCTACCCCTTTATCCCAACAAGACACCCTACCCTTACGCCTGGGTGCCCAATACAGAGGGTTAGGGCTACATTGTAAGGTTAAGGGGTGTAATAGGATTGGGCCCATGTGTATGGATGTAGGTCTAGTTTCATGTACAGGTATGACCTTACCAGAACTTGTTGACCTTCCAGGTGCCCTGTACCCGACCAGCATGCGTATCAACGAGCAGGGTCGTCTGGTGGTCAACTTCCGCACCCAGGCCCGCTTCAGGGGGCTGTTTGTGGAGGCCCACTCTGGGCATAGGGTGGGCAGAGCTGGTGAGACACACGCCCCGATATCTCTCATATCCATTATAACACCTGTCCTTTTTTTTGTTATAATCACTATTCCGACATAATACAGTAATTAGTCAAATACGTTCTTAAAAGTAGTCGATGTGTTTTCAACAGTTGTTTGGAAATTCGATAAAGAGAAAAAAAGAGAAACAGTTATCAGGAAATGAACTGTACATATCCGTGTCGCTTTTACCCAGCGGCCTCTCTGTCGTCCATGGTGATGTGTGCGGACCACCCTGGTCTGACCTTCAACATGAGCCTGGTGAGGAGTGAGCCCACCTACAACCAGCCTGTCCAGCAGTGGACCTTCACCTCCGACTTTGCTGTGAGTATGACCTCTGACCTCCAGTCTCCACCCACCTACTTGGCCACACAACTCAGAAAAAAATGACAATTCGCTTCCTTTTTTGTCTGTATGGCAGTAACCCTAATTTCATCACCTCAAGGATGACAAAACGCTATCATATGGTGTCGCAAATAGGTCTACAATTCTATCCAAAGAGGTCTAAAAAAGGTCTTAAATTGGACTTGTAGGAACCCTGCTATTCTTGTGTGAGGACAAACAGACCTGCAAAACCATCAGAACCACCTCCTGGTTTCTAATAGATCTTGTTCTCACCTCCCTTCTCCCCCCTTCTCCCCCCTCCATCTCTCTCTCTCTAGGTGAGGGACTACTCTGGCACTTACACAGTAAAGCTGATCCCCTGTACCACAGCTCAGAACATGGAATACACCGTTCCACCCGTGTGTAACCCCAGGGAGCCAGTCACCTTTGACCTGGACATACGCTTCCAGCAGGTACCATCCATATAACATAAACACTCAATATATTGATTATGACAGTATTAGAGTATGGAAGTGAGAGGTTTCCTGATCTACTGAAAACGAACTGGATCATGATAAAAAATCACTCTCTTTATCTTTCCCTCCCTCCGTCCATTCATCCCTCCCTTCATCCATCCATCCCTCTCTCCCTCCATCCCTCCCTCTCTAGGTGAGTGACCCTGTTGCGGTGGAATTCAGTCTGAACACTCAGATGTTCCTTCTGACCAAGAGGAGCCTGTGGCTGTCTGACGGCTCCATGGGCTTCGGTCAAGAGAGCGACGTGGCCTTCTCTGAGGGTAGGTCTCCATTGACAGCGCCCCCTATAGACAGGGAAGGAGATATCACCTACAAAACGTGTTATTATTATCAAATAATGTATTTGTCTTTTTCCAGGGAGCCCTGCTTACATTAAAATATATTACATTAAATTGGAATTGCATTACATTAGCCTACTACAAATAATACATTACATTAAATTGCAATACATTACCCTACTGTACATTACCAACAATTCCACACAACGTACACAATAGAATAAATCAACACGTACACTCCTCAGATGACAGATCCCTTATCAAGGTCTTAAACAGACTGATAGTCACAAGATCATTTTGTTTGCGTATGTTTGGAAGGTTATACCAAGTGTTCAGGTAACAAAACTGAAATGCCGATTTACGGAGCTCAGACGAAACATGTGGAACGTTATGGGTTTGCTGAGCTTGACCTGGTCTGGTACTCAAGAAAGCATGTCTGCCCTAAAAGCAATGATGTGAAGTAAAATGGGAGTTTTAAAATAAGTGCTTTATAAATAAATTAAAAGCAGTGAGAGGCTCTGATGGATGGGGAAACTCTCCCTGGAGATGAGAGTGATAATGGGTTTGAGAAGCGCTGTCTAGACAAGCCTCCTCCTATTATAATAATAATAATAATAATAATAATAATAATAATAATAATAATAATACATTAGACTTATATAGCGCTTTTCTAGACACTCAAAGACGCTTTACAAACTGAAAAGATTGAGTAGTAATAATAAAAGACACAAAAAAGAAATAAAAGAAAGTATAGGGGCCTAATTAAGGTAGTGCTGGGGACACATGGGATGGGGAGGGGGAGAGGGTTAACTGGTGAAGGCAAGCTTGAAGAGGTGGGTTTTAAGGGCCTGTTTAAATGTTGGCAGGGTGTTGGCCTGTCTGATGTGGTTGGGGAGGGCGTTCCAGAGGGACGGGGCTGCGGCTATAAAGGCCCTATCACCCCAGGTCCGGAGCTTGGTCCTATTATCAAGCAGGACTTAATTCTGAACAAAAAAAGCTTAACTCTCAAACTCTTAATCCGTTTTTTTCAATATGTGTTTTAGTTTGTTCAGTCTAAATGGACAGTGTTTCAAGTTCACCAAAAAAGTCCTTCGTCTCAATTAGGGTGCTTCGAACCAATAGGTGTTTTGTTCATTATTGTTGTTAAGCCCCTTCTGTGTAGCGTTCATTGCATTCATTGCTCATGATACATGATTCGTATTGCTTACTCATACTAACACCTGCCATCTGTCCCCTCTTCTCTCTAGGTGATACAATCTATGGTCGTGTGATGGTGGACCCTGTGCAGAATCTCGGGGACTCTTTCTTCTGTAACATTGAGAAGGTGTACCTGTGCACCGGCGCGGATGGATATGTGCCGAAGTACAACCCCACCAAGTTTGAGTTTGGCTGCTTGGCAGACTCTCCTTCTCTGCTCTACAGGTTCAAGATTATCGTGAGTACTTCAGGCTTCTTATCTATAGAACAGGGCAGTACAGTACAGACTCCTGCACATTGATTGATTGATTGATTGATTGATTTTTATTAGGAATTTACATAGAATCGGTTGTCTGGGTTGTTGGGGGCGTTGGTTGCAGGATGTGGCCTTGTTGTCTTGTTTTGTTATTATGTGTGTTTTAAAAGAAAATAAAGAAACATTTGATCACAAAAAATAGGAATTTACATAGAATCATTCAAGCATCATGACACTAAGTAATGTCCAGAGGATAGCACTTAAAAGCATTATTTAAAACACTTATTTCCAAAGTGGTCCTCGATGGAAACCTGAAATGAAATAAAACAAAACATCACACAGCATAAAACAGCATGCAAACAGAATAAAAACAGCATAAGAACACAGCATAAAAACAGCATAAAAACACACAACATGGAAACATAAAGTGAAACAAAACAACTCGGAATCACCCTCCCTTTCTTAAGGATGAGCCATTAGTTCTCCCCATAAATATGACTTCACTTTTGTTTTAAAGATGCCTTTGTTTTGGCTTGAAATTATTGAAATGATACACATTTTAATGAATGGGTCATTTGTCATTTGAATATCAAAGGAAATGACCTCACTGTTAAAATCAACATTAGAATGCTATTCAAATCTAGAGTGAGTGTGTCATTGTCACTTGGGGGCAGCAAGAAGTAACTGGACATCCCACCTTCTCTTCCCTTCCTTCCCTCCCCTCGCCTCCCCCGTCTCCCGTCTCCAGGACAAGGCCCAGCCGGAGACCCAGGCCCGTGTGTTTGGTGATGTGGGCTTCAACGCTCTGCTGGCGGTAGACGACCCCTCGGCTCTGTCTCTGGTCAGGCAGCCTGGGTCAGACGGCTTCAGAGTGGACTCCACAGCCATGTTCCAGGTACCGGCCGCCATGTCTCTGACCTTCCCACTCCACTGCATACTGAAGCTGGGGTTATGGTTACTAGGGTTACTAGGGTTAACTAGAACAATGTCGGCTCTTGATTTTACATACTGTATATCCACAATCAGAAGATCAGGGTCCGTACAATGTGTGTATCGTTTCGTAATACTGTATTTGAACAAAATTGATTTTGTCTGTAGTAAGTGAGTCGATAGTATAATTTCGTTAGCCTCATAGCATAATTGCCTGAGTCATGCTTCACTTGTGGTCAGCCGAGCCATCTTTGTATGTGGTGTCAAAAATGCCTACGGCAAAGAGATGACTTGGGCAGATAGTGATTTTGGAATGGCATAGGCAAAAATCGTAACAGATTTTTTATCTGAGAGAGATAAAAAATCATGGATTGAACAGTTTTGATCGTATTGTGTGTGGTGCGCTACGATATTCCCAATACAGCACACCACATAAATAAAGATCAGGGTAGTAGTACCTGTACTAGGCAGCCATGTGTGACAAATAAATTGCCGAAGAACGAAAAGAACGAAAAGAAGAAGACGCGTCAGTCTTCTTGATTGGCTACATTCCATTCCACGTCACAATCGGACTCGGGAGTCGCCCACATACAAGAGGGTTTTCTGGTCGTAAATATTGAACACGTTTAATATTTACGATCGTCGGCGCCGACCATTTTCAGAGCGGATTGTCGGGAGAAATTGACTCTTAACACACCTCACACCACAGGATAATCTTGTAGGATAATCTTTAGAGCCATCCGATAATCGGCCGTTTGCTGTCCTTGGTCGGAAGTCAAAATCGGCCAGATTATCTTTATGTGTGTACCAGGCTTTAAGCAATGATGCTATGAGGCTAACGATTTCAGGGGATAACTTAGTTATGTGTTTCCCTCAGGTGGCGGCAGGGCGTGAGTGGTACATGCACACCATCTACACGGTCCGCTCCAAGGACAGCGCCAACAGAGGCATCGGGAAGAGGAGCCTGGAATACCACTCCATGGTCTCCGTGGGCAACGACCTCGCCCTGACCCCGGCGGAGGGAAAAGGCCGTCGGGCCCGGAGGTCAGGTGGCGCGGAAGCCCCCGAGGTGGCGGAGGACATCGGAGCCGACAACAACCGCGGCACGAACATCATGCACATCACTCTGGACCGTACCAAGCGGCGGGCGGTGGGGGAGGGCGAGCTGTACGCGGACAGGCTGGAACCGAGCGAGCTGAGCGGGGGCGAAGGAGAGGAAGGGGTGGTGACGGTGGTGGGGGCGCTGGTGGGGACGCTGCTCACCTTCCTCCTCCTCGCTATCCTTTTCCTGGCGGTGAGGTCCAGACAGAAGGGAGGGGAGGACAGGGGGAGGATGGGGAAGACAGAGGTGGTGAGGGGGTCTGCCAGTATGGAGCCCATCGTCGTGGCGAAGTTGGCCGACTGCAGCGACAGCTCAGAGGTCTGAGAGACGGACGGATGCACAGATGGACAGATGGAAAGATTGACGGACAGAGGGATGGATAGGGTATATTTGGGTGTTTGTAATGTTTTTTGCATTATGTTTTTGTACACTGCTAGTAAAGTACTTTGAAAACACCAAAGGTTGTGGCTGCACAGTTACTAGGGGTGTTGGAAAAGATTTGATGATTTGAAAGATTTGAGTAAGCTCTCAGAATCAAAACACCTACGGCAGTACAAATGATGTCCTTGTATTCCATATGTTCCAACATTTACCAACCCCTCTGCCACAAATTTTGGGTTTCAAAATCGTGTACTTTTGTCATGGTTTGACGTTTCCTTTGTTGTTGCAAGTGCCTGAATCAATTCTTTCCAGACTAATGGGGGAGTCTGTTCCAGTACAGAGAGTGTCCATCACCCAGAGCTACTGTAGTCTCATTATTCAGGCTTCACCAGGGAGGTAGTGAGTAGAAAGGAGGATCCACTTTGCACGATGGTGGAGATGAAGAGCTAGTGCATACGAAGGCAAGGCAAGTTTATTTGTATAGCACATTTCATACAACAGGGGCAATTCAAAGTGCTTTACATATAGCATTAAAAAAGTATAATAGTATAAAAGTATAAATATATAAGTATAAAAATGACAAGAATATATACATATAGATAAACATTTAACAACGTAATAAGACATCCAATCCCCTCAGCGCAACGAGGTTCCAATCCCCTAAAACGCAATGTATGTTCCACTGCCTTAATAAGGTCTTGATCCCCTCTACGCAACGAGGTTCCAATCCCATTTTTTTTTACTACCATAAACTTTACCATTAACAATGCCAGTGCATTGCAATCGCTGGGTAAACATGACTCACCATGTAAATCAATGTGTAAAAGCTATAATGTAAATGTGCTTACATCCTTCTACATACCTGGTGCGTCACACTATCTTGACAGTTGATTCTTACTTGAAAAACTAGCATTATTCAACAATCACAAAATGAAGGCATGTGTGTTACCAGCGACCGCTATGTCATACTGTTTCCTCACTGATCATGTCAACTCTTATCCAGGGCGTGACGTTGGAATTATAAGGTTCTATCTCCATTTTTGTCCAAATTGATTTTTTTACATAATCTGATCCATTAGGTGTTTATTAATGCCTGTGTGGTGTTATTTTTAAAATGTTGAAATGTTTTAGTTAGTAATTCATAAAATACTAAAGTTCCATCTCACAAAACATAATATAATGTAAAAACGTTGACGCTCAATATCTCTGAACTGCCCTAAACGGAGATAGAACCTTATCATTCTAAGCTCACGAGGGGTCTCCAACTCAACTCCTCCAGAGCCCCACAGCGTTCTGCTGCTTTTTGTTTTCTCCTTTTATGTCTGGGTCACCCCCTGCGACACCAGGTGTGTGCACTCCCTAGCCCAATCAAATGGCAGAAACTGTGGGCTTCGAGGACTGGAGTTTGATACCTCAGCCTGTTATTATAATCACTTCGTAGTCCCCGAAATGTATGTTTGTTGTGTGCAAAAGGATAAGGAATGTTTTTTTTTAAGTGATCCAAAGTTCGTTTTTAGTCATTTTTCTGTTGCTGCTGGGTTGGGGATATACATTTTTACTGTATTGTTTTTAAGGACTATTGGTGAAATATTTACTGTATATTGGAAAATATTGACACTTGTAGTGACTACATTATGGGTTCATGTTCTCCTCTTACTGTTGGTTGTGTAGTGGGAGGGAACCAGTTCTGGCACTAGGGGCAGAGGGGAGGATTATTAACGTTGCAACTTCCTGTTTGGATACAAGAGTTTTTGGTGATCGATTTCCTGGTCCTGTACGGAGTGTACAAGTTGTTATTTTGATTAAACAGTTATCATTACGTTGCCTACGTCTTTCCTTTTTCCTCCGGCACTACACTGGTGACCCCCGACGTGGATTTTTGTTAACGTGATTGTGTACAAAAACCAGCGAGCGAACATTGCAATCCTGCAAAATGTCCGGGAGAGGAAGACGTTCAAACCAGCGGCAGCCATCACCATCCCCTGTCAGGGTAACGCGTGGTGCGCACACTCCCACTCTCAAGCTACCAGAATTCTGGGACTCAACGCCTGCTGCATGGTTTGCTATTGTAGAGGCACATTTTAACAAAAGTGACATCGATGACGACGACGACCGGTACAACCATGCTGTGGCAATGTTGGGCAGCTCCACCGCAGCTCGAGTGGTAGGTTTTTTGTCTGCTCCCCCGACGACGAACAAATATGAGCGCCTCAAGGCCCTGCTTCTAGAGACATTTGAACTGTCCACTGCGGAGAGGGTGCGTCGCCTATTTGCCATGTCGGACTTGGGTGACGAGAGGCCTTCTGCGCGCATGGAGAGGATGCTAAACCTGCTCGGTACAGAAGACCCCATGATCCTCTTCACAGAGCTGTTCATGCGCACATTGCCAGCTCAAGTTAGGATGGCACTGGCCAACACCGCCATCATGGAGCCCCGCGCCCTGGCCAGGGAGGCGGACCGGTTCGTCTTGGCCATGCCTCAACGGTCCCCCGACCTGCTCGCTCCCGCGGCCGCCCCGCCACCCGACCGTCGCAGGAGAGCGAAGGATGACGCCAGACCTTCTGGCCAGCAGGGTAACGCTGCGGGCCATTGTTTCTACCACGCCACTTTTGGCGCCAAGGCCAAACGGTGCCGCTCACCCTGCACCTTCGGACCGACGGGAAACGGCGGGGCCGGCACTCAGTAGTGGCCCTGAGCGCTGGCGTCACCAACAGGCTGCTCTTCATACAAGACACCGCCTCTGGTCGCAGTTTTCTTTGTGACACAGGTGCCCAGTGGAGCATCATTCCGGCAGAGAGATCGGATGTGGCGAAGGAGGAGCGTGGTCCGCAGTTGGCAGGCGCGGACGGCACACCTATCCGCTCTTATGGCACTAGGGCGGTGGACGTGTGCTTCGGAGGATTTCCAATATTGAGGTGAACACTGGGGGGGCTGGTGTAGTGACTACATTATGGGTTCATGTTCTCCTCTTACTGTTGGTTGTGTAGTGGGAGGGAACCAGTTCTGGCACTAGGGGCAGAGGGGAGGATTATTAACGTTGCAACTTCCTGTTTGGATACAAGAGTTTTTGGTGATCGATTTCCTGGTCCTGTACGGAGTGTACAAGTTGTTATTTTGATTAAACAGTTATCATTACGTTGCCTACGTCTTTCCTTTTTCCTCCGGCACTACACACTATTGTTTATGGTACACTACTGTCATAAGAGCTGCTTGCAGAGTTCTATGTTGTTGCAGTTCTCCGTTGTTTCACTGCCTGCTCTCCCTTTTATTGTCATGTTATTGAAAATACACTGGATATCATATAGAAACTGTGAAGTGAACACTGGATGAATTATGTGGAAGGCACACATCTCAGTCATGACATGTCTGAAGTCTGAATGTGGAGACTCTTTGCTGTAACACTTGATACAGTATTTTGTTCATCACAGGATTTGTAGAACTGTAGGCTACACGAAGAGATTCGTCTTTTTCTTGTACTTTCAGTACTTTAGGTCTGTTACACAATGGAGGACGGTTGTGCCCACTTGTATCTACATACAATTATTTTGTCACTCTTTTCCTACATTATGTATGTTCTTATATTGGATTTATCTGTTTTATATCATTTGTATGATTGGTACGATGTGGTGTGAGGGAATGTGAGTATGTCGCTAGATAAATGAAATGGATGACACAGTGAGTGTGTACATACAGTACAAAGAGACCCAACCAATAATCTCAGAAAACAAAACTGTTTATTGATGTTTACTGCACCGTGGTCCAGTCTAGTTACACAGTCTAGTTATATCAACATATCATTTTGGCTCATGTCTTTCACAAAATATGTAGCAAAAACCAACCTGCTCATTCCAGGAGGTATTTGTGAGTTCTTGTGGTTACCCAGGAGGATTATGTTTTCGTCCTGGAACCGAGGGCGTAGGTTTGGTCTCAACTTTGGTAGCGACACAACATTGGAATGATCTAATAATGACTTTCAAAGATAATACGAATGAGTTCGTTCAAATATTGGTAGGGGCATGTCTCTACCGTCCATATGCAAACCTACGCCCTTGCCTGGAACTGAGATATATTTATCCGCCATCTTTCAGAAAACCCATTACTGACCAACCATGAGGAGGTGAAAGTTGCCACATAGACTACTCTGTGTTGGCTACCATTGTAATAGGATGATTATTGAGGTTTGAATTCACTTCTCCTAACCAGGTGCCAGACCACATGGACTTGTTTCTATGATACACCTTAATTATAACACAATGCACTTTTTTTAATAGCGACCAAATTCTCTCATTATGTTAACACCCAAGCTATGCAATGTAATCTATGGTGAAACACAACTTTATGCCCGGGTCTGATGTGAGTATTGCTGGTTTAATCTTACTACAAGTGTAATGATCATTTTAACCACCAAGGACTTGATATTCAATGTATGTCTTTTTATGAACTGATTTGTATGTACATACATATGTATTTATGAATAAATATTGTGTTGGGGAATGGTGTGTGATTTCAACACTGTACTTTTTTGTCAAAATGTTTGCATTGTGGCAATCACAAAGGACATAAACCATGACCTTTATCAACATACAGTATGTGTGACGACATCTACTGTACCAGTAACATTTTGGGGGTTTCTGATACAACAATATATCATCGATAATAAATAGCAATATATTAGTACATGTATGGGATTCTTTTCCACCCTTGTTTTAGTAAACAGGTGAGAGATGGGGTTGGAGAAACGTGCCCACTCTCAAATTCATAGATAGGTGAACTATGGGTGCAAAAACGTATAATCCACAAGTTCAAAATTATGTTTTTGAAGCTATACAGTGTTTGTTTACAATCATATTGTTTACAAACAATGGAGTAAAACAAGCATATATTTGGGGTTCTGATGGGGTAACTTTTGATAACAGAACCCAGTCTCTGTCTGTGAGTGTGAAGTCATATGCAGGTGTCCAGCATCGATAAGAGAACAGTTTTACTCCTTAACGTTATTGTGAGACCCGGAGAGTTTGGCACAGGGCAGATAAGATCGAAGAAGAAGGAGCTCATTAAAGACTGAGGTAACCTGCCTTAATGACTACCGCCCTGCTGCACTCACATCTGTCATCATGAATGGCTTTGAGAGGTTAGTAAGTCCCACATCAATTCCTCACTACCTGACACACTGGAGCCATTTTAATTTGCACACCGCCTTAACAGATCCACAGATGACGGAATTGCTTTCGCCCTGGCCTACACCCCGCCCTATCCCAACTGGACAGGAAAGATACCTAGGTGAGAATGCTGTTTCATTCACTACAGTTCAGCATTCAACACCATAGTCCCCTCCAAGCTCATCACCAAGCTCAGGGAGCTGGGTCTTAACACCTCCCTAACTGGTGCGGACCATGAAAGGCAAGAGGGCGTTCTCATTCGCAGCCCCTCCCTCTTGGAATTCTTTACAGCCGAGTCTGAAACTGTCTCATCTGATCCCTCTTTCCAGTTTCAAGCTCTTGCTGAGAGACATAGGCTACAGTGCGAGTCTATGATTTGTTCTTGCAATTGAGTTGACCCCCCCCTGTCCCTAGCTCTTTAGCTGTCTAGTTTTAGGTTTTGTAGTTTTAGTTTAGTTTTAGACTATCTTAGACTGTTTTAGTTTATGTACGCCAGGTTTTGTATGTTTGTGGTGGATGTTGTTGTTGTATGCCTGTGAACAGGTCACACTTGAAAATGAGCCCTTGGGGCTCAATGTGTTTTTACCTGTATAAATAAAGGTTAAATTAAAAGAAATAGCTCAAACTCCATCATCAAGATTGCTGATGACACCACTGGGGTTGGTCTGATCACTAACAACGATGAGTCAGCCTACAGGGATGATGTTAAGAGTCCTGGCAGACTGGGGCCAGGATAATAATCTCCCTCTACGTCAGCGAAACTAAGGAGCTGATGGTGGAGTTCAGGAGGAAGCGGGGGGGCACATGGGTGGGGCTGCAGTGGAGAGAGTCAGCAGCTTCATCTTCCTCTGTGTCCAGATCACAGAACTAAACACGGTCACACCACCACACCCATACAGTGATTGTATCTGCAGAAGCATGGCTGAGGAAATTCGGCATGGAACCCCCTCAGATCCTCACAAACTTTTACAGGTGCACCATAGAGAGTATAGCCTACTGACCGGCTGTATCACCACCTAGTACAGCAGCTGCACCGGCCTCGACTGTATCTATTAGGCTCTGCAGAGGGTTGTGAAAACGGCCCAGTTCATCACAGGCTGTGAACTCCCAGCCGTACAGTACATCTACTCCGAGAGGTGCAAGAGGAAGGCTGGGGAGATCATCAGGGACCTCAGCCATGCCCTGGTCTAGCGGTTACCGTCGTACCGGTACAGGTTCTGGAACAGAATATTGTGTATGTCATAAAGACACTTTGATTTGATTTGATTTGGATTTGATTTGATTTGACTTGGTCAAGGCAGTCTGTTCAACATGCATATGATGCATAACTATTGAACCATTCATCAAAACCCCTATAGAGCGCAGTAGTGTCATAGACAGATCAAGTATACCAATGCAAGTGTGGACCAGCGTACTCACTCACTGTTGACTAACTCCAAGGTGATGAGACGTGGCTGCTGAGCAAACAATACCCAAACTCAATACTGTTAAGTTATTGTTAAAGAAGAAGTTATGCTTGAAGTCATAGGAAAGATTCCAATTACTTATTCCAATTATAGGTAAACAATAAGAGACTTGGGCTTTCATTTCATTTCATTTATTTATTTTTGCACATAATAATAATCATAATCATAATAAAATAATAATAAAAATAAAAATAATAATAATATTAATAATGATATAATAATATAATAATAATGATTATATAATATAATAATAATAATCAAATGAATAATAATAATATTAATAATTATATAATAATATAATAATAATGATTATATAAAATAATAATAATAAAATCAATAAAAACTGAACTGCCTCCAATACTCCACAGAGAGAGACAGCAAGCGCTCCATCACCTATGAACATCAATAACAATGTCTCAATCAGAACTTGAATATAGACCACTGTGAGGAGAAAATAATGTATAATAATAATAATAATAATAATAATAATAATAATAATAATAAGTAATATACATCTCTACAGTATATGCATAGAGTGTTGTATGGGTGTAGGGACGCGGGAAGGGGGGTGCTGCAGCACCCCCTAGCGGCAGGCAGAAGGAGCTCCTCCTGCCTGAATTTAACAAATAAAAATATTATTCAAACAATAATTTAAAACAATATAATAACTATTGTTGCTTTTGGGAATAAAAATAAGTGTTTTTTGTAATAAATGTAAAAATGTGTTTGTTAGTTTTAATGTTGGTCATATCTTGCTAGGGAATCTCTGAGTTCTTTAGCAAAAATGCTAAATCAGCCAGAACAATTGAAGTGGAGTTGGAAGAAGATGCTGATGCAGTTGCTTGCTTCGCTTAACAACACTCCCATTAATGCTCTACTGTCGGACGTTGTTGAGAAAGAGCAACAGACGGCCAGAAACGTATTAGAACTGATATTCAGATCCATCCGATTCTTCGGCAGCGAAGGGCTTCCGTTAAGAGGCAATAACAATCGACATGGAGTGCTGTCTGTAATAATGGTCAACATCATGTTTGTGGACATTGTGGGACACTGAGCTGAGTGGAAATTACTGTAAATTCCAACACATTGTTGGTAACATATTTAACGTTACGTCTTTGTAGTGTGTGGGTGCGTGCGTGCTTAACTATTATTGCCCGTGCATTGGGGCCCGTCGTTATGCCACTGTGTGCGTGTGAGCGAACGAGCAATCAGCGAGAGGGAGGGAGGGAGGGAGAGAAATCGTTATAATTTTTTCCCTGGCAATTTTTTTCCCTGTAGCGTATATAGACAGCACCTCAGCACCCCCAGTCAAAATACCTTCCCGCGTGCCTGGGTGTGATCCATAATAAACATCTGTTAAAAGGTAGAAGGTTGATTGATTGATTGAAAACTTTATTAGAAGATTTGCAGAAGTAGGTACATGAAAGTACATATTACATACAAGGTCAACTAACAGGATAAAAACCCAAGAAAGCCACTGGCTTATTTCAATTGGGGTCCTTGATTCTCAATTCATCGTTACATGTAAGACAGACAAAAAAACTAGTACTATCTACAAGATAATACAGACAAATAACTAGTACTATCTACAAGATAAACATACATCCATCATGGGAAGAACAATACAACAAAACATAAGGTATGTACAGCGGGTAGGACAGGTCAACTTCTTTAGCAGAAGTACAATGCCTTAAATTCAGCTGACGGCAAATATTTCAGACCTGGATCAAAATCATGTCAAATACTACGTCTGCTTGATTTAGCTGAACAATTGCACTTTTTTTACTATTCCAACCGGAACTCAACTCTTTGGCATGCATTTTACCCATGTCTGGCACATGTCTAATATCTATATGATAAGATATGACTTCATCCATACCCGTGGCTGCCTATTGGTGTCTTGCAAAATAGTCATTGGATCGGGATCTGAGACGGCATGGCCAACCAAGGTGGGCCCGAACACACAGGCGAGGTTGGTGACATCCATCTTTGTGTTAACTACACACTGGGCCACCCTGTAAGGAGCAGAAGTTTCAGCTGTGAGTTTAAGCATTTCAGAATAAGATAAAAAACAACTTTGTTCCTAAAAGCAGAACATGGAGTGACCATGAGGGAAAATGCTGACCTCTTAAGGTGGATCATCAAAAAGGCCAGAGTGTCTCTGTTGGGTTGAGGCAGCTCACTGATGGTCTGGTATATCATTGCAAGGCTAATGTCATCATCTTTGATTTCTGTGGGCAAGGAGTGGAATTAATTTAACTTGCATGCAGTAACGATAGAACAAGGCCATGATATGTTCTGCACGCTTCCACGAAGCACTACCAAACGGTTAGAAAAATGAAATGAAAATGTTAGCAATGGAACATGCATGCACATGTGCTTAGGCGGTAACTACTATGGTATGGACCAACCTGCTGCCTCCATGAAGGTGCGGTTGAGGCGGAAGGTGAGCAGTGGCTCTGGCAGTTTCCTCAGGAAGTGTTTGAGGAGACCTGTGATGGAGTTGATTTCCTCCACCTTGCAGAGGGGCGGCACTGTCTTTGTCCTCAGGAACTTCTCCAGCTTCTTCACCGTACGCTCGGAGACCGAAACACGGTACAGACCCATCTGGGGACGAGGGGATGAAAGAGAAAAAAAAAAGAAGAGTGTGATTTAGTGAATACACTGAATGCACTGATACACATTGAAATAAAGTTGATTCTGTATGAAAGGGAATGCCAGATGACAGTAAGGGGAAAAGAGCTATAATATCTATGCAACAACGATGCATTGACAATGTTAGTCAGATATGTCAAATGTGCTGACATTTGTAAAGCCCATCTATGTTCCTATTAACCATTTGATGACTGGTTAAAATGACGACTGACCTCGTGCATCCCCCTCTGTTCAATCTCCTTGACACAGTCGAACACTAATGCCGGGATCATGGGAGAGACGGTTGGAGCGTAGTCTGCCAGGGTGGCCTACACATGGGAGAAACATACATAGTTTGTCTAAGATCTTGGACACCACAGTAATAGAGCAAGACATACAACTATACCCAGGTAAAAACAAAGGCTGAAGGTGAGGGAAATATGGAGCTCTGATCAGTTGAAGTAATGGATGCCTTGACTAGGGTTGGACGGTATCACATTTTTGACACCGTTAAACCTTCCCCAGGTTTAACTGCGGTATACAGTATTACCGCGGGATTAAAAATCACATGGATTGATTTGTGATCAAATCACAAAACTTGCACACAGCCGTGTCAAGATTTGCTGGCTCTCCCTTGTCATTGTCGGAACCCAAAATGCTGCCAAATTGCAGCAGTTGCAATTTCTTTAGACACTAACTATGTTGTGCTCGCCATCTGTTTTTCTAATACTCTCTTCTGAGGAGAAGCTGTCTTTGCTGTCTTTTAATTTGACAAATGACATTGTTTTGTCATGTATCACTGAAATGTATCACTACATGACAAAACAAGATGATATTAAACAGTACAACAGTGTAACAGACAATAACAGTCTGTATAACAGTGTTACAAGACAATAACAAACAACATGAACAAAACAAAAAACTGCTTACAGGTTTGTCTTTTCCTCGACCCCTTCTAATGACTCTCCAAAGGCCACAGAACTGTTACGTTTCTCTAAGGTTCTGTATGTATACAATAGTGTCGGGTCCAGGTGCGGTGTAGTAAACAAAGACACGGAGATATAATAAAATAAAGACTCTCTTTACTGAGACGTATAGTTCGCAGGTACAAACATAGACTTTCAGACGGAACAACAAAAAGGGGAGCAGTAGGGCTCAGCACGTATGCAACAAACTAAGGAACTGAGGTCAATAATAAAGTACACGGAAACTAAAGTTTGAGCAAAGGGCTCCAAAGGAGGTACAAGGTTTCAAACAAAGTCAAGGCTCAATCACGTTCCGAGTAACGGATACGTGAGGTGGTAATACGTACACAGGATACTGAAGCATTCCAAACGGGGTAACACAAGTGATCGACTGACAAGGGAACAAGGAAATGGGACACACCTATATACACAGACAAACACTCACAGGTGACAACAATCATCAGATAATTAGTCCAGGGCTGGAGCACTGACGCTCTTCGACCTCTTCGCTGACCCCCCTTGTAACACAGAACCATCCACATCCTTTCTTCTTCCCTTTCACCTTAGTAGACTTGACCAGGCTGTCAATCACTACAGCAGGCTCGATGTCCTGGTTAGGCTGAAGCAGGCTGAGGAATGCATTGGACTTGATATCCTCACTTGCCTGGAGAAGGCTATTGTCTATCATTGTAGGCTTTAGGGTGGCCATGACCTTAGAAAGACAATGCAGAAAAAACCTTTACAGAACAGCTATGAATTGGACATTCCAGTGACTGGTTGTAAAATAAATGGATAACGTATTAATAAAGATAATAAAGATCTATAATGAGAATAACAGTACAACAGTGAACCAGTGAGGAACAGTAGGAGCACTGCTTACAGGTTTGTCAGGCTTGAGGTCCTGGTTTGAGTTGACCAGGCTGGTGTCAGTCACTGCTGGCTTCAGGTCTGGGCCAGGCTGAAGAAGGCTGGCTTCAGAAGGCATGACCTCCTCCCCAGACAGAAGCAGGCTGGCTACAGAAGGCATGATCTCCTCACCAGACAGAAGCAGGCTGGCTACAGAAGGCTTGACCTCCTCACCAGACAGAAGCAGGCTGGCTACAGAAGGCATGCCCTCCTCACTAGACAGAAGCAGGCTGGCGTCAACCACTGCAGAAGGCTTGAGGTCCTCACCAGGGTCCTGGAACAGGCTGGTAACAGAACCGCTCTGCTCTTGTTCCTGTTCTATCTCCAGCAGGAGTTGAAGAGTAGCTGAGTTCATTTTAAACATGGGCTCCCACACCATGCTGTCAAGGCCTGCCACATCTGAGGCTCCGGATTGGAGGCTGGTGCCCAGAATGGGGGCTGAGGATGGGGAGCATCCTTCATCCAACCTGATCAGAGAGCTGTTGCAGGCTGCTGGAGCATATAAGTATTTCTCACCCAGTAGCTCACGGAAGGACTGGGACATGGATTTGGCCTGGGGGAGCAGGCTGGTTCCACTGACTGCTGCTGGTGTGAGCAGGCTGATGTCAACCAGGCTGATGTCAACTACTGACGCTGGTTTGAGGTGCTCACCAGAAGGAAGCAGGTGTTCATACTCCTCTCCCATCGCTAGGAGGAGTTGATTCACCCTCTCTTCTGAAAAGTCTGAAAGAAACATAATCGAAACATAGGGTAAATACAACAGATTTTTGTCTCTGAAGACAAAGATATTTGACAACAAACATATCCTTTCCCCCTCTCAGAAATCTTAAAAACGACATAAAGTATTTTAAAAGCCATTAATAATAAACATTACACCAATGAATTAGATGTATAACAGTATTTGTTTCTTGAATTGCTTGGTAACAAGAAAAACAGTATGTGATTTGAGCCAATTTCACCTATATTTCAATGATATCCCCATGCACCAAGGTTTACATTTTCAATACAAGACTGCATTTTAAAACTACAATTTAAATGATAGGATTGAGGTCCTCACCAGGGTGGACCAGGCTGGTAACAGAACCGCTCTGCTCTTGTTCCTGTTCTATCTCCAGCAGGAGTTGAAGAGTAGCTGAGTTCATTTTAAACATGGGCTCCCACACCATGCTGTCAAGGCCTGCCACATCTGAGGCTCCGGATTGGAGGCTGGTGGCCAGAATGGGGGCTGAGGATGGGGAGCATCCTTCATCCAACCTGAGCAGAGAGCTGTTGCAGGCTGCTGGAGCATACAAGTATTTCTCACCCAGTAGCTCACGGACTGCTGCTGGTGTGAGCAGGCTGATGTCAACCAGGCTGATGTCAACTACTGACGCTGGTTTGAGGTGCTCACCAGAAGGAAGCAGGTGTCCGTACTCCTCTCCCATCGAAAAGTCTGAAAGAAACATAATCGAAACAACTGATTTTTGTCTCTCAAGACAAAGATATTTGACAACAAACATATCCTTTCCCCCTCTCAGAACTCTTAAAAACTACATAAAGTCTTTCAAAAGCCATTAATAATAAATCCTACACCAATTAATTAGATATATAACAGTATTTGTTTCTTGAATTGCTTGGTAACAAGAAAAACTGTATATGGTGATTTGAGCCAATTTCACCTATATTTCAATGATATCCCCATGCACCAAGGTTTACATTTTCAATACAAGACTGCATTTTAAAACTACAATTTCAATTATAATTTTGTTTTCTCACCTGGAAAGTAATGGTAGTCCATTTTCGTCCGTAATTAATATTCCAAAATATAAGGTTATCACTGTGTGACTGTCTTGATCGCAAGCAAAGAAGAACTAAATGATGGAGTTCTCCAGAAGTTATAAGAATGCGTCTGTATGATGATGCTGTCATTGTGATGCTGTATCAAAGAGATGGATTCTGTTATGACACGGGGGCGAGGGAGCTCAAGGACACGACACCGGAGGCAGAATACAGTGTTAGCCCCGTAGGGTATTTATTTACAGTGCAGGTGGGTGGAAACACAGATGATGAGTCCGGAGGTTTCAGCCTGGCGGGCTGGGGGTTTCAACCTGGCGGGATGGCGGTAGTGGTTGGCATGGGCTGTGGAGGAACAGGAAAGCAGGGTAAGTCTCCACGGTAGGCCAGTACATCAGATATCAACGAATCACAAGAATAGGCACAAGAGCAAAGTTCATAACTAATCACAGAGGATACTTGCCAGGTCATTCTTAGGGAAGAACTGACGATGAATGAAGGGAGTCCAGGGTAGATGTAGCCAGAGGGTTAATTGGGAGTGGAGACAGGTGTGTTGGTTTGACTGTGGCTGGATAACCCTCCAATCACCGGGAACGAGCTTCACCTGCGGCGGAGAGCACGCTGTGCTCGAGTTGTGGGGGCGGGTGCTCGAGCTGTGGGGGCGGGAGAGGGCGTGTGTGACGGCCCAGCCGTAACAGGACCCCCCCCCGAGGGGGAGCCTCCTGGCGACCGGCCCGGAGCCTCCGGGTGGGCCCGATAGAAGTCCCTGAGGAGGACTGGGGACATGATCTGGGACCGGGGAATCCAGCTCCGTTCCTCTGGGCCATATCCTTCCCAGTCCACCAGGTACTGGAAACCCCGGCCACAGCGACGAGCCCTGAGGAGCCTCCTTACCGCCCACTGGGGGTGGCCATCCACCAACTGAGGAGGGGGCGGTGCAGGGGCTGGTGGCATCAGGTCGCTGGCGACATGGGGCTTAACCCGGGAGACGTGGAACACCGGGTGGATCCGACGGAGGGAGTGAGGGAGGACCAGCCGGATGGCAGCGGGGTTGATGACCCGGTCGATGGCGTAGGGGCCGATGTACCTCGACGCCAACTTCCGGGAGGGGACATTGAGGGGGAGATCCGCCGTGGAGAGCCAGACCCTCTGGCCCACCTGGTACACCGGAGCTGGAGTGCGACGACGGTTGGCGCTTCGGGTAGTTCGGGCGGTGGCCCGAAGCAAGGCCGAGCGTACGGAGGTCCAGACCCGACGACAGCGAAGGAGGTGTGCCTGGACCGATGGTACCGACGCTTCGCCCTCCTGGGTAGAAAGCAGGGGTGGCTGGTACCCCAAGGAGCACTCGAAGGGGGACCGGCCGGTGGCTTCATTCACCATGGCGTTCAGGGAGTACTCCACCCAGGGTAGGTCCTTGCTCCAGGAGGATGGATGGAGGGAGGACATGCAGCGGAGTGCCGACTCCAGGCTCTGGTTGGCTCTCTCCGCCTGCCCATTGGTCTGGGGATGGTAGCCGGAGGAGAGGCTGGTCGTGGCCCCAATCCCAGAACAGAAGGCCTGCCACACCTTGGATGTGAACTGGGGGCCACGGTCGGAAACCACATCCTGGGGAAGCCCGTAAAGCCGGAAGACGTGGGTGGTGAGTAGCTCCGCCGTCTCCGCCGAGGTCGGTAGCTTTGCCAGAGCTACCAACCGCACGGACTTGGAGAAGCGGTCCACGATGGTGAGGATGACCGTGTTGCCTAGGGACGGGGGAAGGCCGGTCACGAAGTCCATGGCGAGGTGGGACCACGGTCGACCGGGCACGGGTAGAGGCCGCAGCAGTCCTGAAGGCGGCCGGTGGGATGCCTTGCTGCGAGCGCAGGTAGGGCAGGCCGAGACGAACTCCCTGACGTTCGCGGCCATGGTGGACCACCAGAACCGCCGGCGCAGGAAGGACAGTGTGCGTAGGGCCCCAGGATGGCAGGCGAAGCGGCTGGCGTGGCCCCACTGCATCACCTTGGTCCTGACGGCGTCCGGGACGAAGAGACGGCCGGGGGACCCCGGTCGGGGATCTGGCTGGGTGCGCTGTGCAGCTCTGACCACCGCCTCGATCTCCAGGGTGACCACTCCAACGACCCGGGAGGATGGAACGATGGTGTCAGGAGTGGTGGGTTCCTCCTCTGCGGCATGGAGCCGAGAAAGGGAGTCAGCCTTGGCGTTCAGGGAGCCCGGACGGAACGTGAGGTGGAAGTTAAACCGCCCGAGGAACAGGGCCCAGCGTGCCTGACGGGAGTTCAACCGCCTGGCCGACTTGATGTAGGTTAGGTTCTTGTGGTCCGACCAGACGGTCAAGGGGTGCTCTGCGCCCTCCAGCCAGTGCCGCCACTCGTGGAACGCCTCCACCACCGCCAGCAGCTCGCGGTTCCCGATGTCGTAGTTGGCCTCGGCGGAGGTATAACGGCGGGAGTAGAAGGCGCAGGGGTGCACGGTCTGGTCCTCCGATCGTTGAGAGAGCACGCCACCGACGCCCGTGTCTGAGGCGTCCACTTCCACAATGAAGGGCCTAGAGGGGTCTGGGTTGATTAGGACCGGCGCCGAGGTGAAGAGCCTCTTCAGGTCACTGAAGGCAGCGCTGGCTGCTGGTGTCCACGTGAACTGGCGCAGGGGGGAGGTGAGGGCAGTGAGGGGGGCGGCTACCCGGCTGAAGTCCCGGATGAATCGCCGGTAGAAGTTGGCAAAGCCGAGGAATGACTGCAGCTGTTTCCGGGTGGTAGGTTGGCCCCACTCGACGACGGCCCGAGTCTTCTTGGGGTCAGGGCGAGTCAACCCACCCTCCACGATGAGCCCCAGGAATTCCACAGAGTGAGTGTGGAACGAGCACTTCTCAGCCTTAATAAAAAGGCGATTCTCCAGTAGGCGCTGGAGGACTAGGCGGACATGTTGGACATGCTCCTCAGGGTTCCTGGAGAATACTAGGATGTCATCCAGGTAGAGGACGACAAAGATGTCCAGCATGTCCCTGAGGACGTCGTTCATGAGGGCCTGAAAGACGGAGGGGGCGTTAGTGAGACCAAAGGGCATGACAAGGTACTCATAGTGGCCACGGGGGGTCTTGAACGCCGTCTTCCACTCGTCACCCTCACGAATCCGGACCAGATGGTAGGCGTTCCGGAGGTCCAGCTTAGTGAAGATGGTGGCCCCAAGGAGGGGCTCAAAGTTGGAGCTCATGAGGGGGAGAGGATAGGTGTTCCGGACGGTGATGGCATTGAGCTCACGGTAGTCAATGCATGGCCTGAGGGTTCCATCCTTCTTCTTAACGAAGAAAAACCCCGCTGCCACCGGGGAGTGTGATGGACGGATGAGCCCCTCAGCCAGACAGTCGGAGATGTAGGTGTCCATGGCTGCCTTCTCCGGGGGGGCAAGGTTGTAGAGGCGACTGACCGGAAGTTTGTTGCCAGGGCGGAGCTCGACGGCACAGTCGTAGGGCCGGTGAGGCGGCAGGGTGCGAGCACGCTCCTTGCTGAAGGCCTCTCCGAGGTCGTGGTAGACCTCTGGGATGGAGGAGAGGTCAGGGGGAGCCGGAGGCGGTCGCAGAGGCGATGTGGGGGTATGGGCGGCACGGAGGCACCGGGCGTAGCATGCGGTACTCCAGCTCAGGATACGTCCCTCACCATAGCTGACATGGGGAATGTGGAGCTCGAGCCACGGTCGTCCCAGGATGAGCGGGGACTGGGGGGTCTTGAGGATGTAAAACCGGATCTCCTCCACATGGTTCCCAGAGACGGTCAAGGAGAGGGGTGTAGAGCGGTGGGTGAGAGGCCCCAGGCTGTGTCCGTCTAGGGCTGAGACGGAGAGGGGGGTCTCGAGGGCAACGAGGGGAACGGCAGCTGAGCGGGCCAGCTGGGCGTCCATAAAGTTCTCGTCTGCTCCCGAGTCAATAATGGCCTCGACCGTGAGGTTCTGCCCCTGCCAGGAGAGGGTGACAGAGAACCTGGCTGGGCTGGTGGTAGGTGGGGATTGAGAGACACGGCTCACCCGGATTCCCCCTTCGGGTGAGCCTGCCCTTTTGATAGGGACGGGCAGGTGTCACGGAGGTGTCCCTTCTCTCCACAATAGAGGCACAGGCCCTGGGCCCTTCTCCTCTCCTTCTCCGCCGTGGTGAGGCGGGCTCGACCAAGCTGCATCGGCTCCTCGCCAGTGCATGGGGTGTAGGTCGACTCCCGTGCGGAGGAGGGGTTGGCTGTGACGATAGGGTCCTGGGGGCGTGGCGGGCTGGTCTGGTAGCGCCCTCTCTCTCTCCGACGCTCCCGGGAGCGCTCGTCAACGTCGATGGCTAGGGCCACTAGTTCGTCCAGGGCGGCGGGTCTGTCCCGGACGAGCTCGTCCTTGATGGACTCACTCAGCCCCTGGCGGAAAGCAGATCGCAGTGCCCTGTCATTCCATCCGCTTCCGGCTGCCAGGGTGCGAAACTCGGTAGAGTAGGCCGCCGCGGTCCGGTTCCCCTGGTGGAGTGACATCAGTCGCGCCCCGACCTCCTGTCCTGCAGTGGGGTGGTCGAAAACCCTCTTGAACTCCGTGAGGAAGGTAGCGTAGTCACCGAACAGGTCAGGGCGGGCGCAGAGGGTGGCCTGGACCCAATTCAGGGCGTCGCCGGTGGTGAGGTTGGTGATGAACGCCACCCGGGCTGCCGGCGACCAGAACTGGCTGGGCTGATGCGAGAACACCAACTCGCACTGGAGGATGAAGCCTCGGAACTGTAAGGTGATCAACTTCTCCAGTATCGATTTAATTGAGTCGTCACTTTACAAGCGAGTTCGTTTAATCTCAACGAGACGTCCTTGATATCACTTCTTAAGATGATATGATCCAATCAAATATTAGGCACCACTACTGAACTGTTCATTAAGATAATATTTATTCAAGCACATCAGCAAGCAATAATTAGTTCATTTCCATGGAAAAGTGGTCTCATCTAGTTTCACCTCTGCAGGCCCGTCTCAGCTAGCCGTCAACAAGTTAACTGCAAGAGCTCCACCAGACCAGACCCCCGTTTAGCCCTGGTACATAGTCTTTATACCATTCATCAAACATTTTGGGCTGGGTGATGCCCCCCCCTCTATCTGGTAGTTTTCCAAGTGTCAGCACAAATCCGTTGCAGCTGCAGAAGGTCTTCTCGTTAGCGTTGGCCTTCAATTCTTCTGGTATGTGGGTGCGAGAGTGTATGTATGTTATCAGCTTGAGTGTCCTGCTAGCGTCTCGTTCCCATGGTGATATCATACTTTGTGAGCAGAGCTGTGAGTTGAGTTCTTATCAGTAGCTTGTGAAAACATTTGAAGTTGCACAGTAATATGAGTTAGGATTCGATTTACAAGTTAAAGTATAGTATAGAAGAATAGACTTATCATTAATCATTAGTTATGAAAGTATAAAATCAGTACAGAAAAATAGAATATCATAACAGCAGGTATACAATGGTTGTTAGCACATAGGTAAAAATAAGTAATTTATAGGCAGTTTGAATCATAAAACGTTCTTTTAGTCAGGAGCTTGTCTTCTTCTTGTCGCTCAAAAACAGAACCTCTCTTTTGGCTTTGCGTGACCTTCCTATTGTTCTCAACTGACCGCATTCACATATTATTTAAATGAGCACATAGTACATGATTTATCACTTCTAGTGATTTTAATACAAATTCCCAACAAATCCCCCCTTTGGTCATTAAAACAAAATTATGACCATTACAGAGAATTTGTAGCCAGAAAGGTGAGATGGGTCGTAGACCGCAAATGCCTTTATTTACACCATTCCTTCACAAAACTCCATAATTACAACATATCTTCAACTCCTGTATCATGATCCATAATCTCCTCACCCTCCAACAGTGACTGCTGCTGCTCAGCAATAAGCATTTGTAAGTGCATCTGTGTTCCAGCATCAACCTTGGTTAGGGCCGTAGTAATCAGTCGCTGTGCCAGGCCTCTAATGCAAGGGACAATGCAGCAGCCAAACAGGATCAGCACTGTGGCAGAGATGAGGAGGGCAGAGAGCATAGACATAGGCAGATTTTTTAATTTAACAAAACAGTCACCAATAACAGTGCTAACTCAAGCGTTTGCATACACCTCTTGTAAACATCCTCATCACCAACATCCTCATCACCATCTTCCAAATTTCTCATTACCATGTGCCTCAGCACCAGTAACATTCATTAGACCTGCACGGGCCACTATTCTTCCGTAATGCTCTCTCCACAACCAGCTTTGCGTCACCCCCCTTGTTACCCACACTGACCTTTCTTGGGGGGAGGCGGCCCCCTGTATGTCATCTATAGTCTGTACAGAGCATTTAGGTTTGTCTAGCTGGATTGAGACCAGCTGATGTTCTCTGGGGACATATCAATGGATTGCGCTTACATACCGCCTTTATCCAAAAGCGCTTCAATGGCTTCTCATTCACCAACACACACATTCACACACCAATGGTGGCAAGCTGCCATACAAGGCGCCGGCCCTGGGAGCAATTCGGGGTTCAGTGTCTTGCCCAAGGACACTCTGACATGTGGCCTGCCGGGGCTCGAACCGCCGATCTGCCAACCTTGCGATCATTAGATGGCGGCTCTACTACCTCCTGCATCACAGCCACCCCCTCCTGATTTAGCGGCTGCATCTGCAGCATAATTTCCTTTTTCTTCGTCTGTGTCGGCTTTCGAGCGTCCCTTCAGCGGTGCCTCTAATCTAAAAGCAGATATCTATGGGGTGAGCCCCCACCTTTCCAAACATGTCTGCTACAGGTTTACTCAAATTGCCTGGCAGTCACGCATTCTAAGGAAGCAAAACAAATTGCAAGGCATTTGGACAAGAAACTGTAAAGTGATGATTAGGCCCAATGGATCTCCTGAAACCTCCAAAGGGATTATGGTGAGAGAACAAATAATGACTGTGAAATACCTGAACAGACAATTGACTCAAATCTGAGTGGAAATACTTGAACAGACAAGGATTATTCATTTCCACTAAACGATATAAATGATTATGAGTTTCGAGAAATGGGATCACTGGACTGTGTGGATTATAATCCACCTGCACCTAAAAACTATGAAGAGTTGAACTTTGAAAACTTTTGACTTTACAGAGCACAAAATGTATGACATTGAGAACAACATCGACCACTTCTACAACAATAATAACATCGAACCACTTCTACAACAATAATAACCGTCTGCAACTGTGACTATTACACAGAGGAACAATTCAAAAGTAATATAATATTGGATGGTATTTTATCAACAATACACTTCAACAGTAGAAGTCTTTATAGAAACTTTAAGAAAACTAAGGACTATTTGAGACAGTTCACCAAGTTCAGCATCATTGCTGTATCGGAGACATGGCTCAGTAAAGAAAAAGAAGCCGATGTGGAACTTGAGGACTATGAACTATTTACCTCCAACAGAACAAACAAGAAAGGAGGAGGAGTTGCCTTGTATGTAAAAAATGACTGTGACTGTAAAATAGTAAAACATATGTCAATAACAATAGAAAACATTATGGATTGTGTCACTGTAGAAATAAAATAAGGAGAACTCTAAGACCATAATAATACACTTTGTATATAGAACTCCAGGATCCTGTCTTGACACATTCAAAGATATGATGGTTGATATGTATGATAAACTAAATGACAGAAAGACGGTCTTTGTATGAGGGGACTTAAATATAGATTTGTTGAACCCAAATGAACACAAAAAAAAATGTTACAGACATCATGGACACAATGTACAGTATATGTGTATTTCCTACAATCTTAAAACCGACTAGAATAACAATTAACAGTGCTCCTTTAATAGATAACATTTTTACCAATGAAATTGGGAGTAAAATAGTAAGTAGAATGCTATTACCGTAAATAAACAGAGCTGCCTATCAAGACCCAACTAACAAATTATTCATAAACCCCTATGATCTCAAATTTAAAGAATTGGTGGACTTCAAAATGGCACAAGTAATTCTACAAAGTAAAAAAAATATATATAAGATGCTTCCAGACTTTATCCAGAGGCTGTTCCAAGTTAGACAGACTAATTACGAACTCAGAGGAATATGTATATTTATGAAAACAAAGATCAAAACAAATGCAAAACATAGATGTATAACATTTAAAGGAGCCTACCCATGGAACACCGCCGAAAAGGAAATGAAAATGTGCAGCACACCAAAAGGACTAAAAAAATCACAAAAAATAAGATGATTAACAAGTATAAAAACAGAGGCCTAAACACAGCCCTTGTTTGGTATCCTTGAACCCCCCCGCCAATATGCGCAAGTAAAGTCCTGTTCACAAATGTTTCCCTGTCTTGACCATGCACTCATGAACATATTGCAGAAGTGCGTAGCATTAAGGCGTCCCACGTCGCCCCCCTTTCCCGTCCTGTTAAGGCAGTCGTAGGCTTTTTCTAAGTGTAAAGGGTGATGTCCCTCATATATCATGGGGCCTTTAGTTCTATTTATACCGGGGCAGCATGTTCTCCCCCTCGTCCCATCTCTACTGGAGAATTTGAACAATTATCAGGCTTGTAGGGGGAGAAACAGTGTACCGTACGGTTGTTTCAAGCAGACTAAACATGTTACCTTATAAATGGTGGATATTGTGTAGTTAACCCAGTTAATTTAATAATTAATTAATAAATTGTATAAATAATTGTGGCTATAACCCAGTTGTACCAAACATTTTAATTTGATTTGCTTCTCCATTTATCTCGAACATTTCAACCACAAAAACACACAAATCTTCAACAACAAAAACAAACCCCCAAAAATAAATACAAATACAAATAAAATAAGATATAAATTGAAATAAAATATATCTTCCTCGACATGGAAGCAACAGTCGGCAATTGCCCTGTTCGATAAAAGACAGAAAGAAACAAAAGCCACCTGGTCCTGCCCCTTCCCCACAATATCATACCTTTACGCAATAGATTATCTATCAATATCTATAATAATATGGCTATCCACTATAGCTAACCAGGAACCAAATGTCCACAAAAATACCAGTTCACGTCATTCTCAAGCTCCTCCAACCTATATCCCTCCAAACCACTCAATAGTATTACTTGTTTTCATTGTTACATCAAGGCCATTCAAAATGGACACCCCACAAACTGAGATGCACCTGCCCCTGAGCGCTGCACAGACAACAGGCTGTTCTTCATTCAATTTCCCTCCTAGACTACAACCCCCCATCTCTGCTCATGAACAAAACAATTTTTGTAAGTTGCCAGGGACCTTATTTTGTGTTACTTTAAACATGAATCGTGCAGCTCTGAATTTAACCAATTCTCAACATTTCAGAGTTTGACTTTTATTTTATTTTATTAATAATTGGTATGACCTCTATACCCAGCATGAAGTACAATTCTTATAGCTCTTTTTTGCAATGTGCATATCTTTTCTAGGTTGGTTTGTATTTCCCCAAACTTCAACACAATATGACAGATAGGGTACAATGAGTATACAATATAGAGTGTATAGTGATTTCTGATTTAAGATGTATTTAATTTTACCCAGAACTCCCAAACTTTTCGCAATCTTTGAGCACAGATATTTTATATGTGGTTTCCAGCAGAGTTTGTGGTCTATTTAAAACACCCAAAAACTTGATTTCATATACTCTATTGATTTTGACATTTTCAATTTCCAGATGGAGCTCTGTATTTATATTGCAATTTCCAAATTGCATGAATTTGGCTTTATTCAGATTTAATGATAGCTTGTTTGTCTCAACCCAGCATTTTAATTTGTACAATTCCTTCTTTGCCACCTTTAAAAGCTGCTGCAGATCTTCCCCATAACATAACATATTTCTGTCATCTGCCAAGACAACCAATTCGACCCCTGTGGGCACCACAGGTAATATTTAAGCACCTTGATTTGTTCTGGCCTATTTGAACAAATTGCTGTCTATTACTAATATAGCTTTTAAGCCATTCAAGTGCGACCCCTCTGACACCATACCTGTCCTTTTTTTTTATTTTAAGTAGAATCTCATGATCTATTGTGTCGAATGCTTTTTTAAGGTCAATGAATATGCCCAATGCATATTTCTTTCTCTCTGTACAAGTTATTATTTGCTTCTACTAGCTCCATTAATGCCATGGCAGTAGATCTAGCTGTTCTAAAACCATACTGACTATCCATTAGTAGTTGATGTTTTTCAATGAAATTGGCCAGTCTTTCATCATATAGTTTCTCTAACCCTAACCCTAACTCTAACTGTTATAATAAGGATACCGGTCTGTAATTGGTGAAGAGGTGTTTATCTGTTGAAGTTTTGTTCATACATTTGTTTACCACTCAATAGTATATCAGTAAAGTATTTTTATGTTTTCCTATAGTTCCCATCGATATTGAGTCAGTGATTCTCTCTCCACAGTCCTCCTCAGCAAATCTCTTTCCAGTGCCGTTTATTTCTTTAACTAGTTTTGGCCCCATATCAACAACATATATATACTGTATATATATATATATGTTTTTTTTTTTTTTTTTTTTTTTTAAATCCATCCACCACCTAATTTATAAGGCTAATTTTCCCGTCATTGTCTGTAAAATGTTCTACTTTGTTTCTTTAACATTATTTTTTATTCTCATCTAATAATCTGGTATAATAATCTTTCTTACATATTCTCATAATACTAATTAGTTTGTTTTTTGTATTTATTATATGTAACCCCTGCCTCCTTTGTTCTATGCTTTATACATACACTTTATAGAGTATACTTTTTCTTGTATGCATTTTGAATGCCCCTGGACATCCACAGATTTTCAGAATATTTATTCTTATTGCTACATTGTTTTAGTGGGCAGTTTTTGTCATATAGAACTTTAAATGTTTCTAGGAATAACCCATACGCTTTGTCCACATCTGATTCTTCATATATACTCTTCTAATTCCATTTTAATAACTCATTTCTAAAAGCAGATATGGATTCCTCAGTTCTACTGTCTTGTATGTCATTTCCTTTAACTCCCTCTTCTTTCTATAATTACATTCATAAAATGAAAAGACAGGCAGGTGATCGCTAATATCATGGATTAATAGTCCACTTGTTGTGTTACTTTCCACATTATTTGAGGCTTAGTGCATGCTGACAGTGTCGCCAGGAATTTGAAAATGTTATACATGTGGTGGGTCTGCTTTGGTACAGTGTGACAAGAGAGGCCACCCTGTACCCGGTTTACCTTCGACTCTGACAGCGTGTGAGGTGGTCAATATACCTCCCACGGTCTTGTCCACCACGTCGCCTGGGTCTAAAATAGGAGTCTGTTTTGCCGTTGTCTGCTCTCTCCGCAGCATTCAGTTCCTGTGAAGAGAAAACTCGATTGAGATTTAGTTAGAGTTTTGACATATTCATTTTCATGGAGAGGGGGTTCAAGCCCCCTCCCTCTGTCTCTGTATCATGTCGGCAAGCTTTCTTTTAATAGATTGGTTATCCCTCTCAACCTAACCCTAACCCTGTGACTACTGGGGGTGGTAGACTGAACCAAATCGATGCTTAATCCCCATTGCTGTCTCAATTGCAGCCATATGGACTTTTATTTTATTTTATATGTGACCCATTATCAAAGTGTATTATTGTAGGGAAACTAAACCGTGGTATGAATTCCTTTAAGAGGCACTTTATTACAGATGCGGCATCCTCCCGTTTACACGGATATGCTTCAGGCCACCTTGAAAATCTATCAATCACTCCCATGTCCGTGAAGTCAATACATGCCTACTCTCTCGGAATGGACAGGGAGGCATCGGATATGTGTACATTTAAGTACTGTTTTAACGGGTTGTGTTTGTTACACACATCACAGACGAGACATAAATCACCACGTATAGACAGACACTCCTAGTGAGCTTTTTTTCCTGCTGTCTGCGCTTCAATGGTGGGTCACACCCGCAGCACAACACTTCTTTAAACACCTTGAACGAGGCATAACATATTTTATAAAGTTTGCAAGTGATATTTGAGTGATACCAAGCCAGGGAGCACTCAGCCTAGACCAGTTGCTCCAGGGCGCTTCACTCAACTATCCCTTTTAATAGTAATAATAACAATTCTAACACTATTATTTACACACAATATTACGTAACATATTGCGTGAGTTTAGAATTATAAGGTTATATCTCCGCTTAGGGTAGTTCAGAGATATTGAGCGTCAACGTTTTTGCATTCCATTATGTTTTGTGAGATGGAACCTTTGTATTTTATGAATTACCCACTCAAGATGTCAACAATTTAAAAATACCACCACACATTAATAAACCACTCAATGGATCAGATTATGCAAAAAACTCAATTTTGACTAAAACGATGATAGAACCTTACAATCCTAACGTCACAATTGTTTTAGCGCCCGCTGTGAGAGGAGGCACGCTAATACTAGGACCTCTACCGGACTGCAGTCCTGCCGTAGACGCTACCCTACTCGCAATGACCTCACTTCTCACTTGGTTTGCAAGGTATTTCAACCTTCGGGACACCGTCCTTTCATTAGACCTCGTCGGGTCTAAACTGGGGGCTGGTTACCTCTTAATATCCAGGACTGTCGTGTCTTTCCTTACCTTAGACCTCGGCGGGTCTATCCTGGGGACTGGTTACCCCTCTTTATTTCCAGGACTTAGCTACTGTCCCTTCTTTTAGACCTCGGCGGGTCTTATTACACGTTAATACAAGATGTGCTTAAATATCAGACAGTGGTGTTCAATAATGTATAGAATGTCAATTTAATTAATGATTATCCTTACTTTTGACGGATCTTCAAAGACACAGATCAGAATGGGTTTGACGATTCCAGGACCCAGCACTTCCAGCTAGAATACTATTGTCTACCTAAGCAGATTTCATTAAATGGCTCTGCTCACCTCTTTTGTGTTGGTACCGTGGAAGTGCTTAGTCCGAACCCAGCCTCGCCCACTCCTCCTTGCATCCCGTTGAAGATCACGTCGGGGTCACCAATTTTGTAAGGTGATCAACTTCTCCAGTATCGATTTAATTGAGTCGTCACTTTACAAGCGAGTTCGTTTAATCTCAACGAGACGTCCTTGATATCACTTCTTAAGATGATATGATCCAATCAAATATTAGGCACCACTACTGAACTGTTCATTAAGATAATATTTATTCAAGCACATCAGCAAGCAATAATTAGTTCATTTCCATGGAAAAGTGGTCTCATCTAGTTTCACCTCTGCAGGCCCGTCTCAGCTAGCCGTCAACAAGTTAACTGCAAGAGCTCCACCAGACCAGACCCCCGTTTAGCCCTGGTACATAGTCTTTATACCATTCATCAAACATTTTGGGCTGGGTGATGCCCCCCCCTCTATCTGGTAGTTTTCCAAGTGTCAGCACAAATCCGTTGCAGCTGCAGAAGGTCTTCTCGTTAGCGTTGGCCTTCAATTCTTCTGGTATGTGGGTGCGAGAGTGTATGTATGTTATCAGCTTGAGTGTCCTGCTAGCGTCTCGTTCCCATGGTGATATCATACTTTGTGAGCAGAGCTGTGAGTTGAGTTCTTATCAGTAGCTTGTGAAAACATTTGAAGTTGCACAGTAATATGAGTTAGGATTCGATTTACAAGTTAAAGTATAGTATAGAAGAATAGACTTATCATTAATCATTAGTTATGAAAGTATAAAATCAGTACAGAAAAATAGAATATCATAACAGCAGGTATACAATGGTTGTTAGCACATAGGTAAAAATAAGTAATTTATAGGCAGTTTGAATCATAAAACGTTCTTTTAGTCAGGAGCTTGTCTTCTTCTTGTCGCTCAAAAACAGAACCTCTCTTTTGGCTTTGCGTGACCTTCCTATTGTTCTCAACTGACCGCATTCACATATTATTTAAATGAGCACATAGTACATGATTTATCACTTCTAGTGATTTTAATACAAATTCCCAACAGAACTGGGCGAAGGCTCCGTCGAAGGGGCGGGGGCTGGCTAGGTGGGGCTCCCGTGGCTGTCCAGTAGGTGGTGCCGGTAGCTGGGCAGGGTCAGGGAGAGCAGGGGGGGGGGCAAAGGCTGCGAGCGCGGCCACCTGTGCTGTAAGCGCTTGGGTCGTAGTGATGAGGTGCTGCATCTGGGTGGCGCGGTGCTCCTGGTTAGCCTCCTGGGTTGTCATGCGAGTGTTCAGGGCCTGGCACGCTGTAGCGGCCGCCTGGAGGAGGTGAGTGTGTTCAGCGAGGATCTGGATAGCCGTCGGACCGGATCCAGGGGTGGGAGATGGTGCCCGGTCCTTCGTGTCGTCTGAGCCCAATTGCATGGTCAGTTCTTCTGTTATGACACGGGGGCGAGGGAGCTCAAGGACACGACACCGGAGGCAGAATACAGTGTTAGCCCCGTAGGGTATTTATTTACAGTGCAGGTGGGTGGAAACACAGATGATGAGTCCGGAGGTTTCAGCCTGGCGGGCTGGGGGTTTCAACCTGGCGGGATGGTGGTAGTGGTTGGCATAGGCTGTGGAGGAACAGGAAAGCAGGGTAAGTCTCCACAGTAGGCCAGTACATCAGATATCAACGAATCACAAGAATAGGCACAAGAGCAAAGTTCATAACTAATCACAGAGGATACTTGCCAGGTCATTCTTAGGGAAGAACTGACGATGAATGAAGGGAGTCCAGGGTAGATGTAGCCAGAGGGTTAATTGGGAGTGGAGACAGGTGTGTTGGTTTGACTGTGGCTGGATAACCCTCCAATCACCGGGAACGAGCTTCACCTGCGGCGGAGAGCACGCTGTGCTCGAGTTGTGGGGGCGGGTGCTCGAGCTGTGGGGGCGGGAGAGGGCGTGTGTGACGGCCCAGCCGTAACAGATTCGGATTCTTCGTAACTCTTAGTAACCACTTCATAACTTATATGCGACACATTTAGCTACAGTAAAAGAAGTCTTCGCAAAATTGCTTTTAAAAGTAGCCTATGTCTTATACAAATGATGTTGTTCCCACACATTCAGACATAATGGGCTTTAAAAACGCCGTCCCTACTGTGGCTTGCGAAATGGAAAATAATATATTGTAGAGAGACGTTACGTCCCGATATTGAATAGGCTATAGTATCCAATAACATCCGTTAGCTATTTTATTTTCATGTCTTTATAAACTAAGAATGTCTACTTAAGAATTGCATACGACGCAAGTGCAAGTTTGGGTGAAAAATGTCAGTGCGTAAAAAGAGCGGACAAGGGATGTGCGCACTGGGCCCAGTATTGCGCGCCTGTTTGCTTTCGAATGAATTGCTTAAAGACAGTAGGCTAAATACATGAATGAATTGCTTAAAGACAGTAGGCTAAATACATGAATGAATTGCTTAAAGACAGTAGGCTAAATACATGAATGAATTGCTTAAAGACAGTAGGCTACATACACGCCGTTTCTTTGAGAAACCTCCATCCGTACCAGCCAGTCTCGGATCCAGTCTCTTTCAGACAGGGGTGTTTGGAAAACTAGAGCTGCAGCAGTGCAACTACTTTCCCAAACTCTTTGAAGCCTCACATTTACAGGTGACTTCACACCCTGCAAGAAAATGTTACTCTTTGTTGATTTGAAACCCAAAATATGTCATGGGCCATGGCATATGATAGGCTGATTTTATTCCTCCCATAAGAAAAGACCAATAGGTATGTGGAGAAAGACGAATCAAACGCTAGAAACTATACAATACACTTGAATGAATGAATGAATGAATTTATTGTCTTTATTGTCATTGATATAGTACAGGTACCATACAACGAAATTTGGGAGGGGGGGGCTCCCCTGGTGCTAGGAAAAAAAAACTAAAAACAAGAAGGGAAAAGAGCTGGTTTACATAAATAAAGGCTATATACACTATCCACTATACTATACTATACAAATAAAACACTGTGCTGTACTCTATGCTATGCTATAAATATCCTAACATTTCCTATCTCTGAACCTTATGTACCCGAGGGTTGTCATATTGCACATAGTGTTATTGCACATTCATTTAAAGTGTCGCAGTTTGCAGGTTTGAAATGTTCACACTAGGCCTACATACATAACGCTCATAGCCTACTGGCCGTTTGAATAAATCCAGATGTGACAAATATGTTAGGCTTGAACCGGAAGTGAACCGGAAGTGAGCGCTTTTATTTTTAAGGTTTAGTCAAGTATATCCAACTGCGCGCATCAAATCTATCACCCGGAAATGTGATGTACCATTTTTGGACCACGATCAAATCCTCTGGCTTCACTGAAAACGTCAGTCTTTGAAAAATAATGGCGGCTGGTGGTTCCCTGGGCTGTGGAGAGTTGCAGAAGGAGTTGATCTGTGCGATCTGCCTCGACTTTTTTGACGACCCTGTCATTCTAAAATGTGGACACAATTTCTGCCGCTTTTGCATTCTTATGCACTGGGAGGAGAACGGAAGAGAGGACATCGGTTATCAGTGCCCCGAGTGCCGCATGGTGTGTTGTTGTGTATTGGATGGTGGATAGTAGCAATAGCTACATTAGCTAGATAGTCAAAACAATTAATTAACTCCATGAATGTTAAAACCATTTGGCCAGATCGCAGGTGTTAACTAGGCAGTGCTGCATTTTACTTGCTAATGAAATTGTTCATTTAGTTAGCAAGCGTGTGAAGTCGTGAGCTTAGAATGATAATGTTCTATCTCCGTTTAGAATGATAAGGTTCTATCTCCGTTTAGAATGATAAGGTTCTATCTCCGTTTAGAATGATAAGGTTCTATCTCCGTTTAGAATGATAAGGTTCTATCTCCGTTTAGAATGATAAGGTTCTATCTCCGTTTAGGGCAGTTCAGAGATATTGAGCGCCAAAGTTTTTACATTCCATTATGTTCTGTGAGATGGAACCTTTGTATTTGATTAATTACTAACTCAAAAATGTCAACATATTAAAAAATAACACCACACAGGCATTAATAAGCACCTAATGGATCAGGGTATGTAAAAAAAACTCAATTTTGACAAAAATGGAGATAGAACCTTATAATTCTATCGTCACGATATAGTAGCAATAGCTAGATAGTCTAAACAACAGTTTGTCTCCATGAATGTTAAAACCATTTGGCCAGATCGCAGGTGTTACTAGGCAGTGCTGCATTTTACTTGCTAATGTAATGAAATTGTTCATTTAGTTAGCAAGCGTGAAGTGCTGCAGAAACGTGTGATTTGGGAGGTGTACAGTTAGTAGGTATGCCCCATGTGAAGCCACCATTGCTCGTCAAGTCGTGACATTAGAATTATAAGGTTCTATCTCCATTTTTGGTCAAAATTGAGTTTTTTACATAATCTGATCCATTAGGTGTTTATTAATGCCTGTGTGGTGTTAATGTTGACATTTTTGAGTTAGTAATTCATAAAATACAAAGGTTCCATCTCACAAAACATAATGGAATGTAAAAACTTTGACGCTCAATATCTCTGAACTGCCCTAAACGGAGATAGAACCTTATCATTCTAAACGGAGATAGAACCTTATCATTCTAAACGGAGATAGAACCTTATCATTCTAAACGGAGATAGAACCTTCTCATTCTAAACGGAGATAGAACCTTCTCATTCTAAACGGAGATAGAACCTTATCATTCTAAACGGAGATAGAACCTTATCATTCTAAACGGAGATAGAACCTTCTCATTCTAAACGGAGATAGAACCTTATCATTCTAAACGGAGATAGAACCTTATCATTCTAAGCTCACGAAGTGAACACGACATGCATGATGCATCCGAATGGTTTGCTATAGCATCGTTATTGTAATAATGTGTGTGAATCTAGTTGGATGATGAGTTAAAATGGTGTCTAACTGACTGACTGATTCTTCACAGAATTTCAGCAAGGTGAGTTTCACCAAGAACTACCTGGTGAAAAACCTGGTGGATAAACTGATTGGGATGGATTGTCTGACTCTGAAGCCTCCGAAGCAGCCTGTGGCAGCACCAAAGCCTGTCAAAATGGATGGCAAATGTGACCGCCACGGGGAAGAGCTGAAACTGTACTGCCATACAGACCACAAAGCCATCTGTGTGGTATGCAGAGAGTCCAGAGCACACAGGTATGTCTCTGTGTTTGCTTGACCCTTGGAGACAATTGCACAGAGCTACTGTTTTTCTGTCCTTGCAGTGGAGCTGAAAAATGTATTGCTCTGAGTCTAAAGTTTGATTTGCAGAGAAACGCTTCCATAATGTTGTTGTGATCGACTTGTTTTTAACACTTCTAAAGTTCATTGGAAGTTACCTAGGCGTTTCATAACAATGTGGGTAGTGTTGAATTGCGTCATTTGTGATCTTGATTAGGTAAGTCGCATGCTGGATTTGCTGTGCAGGACTGATACTCTGCGGTATAGGCTAGTACATCTCTTAAATCCCTAATGGAAACAATCGGTCACCTTTGTCCTGTTCTCTCAGACACCACGATGTAGCACCAGTGCCAGAGTTCCTGGAGGACATGAAGGTGAGTTATTTTTGTTTCATTGTTGTCATGTTCCTCGTCTGAAAATGTGAGCTGTTACTTTGCTTTTAGATCTGAGTGGGATTTTTGGGGGGATATGGTATAGGGGTTGCTTTCCTTGACTGTTTGAACACAGGGGCTTTGGTCAGTGCTGTCCCACAGCAGGCATTAGGTCAGACAGATCTGTCTAACCAGGGGCTTTCGGGATCCATGTGTGTTCTATTAATGCTCAAATATATGTGTTGTTTTCAGTTGGAGCTGAAGCTGAGGCTGAAAGCTATGGAGTGGCAAAAGTGTGTGTGCACCAGGCTGAAAGCTATGGACGAGCAGACCAAAGATGACACCAAGGTACACAATGGGAATGGACCAGAGCAGTTAGCCTTTATTAGCATATGTGTTGTTTGTATTTGTATTCTGATATGCAGCATTTTTGGGTGTCTATCAGGAAGTGTTGTAATCCTAATTAATACATATTCAGGACAGATAACATACTTTTAAGTGTGCCCACTTTTAGTCACCAAGGAGTAAACAAGACATGTTACACCGTTATGAATGAATGGACTTTATTGTCATTGCTACAGTACAGGAATTAGGAGCTGGCACATACCATATATAGATTAGGTCAAGTAACAGAGCCAGACTATGAGTCTAGGATATAGGAGAAGCCTAGTGACATTTGGTCAAGAGTAATGGTCAGCAAAGTTAGAACGTACACGATTGGTGCGCCCTCCATTTGGTGAATAGACAATCAGAATCAGAATGACTTTATTCGCCAAGTAGGTTTTCACATACAAGGAATTTGCTGTGGTAGTTGGTGCAAACAGGCAACATAAGAAGAAGAAGAAGAAGAATTAAAATATGGAACCAATGTCAATATTGTAAGTTACGACAGACGGATCTAATTCGCTCTCTGTGAACTAGTATAAAGGGAGACAACTTCATTCAATACTAATTAATACATTTTGCCATTTAGCAGACGCTTTTAATCCAAAGCGACTTACAATTACGAATTACAGGGACATTCCCCCTGGAGTAACTGAGGGCTAAGTGCCTTACTCAAGGGCACACTAGTAGTGGTGTGGCTTCAGGCGGGATTTGAACTCACAACCTTCCGATCACAAGTCCAACTCACTATCCACTGGACCACCACTACCCCAATACTTCGCACGGCCTCCAACTGCCGCAGACAGGCTCGGCCTCTTGTGTCGCAGCCACCTCATGAAGCACGCTGCCTTGTAAACACCTGTACAGAACGGAACGCAGATCTGCAGAAATCAACGATTACGATTCAACCTTCTCTCCGAGTCATCAGTTCCATCTCCGGTCACCTGACGAGGACAATATCTCCTAACATATCCAGTCGTTTGAAGATGTTGTGTGATAAGTTGGAACAGGTACAGTAGTAATAAAACAACACATCCAGTCTCACAACCATATTGTCCTATCCTGTCGTGTTTTCCGCAGATGAAAAAGCAGAGGCTGAAGGAGAAGATCGAGGAGGACGTGGGAGTTCTGATCCAGTTCCTGCTGGACGAGAAGGACGAGCTACTGGAGAGTCTGGATGCTGAGGAGGTGGCCACCATGGCCGTCATCGATGAGCACATCAAGGCCGTGGAGACGGAGGCCACAGCTGTGGACAAGGTCATTGCTGAGATACAGAACCACATCAGCGGGACGACCAGCTTTGAGGTCAGTACCACACGCACAAGGAAATAGCTACAATAATGTGTTAGATAGTTGTGTCGTTTCTTCCGTAGCAACACGATCGTTTTCAGGTTTGCAATGAGATGAAATAAAGAGAGCTGAAGGTTGAGGTCTTTCGGAGAGGGTACGTTATTCAATGTTACAACGAAATGATGTTTCAGGCGAGCAGCTTAGCAAATACGTCAACTCGGAAGGGAATTTGACCTTGGAGGCCACAGGTCCTAGTCCTCCCTTTTCCCTTTCCCAAGCGTCTGGTGTTCTGTAGTCTCTGTTGTGTTGAATTTATATGTTTCTACTAGGCGAAACGTGAGGGTCACATATAGGGGGTGCAACGGTTCAGTTGGCCCACGGTTCGGTACGGTTCGGTATTTTGGGTCACGGTTTTCGGTACGGTTCGGTTCAGAAACAAACGCTACTATTTATTTACAAACTGTTACTTTACTTTATTTTGCTTATACATAATATGGAACTTTAACATACACATGTATATGTTATGTATATAATGTATATATAATTGTATATAAACAAAAAACACTTTCAAATGTCCAAAAATAAATAAACACTTTCGAAAGTAAAAGTGCACGTTAGCCTTGACAGCTGGTAGCCCGTATACAAACAGGAGGAAAACAAATTCACACTACAAAAGTAACACTTTCCACGTAGCGTTCCAACATGTCATGTGTTGTATTCCAACGAGTTGCGACATCGTGGATTAATTTGTGTTTTGGTAAGTCTAACATATCTTGTTTAATTGTCAGAATATGGTGGGCTGTGGTGCTTTTGTGGAAGAAAGTGACTGCATGTCTGATCTTACCCAGGAGGCGGGACACCGGGGTTATTGCCACTGCCTTCTTGGCGGCGAGATTTACGACGTGCGCAAAGCAGCCGATCTGTGGCCCCAGTCCACCAGCTTCATGGATCGCATTTACGATATTTGCTGCGTTGTCTGTTGTTACGGGAATTGTTATGTTTGGCCTCTCCAACTTCCACTCAGTCACTGCATTTGTTAGTTCCTCTGCCAGGTGCGCGCTGGTATGGCTTTCGTATAGTGGACGAGTTTGCAGTACTGCGCTCTTCATCTCCCAATCCGGTGACATGTAGTCGACCGTGACAGTGAGGTAACTCTCCGTTGCCCGGGAGGTCCAACCCTCCGTAGTCAGTGCAAAGCTCTGTGTTTTTGCCAAATCGTCTTGAATGATGTACGGGAGGGGACACTGTAACGGGGCTCGAGAGTTTTTATCAGATTTCGAAAACCCAAATCTCCAACCACCGAAAAGGGCTGCAAATCCTTTGCAATGAACATCCCCACTGCATTGGTTATTTGTTTGTGTTTCTCTGAAGTGGTAGTGTACGTCTGTCCGAACGCATCAGAGAGAGACTGCTGTCTGCTCACTGACGCTACCTGACTGGCTTTCCTGCTCCCAGTCAGTGTTATCGTTGAGTGGTAGCGGTAGCGGCGAATATGCTGGTACATGTTAGAGGTGCAACCATTTGCATATGGCACACGCTTTAAGCAGAGCTTGCAGACAGTAATATTTCTGTCCACTGTTTCCCCCCCCCTTATTGTCGTATTCAACGGGAAAAGCGAAATGACCCCACACCGCAGACTTGTAGGAATCCGGGGCTTCCTCAAACTGTTGCGGCGCTCTCAGAGCTAATTTACGAACGCAGCCAAATCGCATCATAAACCGAAAACCGTCACGGTTCACTAGTGAATTGAGCCGTGGAACGCAAACCGTACCGTCCGTAAAAAAACCGAGAACCGTTGTACCCCTAGTCACATAGAATATTTTTTACAATTCCAACATATTTCGCCTTCAGCCATGTCACTGTTGGGATGTTGCATCTGAGCTCTTCCACCTAAGGTTAGAGGGGGAAACAAATGAAATACAAATTGTTAGCGGTAATGACTTGGTCCTGAAAAGAAATGGCACTGCTGCTGCTACATACACGGCAGCGTTTCGGGGTAGGAGGGCCGGTAGATTAGACCATTCAAAATGCTTGTAGCTAACTACTCTATATCTCGTGGTTGCAGCTATTGCGAATTGCTATTCACGCGAGTCAGCTGTGAATCACCGCAGGTCCTTGACGCTTGTTGCAAAAATGGATGACGAACGGCTGATACTTGAGGTGGAAAAATATATATTTTTGACAGTGGAGCAGGTAGAACGTTGATGGTGACAACGCTCAGGTGGAGCTTGGACAACGGGAAGTTGACACAACACCGATGGAGAGGTGACGCAACGCAGTAGGTGGAGCTTGGGCGTAACGCAACCCCAGTCAAACGTTTGACTGCAGTATCTATTCTATGCGCCTTATAATCCGGTGCGCCTTATAATCCGGTGCGCCCTGTATATGAAAACAGTTCTAAAATAGGCCATTCAGCCCCGCGGTGGTGTAGCGGTCTAAGCACTGGCCGCTAGTGCATGCTGCCCACCGGGGCCGGGGTTCGTATCCCGGCTCGCCAGATCCAGATATGGCCGAGGCACACGGGAAGCGGCATATTGGCCGGCCGCTTCCGAGGGGGGGTATAGGAGTATTTCTGGACTAGGATCCGTCGCGCAACACCGCCCCCGTCTGGTGCTGGAGTAACGGTACTGGGCTCGAGGAGCCAGTCAGCCTAGTCTGCCTGGCGGCCTCCTCTGGGACTGCCGGCCACGGGGTCGGGCGGCGGATCCTTCGCAATAGGCAGGGGATAATTGGATGCTAAGTTGGGTTAAATTGGCTACCAAATTGGGTGAAAAGGGGATAAAATCTGAAAAACAAATTTAAAAAAAATAAAATAAAATAGGCCATTCATTGAAGGTGCGCCTTATAATCCGGTGCGCCTTATAGTGCGGAAAATACGGTAGTTTAAATATATGGAGCAAAGACTGCTCACACCAGCCCCACCGTGATGTTATTGTTTTATTCAAGGTGGTAATGCCCTGTGAAAATGTGAGGACAGCATAAAGGTGTGAACAATTGTATACCGCCCAACCCTATCACACACACATTTTGAACGTAATTCGTCACATAAGGATTAATATACACGGTCATTCTTGGTCTCATATCAAACTACATAAATGATCCAATTCTTTGTAAAACATTTTTAAAAGGGTTCACATATTCACAGCTCTGTTTTTTTTCTCCCCACAGAGCGTCACTCAGACATACACCAAGTAAGTTATTTTGTTCTGTCATGTTCTTGCGCCTCCAGGAATGAATTAGAATGCAAAACTACTTGAGGAATTCATTCACATACTGTTTTTTAAAATAAATAAGTACACATTTAAGTATGTGGGCTGTACTGATGGTGCCATCCCTCCCTCCCCTCCAGTCCTCTCCAGGTCAACCCTCTCCTTGAGGTGTGTAAATGCCCTCCTGACTGGACTGACTTCTCAGGCCCCTTCCAGCTCATCATGTGGAAGAAGATGATGCACCATCTGCGCATCGGTGAGTTTACTATGACACACACTCACACACAAACACACTCACAAACAGTGAGTTTACTATGACACACACTCACACACAAACACACTCACAAACAGTGAGTTTACTATGACACACACTCACACACAAACACACTCACAAACAGTGAGTTTACTATGACACACACTCACACACAAACAGTGAGTTTACTATGACACACACTCACACACAAACACACTCACAAACAGTGAGTTTACTATGACACACACTCACACACAAACACACTCACAAACAGTGAGTTTACTATGACACACACTCACACACAAACAGTGAGTTTACTATGACACACACACACACACAAACAGTGAGTTTACTATGACACACACACTCACACACACACACACACACACGCACACACACACACACACACACACTCACAAACAGTGAGTTTACTGACACAAACACACTCACAAACAGTGAGTTTACTATGACACACACTCACACACAAACACACTCACAAACAGTGAGTTTACTGTGACACACACTCACACACAAACACACACACAAACAGTGAGTTTACTATGACACACACACACACACACACAAACAGTGAGTTTACTATGACACACACACTCACACACACACACACACACACACACACACACACACACACACTCACAAACAGTGAGTTTACTATGACACAAACACACTCACAAACAGTGAGTTTACTATGACACACTCACACACAAACACACACACAAACAGTGAGTTTACTATGACACACACTCACACACAAACAGTGAGTTTACTGTGACACACACTCACACACAAACACACTCACACACAAACACACTCACACACAAACAGTGAGTTTACTGTGACACACACTCACACACAAACAGTGAGTTTACTGTGACACACACTCACACACAAACACACTCACAAACAGTGAGTTTACTATGACACACACTCACACACAAACACACTCACAAACAGTGAGTTTACTGTGACACACACTCACACACAAACACACTTACAAACAGTGAGTTTACTATGACACACACACACACACACACTCTCAAACAGTGAGTTTACTATTACACTCACAAACAGTGACTTTACTATGACGCACACACACAAGGCCAATGCACACGGCCCCGATTTTGGCGCACCGCCGAATTCGATTCCATTGTTTTGAATGAGACAATGCACACGGCATGCGATATTATCGCACGACAACATTCGATTCTCCATTCACACCAATTGAAATAATTCAAAGAATTGAGAATCGAATGTTGTCGTGCGACAAAATCGCATGCCGTGTGCATTGGCCTACACACTCACAAACAGTGAGTTTACTATGACACTCACAAACAGTGACTTTACTATGACAGACACACTCACAAACAGTGAGTTTACTATGACACACACACACACACACACACATTCACAAACAGTGAGTTTACTATTACACTCACAAACAGTGAGTTTACTATGACTCACACACTTACAAACTGAGTTTACTATGACACACACACACACACACTCACAAACAGTGAGTTGGTGAGTTAGACCTACTCCTTTAACAAACCTCTCCCCCTCTCTCTCTCTCTCTCTCTCTCTCTCTCTCCCTAGTGCCCCAGAACCTGACTCTGGACCCAGACACAGCCCACCCCAACCTGGCCATCTCTGAATTCAACACCCAAGTGGAGGAGGGCCGGACCCGGAACCAGGAACCGGACCACCCCCAGCGCTTCACCCGCTTCTGCGGGGTTCTGGCCACAGCCAAGTTCTCGTGCGGCCAGCATTACTGGGAGGTGGACGTGAGGGACAAGGGGGTGTGGTACCTGGGAGTCACCTCAGAGTACAGCAACAGGAAGGGCTTTGTGAATCTGAGCCCCTCGTCGGGCTACTGGAGCCTGTGTCTGCAGGGCCGGCTGTACGCCAACGAGGAGGACGCCAGGATCCCCGTGGCCAACTGCTGGAATTCTCCCCGGGTCGGGGTGTACCTGGACTACGATTACGGCCGGGTGTCTTTCTACGACGCCGTCACCATGACGAGGATGTACGTGTTCGACGCCTACTTCCACGAGCCCGTCTCCCCTTTCTTTAGCCCAGGGAGGAACGACCCCGGAGGCCGACTGCAGATGTGTCATTACTACTGAGGGGGGGGGGGGGGGGGGTGCTTGGAGAGTGTGTGACTGTGTACGTGGGACTGGTGTTAGAAGAATAAAGCCAAATCCTTGAGACAGACTAGAGTTTTCCGGAATTAGTTTCTCCAGATTGACCGATGTTGTGAGATTTATTAACCAGGCGTTCCAGACGCACTCCTCTCTAGGAGTATGAGCTGTTGGCTTTCTGGTAGAGCCCTGGGGGTGTTCTGGAGTTGGGTGGATTGCAGTGTGGCGAAAGTGTTTTGGTCAAACTTGGAGATTCTGGAACGTTTTCAACAGAAAACATCCAATGTGGCCAGGCTGTAATAGTAGAGACCCTCTACTAGATTTGAAATGAAACCTCACTGAAGTTCGACCCACATCGCTTTTTTTCCATTTTAGATGTCACATCTTGTTGTTTTGGCATTGTCACATATTTTGTTACATACATGTATCTGTTCACAGGTATCTGAGTTGACCAGGTGAAGCAGCACAGATCAACTAATCTTCACCTCACTTAGATATCCTAACAATGTTACCAATTCGTAGATGCGCACACCCATTGTATGAGGTCACAGTTCTCTGGTTCCTCTTGGGTCCATGTTAGCAAGGTCGTCTTGACCGCCGTTGGATGACGTGTTCCAGTGGTTAACCCGGCCAAAGTGTTCCATAGGCTTTATGTTCAAGGTCACAAATACTCCTCAAGGTCGTCTTGACCGCCGTTGGATGACGTGTTCCAGTGGTTAACCCGGCCAAAGTGTTCCATAGGCTTTATGTTCAAGGTCACAAATACTCCTTTTCAAATGTATAAAACATTCTTCTATCAATTTACTTTATGAATATAAGTATATTTCTTAATGGTGTGCCTTTTGAATGTTGCATTTTATTTCCTTTTAACTAATCATTATTGGTTGTTTTATATGAAGCCTATAGTAGTCTACTGGAGAGATTGACACAGTTTTTATTGTGTTCTTGTTCTTGTTTGTGCTAATTCATGCTCTATTACAAATGCAATATCAATATGCAACATCCTTGTACTCTTTGCATTTCGACAATAAAATGTAACTGGAAATATTTGTTGTTTTTGCATCAGCATCAGTAGCATTTGGAGAGGTAAGCAGATCCTACAGCCAGGGTTCAACGTTAAGGTTTTTTCCTACTTGCCCTGCAGGGTATGTATGTGGGTGGATATGCAAACGTATGCCAAAAATAACACATTCCAAACAGTCTGAATGCCAAATAATATATGCCATGTGTTCATTAATTCATTCATTCATTCTGTGCCCCAGTAAAGACTGTTGTTTACAAGACTACATAGTATGTCAGCTGTATGGATGACTATATTGACACAACCTGAGGAAGGAAGACCTCTTGTCTTAATGGATTCTGTCGCATTTGGTGAGAAGAAAGCTTATTTCCAAAGAAACAAAATGATAAAAAGGGTCTCACAGAACTATTCCTGTAGAAAACAATGGAGAAAATCAGTCAAATGGCTCATGCATACACTGCAACACTTCCATCTATTAAGAGAGACAGCAAATAGTATCAATAAGAGTTTGATAATGTACAAGAATAATGCCTACGCCAGCACTTTATTTGTATAGAATACTACCATTGATGATTTTTCATAACCAACTGTTAACTGGTTCACTGTTTTTTCAGATGGACCTCCTTAGATGTACTTCACATCACAAAGTACTACACTTATATTTTAAGTGTACTTACAGTATTATCTATAAATGTTGTATTCACAATTGATGGTTTCCAAAAAGAGTGAATGGCATTCCTAGAGGGGTTTTATTCCTTTGTCTTAGAAGCACATGGTCAAAGCATTGTCCTCACATGTTCATTTCAAGATGGCCTCCCTTTCTGTGACCGGCCCCCTGCCCTTTGACCTGAATGACTGATTGAATAAAATAGTCTAAACCAGTGGTCTTCAACCGGGGGTCCGCAGAGGTACTGCAGGGGGTCCGCCAATTTTTTTCAGAATAATTTACAATTTTCACCAAAATAATTTGTGACAATTAACAAATATAACAAAAGTTATATTGAGTAAACTACAAGCATCAATAGGCAATAATAAGCTACTTTTGACAAAAAACTATTTACAAAATAAATTATTCCCATGGAGCAGAATCGAACGTTAGCCGTTATAGCAAGGTCATACTTAATGTTAATTACTACTATTAATTAGTGAAGCAGGATGGATACATTTGTAACAGTAATGAGACCTCGAGCTCGAGATCCAACGGCTACTCCTTCCACCTCGGCCCCAGCAGCGCCTGCCCCAGGGGCAGATAAACGCAAAAGAGAAAAGTCCCGAAAATATTCAGAAGTGTACCTAAAGTTTGGATTTACTTTCAAAGAAACCGAAGGAGTGGAATTGCCGGTGTGTGTTGTTTGTGCGGCGACGCTCTCAAACGAAAGCATGAAGCCATCAAAGCTGCAACGACACTTGGAGACGAATCATGGCCACTTACAAGATAGAGCACTGGACTACTTTCAGGCTCGTCTGCACTCTCTCCAAGGCCAACAGACAATGATAAGAAAATCTGCGAAAGTCGGTGAGCTTGCTTTGAAAGCCTCATATCAAGTTGCTCTTCGCGTTGCCCAGTGTAAAAAAAACATACACAATTGCAGAAGATTTGATATTGCCTGCGGCCGGCCACTAATATGTGCAAGACCATGTTTGGGAATGATGGATATGCAGAAAAGTTGAAGACTATCCCTTTGTCAGACACAACAATTGCTCGGCGAATTGGTGAAATGGCATCGAATGTGAGGGTGCAGTTAATTGAGAAATTACAAACGGCGGAGGCATTTGCACTCCAATTGGATGAATCAGTGGACATGTCCAAAGACGCACAGCTCTTGGCATTTGTGCGCTTTGTTGACCAAGACGAAATGTGTGAAGAGTTCTTGTTTTGTAAGAAGCTTCCTGAACGCACAACAAGTGCTGAAATTTTCAAAGTGATTGATGACTTTTTCGGTGAAAATGACTTAAGTTGGGCAAAGTGTGTCGCGGTGTGTACCGACGGTGCGCGCGCTATGACTGGGCAAAAGAGTGGACTGATGGTGCTGGACTGATGGTGCTTGTCAGAAAAGTCGCCCCCAAAGTGATGTGGACTCACTGCATGCTGCACAGAGAATCCCTCGCCGCTAAAGAAAATGAGTGCTGAGTTTGCCGATGTTATGGACACTGTTGTAAAGGCTGTAAATGTTATTAAGAAGAGTGCCCTACAAACTCGCCTCTTCGCTTCTTTATGCGCCGCTACAGGAGAGGAACACACTTAAAAATGTTTATTACATGTGGGGGTCCCTGTTCTGGTTGTCTTTCGTCCAAGGGGTCCTTGGGCTGAAAAAGGTTGAAGACCCCTGGTCTAAACTCATAAGTTTTACTCGTGATCTATTTCAACCAAATTCTTTAAAGTAAATATACTACAACATCCAGAATAACTTAGTGGGAAAAGTTTAACAATGGCTTGCACAATAGATAGATAGATTTACTGGGTAGTTGAAAGAAAGTGAGATAGGTTGATATGGTAGCAGATAAAGGTAAAGATTGGTTGGTCGGATAGATGGATTCAACACCATTCAACACCATTACTAAATTACTATTGATGTGGTAGACATTCATTCTCAGGAGACCAGGGTGTCAGGTGGATACAGGTTTTTATTTATCATAACAAAAACCTGGAGTTGGTTCTGCAGTAAAGCTGCTAAATTGATACATTCATACATCAGAATTATATACAGTTTCAGAGGAGGCGTATTGGTTGTCACAGGGCCTCAGATCACTGATTGGTTGTTGTCAAGGTATGAGTACATTTCCATGTGAGGACCACACCTCCAGCATTTATTTGATCCAATCTCATTTCAACCACGTGGCACAATTTAGTGATGATTCCCCATAAGCTTCTGCTGTTCTCAGTCACAGTGACACTGCTTATCATGTCATTCCTTTTCCACCATGCCAGTGGAATGCTGCTGGCTACCTTGTATGATGACACCTCCCCTTCAATGGTGTTGGCAAACGGCTTGACTAAGTCCATGCTGATAACATCCATTAGTAAAGTTACATGTTTTATCACCCAGATCTATTCCTTTAATGTTTATTTTATGAAATTTCAGTTATTTATGATTAATACACAACAATATCTAAGCAATCTAGAATCAATTGACAGCTCTCTTATGCCTGCAAAAAGGATGTAACGAACACATGAAGCACCCAAAACACCTGTCATGTCTCATTACTTTTGGTGCCCTGAAATGGGGGGGACTATGTTTAAAATTCAACTCTTTCTCTCTTACCTGCAAATTCCCCAAATGTGGGAATCTCGATTGCATAAATTATGTTAGTGGGGGACTGCGTTTGCACTCTCCCCTGATAAAGTCTTCAAAATAAATCATGATTGACTACTCAGCGGAAACATGTTTGTTATCACAGCATGGTGACTGGGCAAAATGTATTTATTAAAACATTTAATTTAATGAGAGTTTGTACAGAATGTAAAAATGCTTCACAAACCAATGAATGGTAGAATAAAGGAAGCAAGTTGTCTCTTTCTCTCTCTCCCATTCTATCACAACTCAGTGTTCAGCCCAATGGGAGTGGACATGTGGATGTGTGGGTATTGGTGTTGAATTTCTAGGAACCAAATAAAAACACCGTCAATGAGTCTAGAACACCCCGCTCCCCCTGTGTTCGATGGCGGCATTGCAGCCTGGTGTCTCACGGTCCTCTCAAACACACACGAACGGCATGATTATTTGTATGTAAGATAATAAAATGTTCTGTATGTGTCTAAAGTTAAACCATCTTCGTTGTACAATTATTTGAGGTAAAGAAATGTGCCTGCCGCTTGTGATATCAGACATGCATTCAAATAATAATTCTCTATATTATAGAAATGACTGATTTATACCGCACTGTATGATGGGAGACTGGAAGGCCACGTATTTTAGTCAAGTAATATAAAATTACGCGCTTAATGCCGTTCGTGTGTGTTTGAGAGGACCGTGAGACACCAGGCTGCAATGCCACCATCGAACACAGGGGGAGCGGGGCTGTTCTATACTCATTTGGCGCTTTTCCACTACAGGGCCAGCCCGGGTCAGCCCAGGCTGGCCCTGTTCTTTGGCGCTTTTCCATTTGTCGGCTCGGGTCAGCACGGCACGGCACGGTAAAATAGTTCTTGTTCGGGATGGGTAGCGAAAGTTGGGGAAAGGTACGTTTTTGCCAGGCTGCGTGTGTGACGCTGCACACCGTTGATTGGTCAATGGAAATCGTCATCCCATGTTCATAGATTTCTTCTCTAACCGCCATCTTTAAATACCACAACAGATTTCGCTCTCGGAAAATGTCACTTACTGTTTCTGTAATAACTTATTAATAAAGATTAGAATAATTATGCTAACCATCGTATTATCTTAGTGTAATGTCATTTCAATGCATCACAGAACTTTCATTTACAACAAGCATAACAAAAAAATCGCTATTATGGCGATGTCCTGTTCCTCAGTCCAGCGGCAGTCAAATGCTGGTAGATTCACGTCTTGCTCCCTTTAACACATGTCGGCGTTTCCCTGGTTGCGAGATCTAAACTACTAGAACTGAAAGCGGCAGGTAACAGGCACATATGCTGTATATATAAATAAATATATTTGACTACCAGCAAGACACCGGAGCACTCATATCCATAACAAATGCGGCGATTGTATGAGCCCCGCATCAGTCAGCCTAGATAGGACTTTCCGTTCAATGGAAGCATGATACTCGCGAGTTCGTCTCGCTTTCCCCCCGTTGAAGCAATCTAATCAGAGCAGTTGTTATTGTGTAATATTATTGATGGATGTGCCATTTTTGATGGAGAGCAGTGAACGGATGACTTGATGTGAGCATGTATTTGATAGATTGCCGATAGATTCGCGTCTTGCTCCGAAACCGGAGCTGTCTACAGCGGATTCTACAGCGTTCCTTCAAACTACCGTAATTCATGAACTATATGCCCAATCTAAAAAATTCAAACAGTTTCTGAAAGCAGAGAAGTTGCACTTTTTGAGGCTTATTACGGTAGTTCACCAACAAAAAAAGCACAGTGCTCAACGTGTCAGGAGAAATAAAAATAGAATCGTGTCGGCATTTCATGAGGGTGATACCAAAGGCACCTTCTGACCAGCATCCCATTGACAGCTAAACTAGGGAAAAACCTCAAACTGACCCTAACCTTATTAATGAATGAAATCAAAAATAAGCATAAGATAGACATGTATATTGTTGGAGAAAATAGAAAAAAACTAAAAGATCTTAGTGTGGACATTGTTGAGAATATTGAGTGTAGAACTTTGTTTGCCTGACTGGCCATCGGATTTGAGATCCTAATATCTAAAAAGCAATAGTGTTTTCTTATTTGATCGGATTAAAGTAGCAGAGACCACACACTTCCAATGACCGCCAGTCAAACTGCGATCACTTCTACCACGCATAAGGGGGCGTGGTCATTCTGATGACTGGGAGATGATGACGTATGACTGCACAGATGAATGATTTGTTTTGAACAAGTTATCAGGGGAGAGCACGAACGCAATCCCCCACTACCAAAAATTATGCAAGCGAGATTCCCACTTTAAAGGAATTCTCGAACAGGTCAGAACAGCCGAATGTGCAACGGCTGAGCCTCGCCATTGGTGAACCACCTGCTTGATCATGGTGTCACCCTTGCTCATGTAGTTCATATGAGTTGGTCAAGTCGGAGGTGGGGACCCGACTCTACTGCATAAGCTTCAAAACCACGGTGCGGTCACTGTCATAACTATTCAGAAGTATTTTGAAGGGGGACTTTTATTCTGAAATATTTTGGGGGGGACTTTTATTCTGAAATAATTTTTTTCTGACTTTTATTCTGAAATGTAAAAAAATCATACTTTTATTCTGAATTTTTTTTCGGGGGACTTTAACAGCTGTGGCTTAAATGGGTCATGTATTATCGTTATTGGGCCGGTTTCACAGACAAGGATTAAAACTAATCCTAGACTAAAAAGCATCTCCCCAAAAATTGTCCAGGACCAGGCTTAAGCCTTGTCTGTGAAACCGGCCTTTACTAAACTGTCTGCCAATGATAGCATTTCATGAGGGTGATACCAAAGGCACCTTCTGACCAGCATCCCATTGACAGCCAAACTAGGGAAAAACCTCAAACTGACCCTAACCTTATTAATGAATGAAATCAAAAATAAGCATAAGATAGACATGTATTCACTATTGTTGGAGAAAATAGGTTTGCTGTATGGACAATTAAAAGATCTTAGTGTGGACATTGTTGAGAATATTGAGTGTAGAACTTTGTTTGCCTGACTGGCCATCGGATTTGAGATCCTAATATCTAAAAAGCAATAGTGTTTTCTTATTTGATCGGATTAAAGTAGCAGAGACCACACACTTCCAATGACCGCCAGTCAAACTGCGATCACTTCTACCACGCATAAGGGGGCGTGGTCATTCTGATGACTGGGAGATGATGACGTATGACTGCTCAGATGAATGATTTGTTTTGAACAAGTTATCAGGGGAGAGCGCGGAGGCAGTCCCCTACTACCAGAAATTATGCAATCGAGATTCCCACATTTGAGGAACTCGTCCGAGTCTACCGTGGTGCAAAGTCCATAGTCAGTCCACAGTCACTACGCCTTGTGATTGCAAAGTCCATAGTCACTACGCCAATCAGATGGCAGAGCCGACTATAGACTCCCCAATCAGATACCGGTTTGAAGTTCCGCCTTTTGACAGTTCCGCCTTTTTTTGATGGGCGGAGCCAGAGCAATCACTCGTCAGGTATTCAAAGTTCAAATTCTGCACAGAGCGAGCAGACGTTCTTCAAAACGAGTGAGTAAGCAAAAACAAATATTTTAATAAGTCAAAGTATTTCTGTGTAAATGAAGCAATGTCCTTCACGAAGCATGCTTGTGTGATGTGTATAGCAGCTAGTTAGTGCGTTAGTTAGCTAGTTCTTGCGGAGCACTCTGCAGAATACTTCCATCAGGAAGATATAACAGAATCTAAGCTTAAGTCATCAATGTGAGGTTTGTGTGTGCCGTTCGTGATAGAAGTGTCGTATCGACACTATTCAAATGGTTCTAGATTCCCTGTCCTCTCCCCTCTCGGGACACGTTTGAATTTTTACCGTAAGCCACGGTAAGGCGACGTTATTAACCCGCAAAGAGTGTGCACCGGGCACCGTCTTTGTCCGTTAATAACACCGGTTAGGAAGGTGGTAAACACAAGACTCACTCCAGGCTCACTCCAGCATCGCTATACGGTCATTTTGAGCCATCAACCACCCCGCTGGCACCTCGGGAAGTCATGTTTCGAACCCCGAGAGCATGCATAAATGTCTATCCGAAAAGAGTACACTCTCATCGGCCTCTGCACGCGCCTCTCCTCCGTAACGTGGAGGAACGAAAAGCTTACAGCACCGTGTATTCGGCATGGTTCTTTGCCGGTGTGAAAGCCCTATCCTATCCCTCTGCCTCTCCAATCAATTAATCCTTTATTCATTCATTCATTAGTGCATTAGACATTAGTCCATTGAATGAATGAATGGTCTTTATTGTCATTGATATAGTACAGGTACCAAACAACGAAATTTGGGGTTTCTCTGTGTGTGTTCTCTGAGACATTGCTCTGTGTGTTTGTGTGTGTATATCCCCCCCCACACAGGATAAAGTGGAGCTAGAGGTGTTAGTATACAGTACTAGTACAGGTACTACACTGAAATAAACTAAACCAGATCTGACTACACTGAAATAAAATAAACCAGATCTGACTACACTGAAATAAACTAAACCAGATCTGACTACACTGAAATAGAATAAACCAGATCTTACTACACTGAAATAAAATAAACCAGATCTTGGCTGTGTAGTATATTTAACTTAAAACACACACATGGACTGTATGTATGCTATGAAGGAATGTCTCCTGATTGTAGGGCTAGTGACTGTGTTATAAAATGGCTCCTTTGATCTGTGACCTGCCCCCTGACTTTAGGCCAGAGTGACATCAAAGGTGACTGCCCCATTTTCACACTCAGGTCACCAACTTCAGTAAAGGTGATAGACCATTGTTTAGACCACAGCTTGGTGTGGACCTTTGTGTCCTCCAGACACAGCCTGTAGTAAGGGAGTCATTTGTTGAAATCCCAGTATTGTTTATAAATATTTTCCCCCAATAATTAATCCATTATTACAATTCTGATAAAAATTCTGATTAAAATGCTTCAACAGCGCTGTATAGTGCTGAGTCTGAAGCTATTCACACACTGAAATTCTAATTTGAAAACACTCCCAAGGCTTCATTTGTGTATTAAAATCACAGGGGAAGGGGAATCCAGTTTTGAATTTCAGATCTTGTCACCTTGTTCACTAGTTTTAATTTTGCAGGTCTGACAGTATGGCAACGCCAGTGATCCGGGTGGTGAACCCTGATGCTCCTAAGAGCCGCCAACAGGCCATCTTTGCATCTTCAGGCGAGTCCCGGCTCTACAGGGACCGGAGGAAGAGCTTCCCAACACCTCCCCAGCAGCTGCTGATGCAGGCCACAGCCCTTTCCCATGCTGAGCGACTTCTCCGGGCTGATGGGATTCTTGCACGCACACGGCAACAGTGTCTGGGGAAGTTGGTGGTGCCATTTGGCCAGTATCACCACTCCACATTCCACTGGCTTGTCCAGAATGATGTGGGCTACATCAAGTAGTAAGTACATATTTGATTTAGAGTATTAATTAATGTTTTACTATCAGTCTAATGAGATGCCAATAGAACATGACCTGTAGATACATGCTTGTTCATCATCCATCAACACATTTGATAAAAGGCAACAACAACAACAACAACAACAAAGCAATAATTAATGTCAGAGCTCATGCATTATTCAACTCCAATTACAGTGTTCTTGACAAGCACAGGGAAGAGGAGGCAAACCCGGCCAGGAAGGCAGACATCAATTTAAGGTGGATAAAGGACTATCTAGCAGACTATGCAGAGACCTTTCCACAGGTGGCCAATACCCTCGAGGCCCACATTGATAGGTGCATCTACGGCCAGACAGGGTTCCAGAACACCACCTTCCTGGAGATGTGGGAGCTGTACCGGCAGTACCCAGCCCAGAAGGCTAGGCCAGGGGATTTTCGCCAGGAGAAGGCAGCCACCATCTGTCAAGCGTACAGCTCTGTACAGAGGTGGCTACATACCCCTCCAACGCACATCCGTACAGTCCCGGTGAAGAGGTTTAGGAGATATATTTATGAGAAGAAGGACCAAGTAAGTTGTCCGTTGAAGCACACACAACAGTATTTCAGTGACATGAGTGATAATGTGCTGTATGTCAGATAAGTTAGTAGAATAAGTCCAGACGTTTACAATGTTTTTGTTATCTCTAGCAACTCAGCTCCTCCCAGTCAGATCCCACATGGCTGGATGACGATGCCATACTGGCCGTGTCCCTGGACTCCCTGCCTGATGAAGGTAAATGCAGACACTAGGATACATCATGTTCATCTCACAATTGATGAATATGGTTTTAAACTAAACTTTTTTTGTCATTGGAAAGGACTGGTCAGGCCGAAGGAGTCCCCTGTGCCGTCCACTTCTCCGTCCACTGTGCCATCCCCTCTGCCATTCTCACAGCTGTTTGCTGGCTTTCCAAGTATGCCTTCCACGACCTCAGCCAGGTCACAGCGGTCCTTGACTCCCTCCACCGTGACCTCGACTCCCTCCACCGTGACCACCGTGACCTCGACTCCCTCCACCGTGATCACCGTGACCTCGACTCCCTCCACCGTGACCTCGACTCCCTCCACCGTGACCTCGACGCCCTCCACCACATCCTTGGCCAAGTCATATTCGTCCTCGGCACTTCCTCGGCCCTTCACTGCGCCATCGGAGAAGTCGCTGCCCACCTCATCTCTGAGCGACTCCCCTGTAAGTAATATTCACAAACTTAACATCGAATGAGAAGATATTCACAACTAAATGAACTTATGTTTCTACTCGCTATATGTTTTGACATGTTTCAGGTTGAGCTTGAGGGCTGGGTGCGGGCGTGGCAAAGTCCTGGTGGGATCCCGCCGGCTGACCTCTCGTGGGTGAAAGAGGACGCCGATAGGGGGCTGTTTACGCCTATCCAGGTGTACAAGGACCACACCGGACTGTTGAAGAGGCGACGGGTGCAGAAGTCTGACAGGATGTGGTTCTACCCTCCGGAAGCTCCAGGCTTTGTTGCAGGTGGTGTGCCGAACCCGCACCTGTTCTTCCGGAGTCGCCTCTTCACGTGGCGGCCTGTTGGTGTGTGGAAGTGCTCACTGACGTGTCCTCGCGGTGACGCATGTGCGGGCAAAGAAGGGCAGAAGGGGTACCTCTACAAGTCCGGCTACCACAGCAGGGTAATATTCCTATTATGTGAATAAAATACATATGTACACCATTATATACACTAATACACTGCTGTCTGTTGAACTTAATTTAAACAACATACTAAATTTGTTTTGATATCACAGGTACGTCACATCTGTGATGTGTCTGGCTGGTACCACATGGTGACTGAGGTCCTGTGCTGTGGACCATGTCTCAAGGCAGCAAGGAGGGGTGAAGGTGGCCCGATGGGTCGTTGGCTGGCGTGGGATAACGCCATCCTGTCCCAACTCAGTGGGGCTCACCAAGCCATGTTTCCAGCTATCCTGACCAGCAGGTAAGTAGTCAGAACCTAAAAGATCTGCGGGCACAAACCCTGAATCCTCTGGGCTTAGCCCGGGACCATGTCAAATCCTACATCCGCCCCTGTTAACATGCCCTAATGCAGTAGCACCAGCTAATGTTTGTGTATCGATTATAATATTTTGATTATAACATTACAGGCGCGGTGTGGACAGGAATGTGGTGCGTCTTCTGCGAGACCGTACGGAGGGAAACACCATGGTGAAGTTGTGGCGACAGATCCAGGAAAATCACCATGAGGAGTACCTCCACAGGAAGGATCTGTACACCACACTCCTGACCACTCTGGTGCAACCCGGCCGTATAGTCCCGGCGTTAGGCCACACTTTCCAGGCTCCACCTCCGCCGAGAGAGCTGCCCTCTGCTCGTCTGCTGCGCCACGCCTTCCTGTTGGAAGAAGCTGAACACGTAGAGGACTACAGGAGACAGATTCTTTCCACCTTTGGCACTGTGCTTAAGATGGACTCTACCAAGAAGGCTAGTACAACAAAAAGTGTGTTTGTTTTTTTAAACATTTATTTTGTATGAAACATGTATTCATATGTTGTGAACATTTTCCAGGTGGTGAAGAAGCTGTCTGGTGAGGGCAAAGCCACGGCCGAGTGGTTCACCAGCATAGGAAATGAGCACTCTCAGCTGGTCACCTTTGTCCTTACCTGCGAAGAGTCCGCTGTGATGCTCAAGCCTATGTGTCAGGGGGTGATGGACCGCTTCGAGGAGGCCAATCAGCCCGTGCCGACGATCCTGTACGTGGATCGTGGGTGTTGCCGTGAGCATGGCCCGACAGCTCTGGAGAACTTGTTCCGGTCCTGGGTGGATAGAGGCATGGTGGTGCGTCTGGACATCTATCACTGGAACCATCGATTTGATGCAGCTCTTCGCACAGAGAGCCACAGCAAATATCATGCGTTCAAGTCCGCCCTGGCAGGTGCAGTGCTGGCCTACAACCGGGCAGATCTGGACCTGCTGATCAAGGCAGCGAGGGCAAAGAACCCTGCGGCTCTGGCGTCTCTCTCGGACCAGCCGGTGATCCGACTCTACATCTCCAAAGAGCAGCTCAAGCACCATGTGCGGAGAGTTACCCTGGGAGCTCAGGAGACCTTCAACCTCGTCCACGCTGCCGTCCAAGAGCTGAAAGGTCCTGCTGGGCTCGACGAGAGTGGAGTCAGCTTGTTCAAGTCACCGGGTAAAAAAATGCATGAATACTATTTCAATTTTGGAAGTTATATATCATGTGCTGTTACTACACATTTACCGTCCATCTCATAAATGTTGTATTTATGTTTTATTCACAGAAGCCATAGACCTGATGTGGGCAACACAGCAGCGGCATCTGGAATGTCTCCAGGACCCCCCAGGCATGGTCATGTACAGGGTGTCTCACACTACCACCACCAATGGTGTAGATGTACCCTACTACAAAGGCGTACGAGGCAGCACCAGCCTGGAGGGATTCCATACATTTCTACCGTACATGATTCCAGGTACAGTTTAGTAAATATATTTACCTTTACAACAACCTATACAGTATATTACTATATACTCAAGCTGATTCTGAAGACATTTTTTTTATTTTTTTTATTTAACCTTTATTTAAAGGTTTATTTATTTATTTATTTATTTAGATGGGTCAGTTGAGAACCAATTCTGATTTACAACGATGATATGGCCAATTGGCACAACAGAGGCAAGTCTGTACACAGAACACAACACAGTATATATGATACAAAACACGATATATACAATATAAAACATGAGTGCAATACACAAGTATCAAAAATATCTATACATTACAGCAGGGGGAAGTTATCTTAAAAGCAAGTGCAGTGATCCGAGACAACATCTAAAAGTGAGACATCTTGTGGTCATGTTATTGGCGTACATATACATTATTGTATATACACTTTGCTATCAATATAAAGTAGACCTATGCTTTTGTAATACTTGTGGGTGTAAAATAATCACGAAGGAAACTACTGGGTTCATTCTCATAACTTTAGTGAAATCCAGGGCAGAGAACCATAACCGCCATCTCTCTCTCGCTCCTACTCTGCCATCGCCCTCCGTGCGCTCTCCCTCAAAACTCCCCCAGGCCTTACTAACCAATCCCAGACTAGAGTGGAACAGACATCAACAATCAAACATATTAAATTGATGAATTACATTGTCCAACATTAAATCAAGCTAATGTGTATGACAACATAAAACTAACACTAAAATATACATGCTATAGAGAATATAGAAAGTACTACGCATTCTATAATACTTCCAATATTTCCAGCTTTTACACTATCAATATATTTCATTGTCATTTTCAGGTCCCCACTGTGCAGCACGTCCCTATCAGGTTTACCTGATCAGCGGAATTGCACGGTGGAACTCGGACAGAAGGTCAGACTCAGTGTACGGTGGGAAGGGCCGCCATCACCGGTCGTACTCTGCACCGCTGACGGATCGTCTGAACGCCCGCTGCCAGCAGCTGTTTGGGGAGACAGTGGAGGAAAACTTCTCTGCACCTGCTGCCAATGTGAAGTCCAAAGAGTTGCTCGGGCTGGAATACCTGTTCAGCCAGAGCACAGGGGAATCTGGACCCTTCACATTGGACGACCTTCATAAGGACGGTCCCGATGCAGAAGAGGAGGTGCTGCAGCCTGGTCAGTCTGACCCAGAGGACGAGGAGTACGAAAGTGATGCAGAGGCAGGTGACGTGGTGGCTGCCGTCCTACCTCACATCGTGCTCACCGCAGACGAGACGAGTGCTGTGCACCCTCCGGCCTTAGTAAGTATTTACATTACATTATATGTAAGTTCTACATTACGTTCTATGGCATGCAATTTGCTTGCATCTGCAGGGATGGGATTTTTCTGCTTTTCTGACCTTATACTTACTTCAAGTTACCTGTTGGAAAAATGGATATAACCACAACTCCCTTCATACTGTATGTACATGTCATACTTGCCTGCCTGTAGAAAGGAGTCCATGCGAATCCTAGTAGCCTACCTTCCTGTAGAAAGAAAAAGTTGATTTATTACATCCCAATCTTAGCTTGCTCGATCAAAAAGCCAGGTGGGGGGGGGATATGGGACAAATATGTAGGCAAATATACTCAGCTGTCTTTGCATTTTCTATTTTTTTCCTGCATTTTTATCCTTTGCCAGTCACATGCCTGATCTGGTATTTTTGTGTTGGATTAATGTATTTTGACTTACTCATGGCATTATTGTATTTTACAACAGGAGGACACCTGCAGTCAGAACCCACTCCCAGGGTTCCAAAAGGTGGAACGGTTCTGCTCCCTGCTGGTGGACATCAGCCTCAGAACAGGCATGTTGAGCGTCACGTCGGATGAGCGGGACAGGATCATCGCTGCGTGGAACAGTCTGGATGAACATGACAAAACACCACAGAAGTTCAACCAGCTGTACAGAACCCACTGGGGCAACACATTGTACTGTCGCACAAAAAGGGATGACCTTGCTGAGGCTGCTGTGATACAGAGGGTGAAGATGGCCAAGCGGCACGCTCCTGCTCAGCAAAACATCAGCGCAGAGCACAACAGGGTGATGTACACACTTGTGAAACTCTTGTGGTTGAGAGTACCTGGTGGCATTCCAACCAGCCCGGATAAGGAGAGGATCACCAAGACCTATGGGAGGATCCAGCAACTCCTGAAATGTGTCCTCTGCGTTTATCCCAGCCATCGGTCCTTCCCCTGAGGGCAGCCTGGAGCCGTGGTCAGCCTTCAGCCTCCCAATAGTCATAAGGGCCTTAATAAAGATAGAAATGATAAATGTAAATAAATGGCATTTAGGAAAAGACATGGCATTTAGGAAAAGACAAAGCACAAGTATACTTTTGATCAAATAAGCTGTATTTCCAAGCAGGAAAATCAGTTCAATAACATGTGTAGGAGCCAGATTTGGTCCCGTGAGGGCGCTAAGTTTGTTATTGTTTGTACCAGTGATTAAGCCATAGACGGCACCTAGTAACACATGGCTACTTGGTATGCAGGAGATCTCTGTCACTCTCGGTCAATGTCGCCTCCCCTTTCTTCCTTGAACCTCCCACGTCAGGTGGTGTGACTGACTATGGACTATTATCCAATCACGTCTTAAACAATTGCACTACGATACGACGGACCCCGAGCGGCGTTCGGAACTACCGGTGTGTAAGCCCTATCATAGAACTGGAGTATATCTCCATAACTATCGTTCTATATCGTGGAGCTCCGCCCCATAGGGGAGCTCTGCTCTTATTACAAGTAATGCATAAGCATGGGCAGTGCCATGGTCAAGAGTTGGGCTGCCTCTCTGGCAAGGAGAATGGTCGTATCATTCTGATGTTCTAGAGGAAGAATCTGCAGTTCAGACTTCCTCTAGTCATCTCATTGTGGTTTGCCAAAAATGTTCAGTCACACACTCAATAGCACTGCCCATGCTGGGTGACCACTAGAACTTGGATCTACCCATACTTCTCCCTGTACAACCCAGTCACGGTATGACCCACCAAACTCACATCAATTGGATCCAGAATCCGACGGACCCCCCACGGAGTCATAAGCATGGGCGGGGCTATCAAGTGTGTGTCTGACTTCAGGGGTCAGTCTGGTAAATTCTCTCTATTCATAGCTTTCATGTGACGTCACAGCATAGTGGAAACGCCCACCTGACGGGCAAAAGGCACTTTTTGCGGGCAAAACCCACGGGCAAAACCCACTTTTTGCGGGTTAATAACTTTGATTTCCCGTGGGTTAGGAAAATAATTCCAACGTGTCCGGAAAGAGGAGGAGCCAGGGAATCCAAAAGTTGTTGAATGGAGTCGATCCTCCACTCTTATCACAGTGGACACAGCAAGGAGCGAATTAGCGGTAGAACTCCCGAACGCCCGGTTGATCGAGTTTCGTATTAAAAGTATATGTTCTCGGGGTGTCAGCGCGGTGTGTAAGGGCTCAAAATGACCGTATACTGATGGTGAATTTAGAGAAATTAAAACTGTGTTTGTAGCACCTCCATAGCCGGTGTTATTCACGGTCAAAGCCGGTCAAGGAGGCACCCTTTGCGGCTTAATAACTTTGATTCTCCGGGGGTTACGGTAAAAATTCCAACGTGTTCGGAAAGAGGAGAAACCAGGGAATCGAAAAGTTTTTGAATGGAGTCGATCCTCCACTCCTATCACCGTGGACACAGCAATGAGCGAATTCCCGGGTAGAAATATCCCCTCGACCCGCTGTCAGCGGGAGTTCCGTCCAGCAGCGGTAGAACTCCCGAACGCCCGGTTGATCGAGTTTCGTATTAAACGTATATGTATACAACAACCTGTAGCGAATACCCTGGCAATCTAACAATTATATTAGAGTGTATAATGCATAAACTGGGCATAGTCATGGTCTTTGCTTGGCTGGCTGGTTGGCTGCATTAACCTGTTGTTGTTATGTTCATTACGTTACTTCAAATGAATGCCCCCTAAGTCAAATCCATCAACTGAAGATAACTCGTGAGTTTAGAATGAGAAGGTTCTATCTCCGTTTAGAATGATAAGGTTCTATCTCCGTTTAGAATGATAAGGTTCTATCTCTGTTTAGAATTATAAGGTTCTATCTCCGTTTAGAATGAGAAGGTTCTATCTCCGTTTAGAATGATAAGGTTCTATCTCCGTTTAGAATGATAAGGTTCTATCTCCGTTTAGGGTAGTTCAGAGATATTGAGCGTCAAAGTTTTGACATTCCATTATGTTTTGTGAGATGGAACCTTTGTATTTTATTAACCGTTTGCGTCCACTCGCCATGTTGCTATGATACTTTTTGCCCGTCAGGTTGGTGGTTGCTAGGGTAGAAACCACGTGACTGAAAGCTATGAATTGGCAGACCGACATCTCCTGGCAGAGACGAGACTGAGAAGCAGCACAATGCCACTACCCAGTCAGTCACTGACACGTCAGCGGCTAATTGATCGGCTGCATCGGACCAAAAGGATGCAACTTTTGACCCAGGCACCGCCCAAATTTACTGACTCCTAGAACTTGGAACAACCCCATACTTTCCCCTGTACAACCCAGTCACGGTATGACCCACCAAACTCACATAAATTGGACCCAAAATTCTTTGCGACCCTAATATGCAAATCAGCTATGGCCGCGTTCGTAAATTCGCTCTGAGAGAGTCAGAGCGTCCACGTGACTGCCTCTAGTCCAATCAAATTACTTGGTTCCATGACGACGTTGAATCCAGTGTGCGCATCGACGAATTTACGAACGCGCCCTATATGTTCTAAACGGTATTTCCGTCCTCATATTTTCGGAATTCATTAATATTTTAAAAACATAAATATTCCACGGGCCCAATGGTAAGCTTTGGCGGGCCGCATTCGGCCCGCGGGCCGCCTGTTGGTGACACATGCTAGACCGTCCCCCAATAAGAAGCTTTTCATTGAAATATACATATCTACGTATAGGCTTCATGTAAAATAACAAAACACAAAACACACACCATCTTTCTCCCTTGGCATTTCCATTCAATTATGCTTCAGATGATTACTCCTGTTGCAGTCCTTAAAATAGTACAGTTAATCAATTTAGATCAGGGATATTTATTTATTCAGATTCCATCCTGTCATATGGGGTTTCTATGTCAACACGTATTACCTTTGCTGATGTAAATGACTGCACTTATATCATATTATATATTGCCCCTTATTCCAAAGCGCTTCACAAATTGGCCTCTCATTCAGCCATTCACACACATATTCACAGACACATTCACACACCAATGGCGGCAAGCTACCGTGCAAGGCACCGTCCCGCACATCGGGAGCAATTTGGGGGTTCACTGTCTTGCCCACGGACACTTTGACACATGGCCAGCCGGAGATCGAACCGCAGACCTTACAATCATTAGACGCTGGCTCTACCTCCTGAGCCACACCCGCCCAGATGTTGTATTAGCCTCAACTTCCCATTATCCTCCTTTTACTTTGGCCCCCAGCACCTGCTCAACTGGACCGAACTCTGCTACAACAACATCACGAGCAGAGTTCGGATCAACAACCAGTTGACAGACCCCTTCCCCATCAAAGCTGGAGTACGGCAGGGATGCCCCTTGGCCCCTCTACTGTACGTCATCTACCTGGAGCCGTTCCTACGGAAGATCAGGAGCTCCCCCAACATCATGGGCTACCCTCTACCAGGGGCCCGGGGGGAGAGGCTCAAGGTGGTGGCGTACATGGACGACATTACCATCGTCGGCACGGATAGTCGCTCCATTTCCACAGCAACGAAAGTGGTGGAGGACTACTGTGCAGCCACGGGCGCCCTGATCAATAGGGGTAAGTGTGAGCTGTTTCTGTCGCAGCACTGGCAGGAGAACCTGGCAACCTCCTTCCCTGTAAAGACGGAAAACATTAAGCTGCTGGGGATCACCTACCAGAAAGATGGAGGAGCCTCCGGCAGCTGGAAGGAGACCATCCGCCAGGTCCAAAAGAAGATCTGTGAGTGGAGTGCACGGCCTCTCACAATGACAGGCAAGATCCTGGTCCTGAAGGCTATTGTTCTTCCCATTCTCCTTTACCTGGGCAGGGTGTTTCCCCCAGACAGAGCAGTATCCAAAACCATCGAAAGGATCATGTTTACCTTTGTCTGGGGGAGCCAGATGGAAAAACTAAAACGCACCACCCTGTACAAAACAGTGGAGAATGGGGGGAAAGGGGTCCCAGACATCCTAAACATCATTAGGGCACAGGGACTCTCCAACCTCATCAACAACATCAACAACAAAGATAGGAAAGCCAGGTTCTTTGAAATATACTATGCCACACCCATCCTCCGGACACTCAGGGTGACCGCATCAATAAATCACACTGTGCCCTACAGCTGGGACCCCCCTCCTGTCTACAAGATATGGAGGGACTTTGCCTTCAAGACAGGATTGTCCGCGGCTGGGCTGGCCTCATGGAAATACAAAGACATTATGACCTTCATAAGGTCGAAGGAAACCATTACTCACCCCAAGGCCAGCACAGCCGTGGACTCCAAACAGGTATGGAAAAACATTAATCATAAATGTACTAACAATAAACAAAAAGACATTGCCTGGATGGCTGCTCATGGTTGTCTCCCCACTAGGGAATTCTTGCATAGGCGGCACATCGCAACGACTGAGAAATGCCCCCACGGATGCACGGACACAGAACACATTAACCACCTGTTCTGTGAGTGCCCCGTGGCCAGGCGGGTCTGGGCCCTGTTTGTTCCCTCTGTCTCCCTAAACAGCCTGCTGACCCTGCCCCGCTTGACGGGCGAGAACATCCTGTATGGTCCTCCCGGGGGGTGCACAACCCCCCAACTACAACAAGAGTGGAGGATCATCAGCGCCGTCAAGCAGGTACTCTGGGAGACGAGGAACATCAGGGTCTATCAGAAACAGAGCGTCCACCTGACAACCCTGAGGAGGAGAATCACCCTCTGCCTCAGGGACCATGCTATTGTTGACTTTAAAAATAACCCGGATCAAGCAAGAGCGGTGTGGGGGGTGGAGAGATGGAAGGACGTCATCCTCTAAACCCCCCCCCATGCCGCGCCGCATCGACCAACCCCCCCCCACCCCGGGCCTACCTCACTACACCACCAGTTCCTGCACTATCACCTTCACCACCGTTCCAGCACAAGCCCTGGTCAGCAGTATCACCATCACAAGGACCAGGAGAGGAGCAGCGCACAACACCAACAGGGAAGTTTACTGCACCTTCCACCACCTACACATGTACACAGCACTGACCCACTTCCTACCCTCACCAGAATATCACCACACACAACCCACAGCCGAACCAGCCGTCTCTGCCAACACCACCAGCACCAGGATGACCAACACCACTGGGTCACAGGGAAGTACTGATCACCCGCCTGACACCAAAATGCACACTACACAAACCATGCACACCTCCCTTCTCTCACTCCTGTATCTTTTCAGGCACATGTCATATCCAGCTCTGACACCTACCCAGGCTTCCAGACCCAGGAGCAGAGACCGGCGGGAACCACCACGTCACCCCAGCACCAACCCCAGGTTCCAACTCAGCGACCCCAAACCCCCTGTTCCGGGCCACCCCCCCCCAACTCCAGGCCCCCAGCTACAGGCCCAGTCCCCTACCCGCCAACCCCCAACCCCCAGCCCGGAACAAGCTGAGAAGAGCCAGGGAG
>NC_137693.1:22172238-22372238 GCF_963989245.1 Nansenia antarctica
GGACATGATGGAGGGATGATGGAGGACATGATGGAGGACATGATGGAGGGATGATGGAGGACATGATGGAGGACATGATGGAGGGGATGATGGAGGACATGATGGGGGACATGATGGAGGACATGATGGAGGACATGATGGAGGGATGATGGAGGGATGATGGAGGGATGATGGAGGGGATGATGGAGGACATGATGGAGGGGATGATGGAGGACATGATGGAGGACATGATGGAGGGGATGATGGAGGACATGATGGGGGACATGATGGAGGACATGATGGAGGACATGATGGAGGGATGATGGAGGACATGATGGAGGGATGATGGAGGACATGATGGGGACATGATGGAGGGATGATGGAGGACATGATGGAGGACATGATGGAGGGGATGATGGAGGACATGATGGGGGACATGATGGAGGACATGATGGAGGGATGATGGAGGACATGATGGAGGACATGATGGAGGACATGATGGAGGGATGATGGAGGACATGATGGAGGGATGATGGAGGACATGATGGAGGACATGATGGAGGGATGATGGAGGACATGATGGAGGACATGATGGAGGGGATGATGGAGGACATGATGGGGGACATGATGGAGGACATGATGGAGGACATGATGGAGGGATGATGGAGGGATGATGGAGGACATGATGGAGGGGATGATGGAGGACATGATGGAGGACATGATGGAGGACATGATGGAGGACATGATGGAGGACATGATGGAGGGATGATGGAGGACATGATGGGGGACATGATGGAGGACATGATGGAGGACATGATGGAGGGATGATGGAGGACATGATGGAGGGATGATGGAGGGATGATGGAGGGGATGATGGAGGACATGATGGAGGGATGATGGAGGGATGATGGAGGACATGATGGAGGGATGATGGAGGGATGATGGAGGGGATGATGGAGGACATGATGGAGGACATGATGGAGGACATGATGGAGGACATGATGGAGGACATGATGGAGGGATGATGGAGGGATGATGGAGGGGATGATGGAGGACATGATGGAGGGATGATGGAGGGATGATGGAGGACATGATGGAGGGATGATGGAGGACATGATGGAGGACATGATGGAGGACATGATGGAGGGGATGATGGAGGACATGATGGAGGGGATGATGGAGGGATGATGGAGGACATGATGGAGGACATGATGGAGGGATGATGGAAGACATGATGGAGGACATGATGGAGGACATGATGGAGGGATGATGGAGGGGATGATGGAGGGATGATGGAGGACATGATGGAGGACATGATGGAGGACATGATGGAGGGATGATGGAGGGATGATGGAGGACATGATGGAGGACATGATGGAGGACATGATGGAGGACATGATGGAGGGATGATGGAGGACATGATGGGGGACATGATGGAGGGATGATGGAGGGATGATGGAGGACATGATGGAGGACATGATGGAGGACATGATGGAGGGATGATGGAGGGATGATGGAGGACATGATGGAGGACATGATGGAGGACATGATGGAGGACATGATGGAGGACATGATGGAGGGATGATGGGGGACATGATGGAGGACATGATGGAGGGATGATGGAGGGATGATGGAGGACATGATGGAGGACATGATGGAGGACATGATGGAGGACATGATGGGGGACATGATGGAGGACATGATGGAGGACATGATGGAGGACATGATGGAGGGATGATGGAGGACATGATGGGGACATGATGGAGGGATGATGGAGGACATGATGGAGGGATGATGGAGGACATGATGGAGGACATGATGGAGGGGATGATGGAGGACATGATGGAGGGATGATGGAGGACATGATGGAGGACATGATGGAGGGGATGATGGAGGACATGATGGAGGACATGATGGAGGGATGATGGAGGACATGATGGAGGACATGATGGAGGGGATGATGGAGGACTTGATGGAGGACATGATGGAGGACATGATGGAGGACATGATGGAGGGATGATGGAGGACATGATGGAGGACATGATGGAGGACATGATGGAGGACATGATGGAGGGATGATGGAGGGATGATGGAGGGGATGATGGAGGACATGATGGAGGGATGATGGAGGGATGATGGAGGACATGATGGAGGGATGATGGAGGACATGATGGAGGACATGATGGAGGACATGATGGAGGGGATGATGGAGGACATGATGGAGGGGATGATGGAGGGATGATGGAGGACATGATGGAGGGATGATGGAGGACATGATGGAGGACATGATGGAGGACATGATGGAGGACATGATGGAGGACATGATGGAGGGATGATGGAGGACATGATGGAGGGATGATGGAGGGGATGATGGAGGACATGATGGAGGGGATGATGGAGGACATGATGGAGGACATGATGGAGGGGATGATGGAGGACATGATGGGGGACATGATGGAGGACATGATGGAGGACATGATGGAGGGATGATGGAGGACATGATGGAGGGATGATGGAGGACATGATGGGGGACATGATGGAGGGATGATGGAGGACATGATGGAGGACATGATGGAGGACATGATGGAGGACATGATGGAGGGATGATGGAGGACATGATGGAGGGGATGATGGAGGACATGATGGAGGGGATGATGGAGGACATGATGGAGGACATGATGGAGGACATGATGGAGGACATGATGGAGGACATGATGGAGGACATGATGGAGGACATGATGGAGGACATGATGGAGGACATGATGGAGGGATGATGGAGGACATGATGGGGGACATGATGGAGGACATGATGGAGGACATGATGGAGGGATGATGGAGGACATGATGGAGGACATGATGGAGGGATGATGGAAGACATGATGGAGGACATGATGGAGGGATGATGGAAGACATGATGGAGGACATGATGGAGGACATGATGGAGGACATGATGGAGGGATGATGGAGGGGATGATGGAGGGATGATGGAGGACATGATGGAGGACATGATGGAGGACATGATGGAGGGATGATGGAGGGATGATGGAGGACATGATGGAGGACATGATGGAGGACATGATGGAGGACATGATGGAGGGATGATGGAGGACATGATGGGGGACATGATGGAGGGATGATGGAGGGATGATGGAGGACATGATGGAGGACATGATGGAGGACATGATGGAGGGATGATGGAGGGATGATGGAGGACATGATGGAGGACATGATGGAGGACATGATGGAGGACATGATGGAGGACATGATGGAGGGATGATGGGGGACATGATGGAGGACATGATGGAGGGATGATGGAGGGATGATGGAGGACATGATGGAGGACATGATGGAGGACATGATGGAGGACATGATGGGGGACATGATGGAGGACATGATGGAGGACATGATGGAGGACATGATGGAGGGATGATGGAGGACATGATGGGGACATGATGGAGGGATGATGGAGGACATGATGGAGGACATGATGGAGGACATGATGGAGGACATGATGGAGGGATGATGGAGGACATGATGGAGGACATGATGGAGGGGATGATGGAGGACATGATGGAGGACATGATGGAGGGATGATGGAGGACATGATGGAGGACATGATGGAGGACATGATGGAGGGATGATGGAGGACATGATGGAGGACATGATGGAGGACATGATGGAGGACATGATGGAGGGATGATGGAGGGATGATGGAGGGGATGATGGAGGACATGATGGAGGGATGATGGAGGGATGATGGAGGACATGATGGAGGGATGATGGAGGACATGATGGAGGACATGATGGAGGACATGATGGAGGGGATGATGGAGGACATGATGGAGGGGATGATGGAGGGATGATGGAGGACATGATGGAGGGATGATGGAGGACATGATGGAGGACATGATGGAGGACATGATGGAGGACATGATGGGGGACATGATGGAGGACATGATGGAGGACATGATGGAGGGATGATGGAGGACATGATGGAGGGATGATGGAGGGGATGATGGAGGACATGATGGAGGGGATGATGGAGGACATGATGGAGGACATGATGGAGGACATGATGGAGGACATGATGGAGGGATGATGGAGGACATGATGGAGGGATGATGGAGGACATGATGGGGGACATGATGGAGGGATGATGGAGGACATGGTGGAGGACATGATGGAGGACATGATGGAGGACATGATGGAGGGATGATGGAGGACATGATGGAGGGGATGATGGAGGACATGATGGAGGGGATGATGGAGGACATGATGGAGGACATGATGGAGGACATGATGGAGGACATGATGGAGGACATGATGGAGGACATGATGGAGGACATGATGGAGGACATGATGGAGGACATGATGGAGGACATGATGGAGGGATGATGGAGGACATGATGGAGGGATGATGGAGGACATGATGGAGGGATGATGGAGGGATGATGGAGGGATGATGGAGGGATGATGGAGGACTTGATGGAGGACATGATGGAGGACATGATGGAGGGATGATGGAGGACATGATGGAGGGATGATGGAGGACATGATGGAGGGATGTAAAGAGCAGGACTGGCAGGGCCAGGTGTGGAGGCAGACTGCAGTGTGGTGGATGTGGACAATATGGTCAACAGGACTGATAATAATAATAATAATAATAATAATAATAATAATAATAATAATAACTGTATTTGTATAGCGCTTTTCCTGCAAACGTTGCAGCTCAAAGTGCTTTAATCATTATATAATCCTAATTTAATTATTTAAGTAATTTAAAAGCAATATTAAAAGGATGGATGTATGAATGGTGGGACACATGACAGAACGGACATTGTAGGAGGTAACTGCCTCCAGCAGAGACGACGATGACGTGGTCTATTCCCGCGATACCAGGGAACGAGAAGTCGATCTAAGATGGCGGAGTCAGTAAACACACACCGTGCTGAAGACCTTACGAGTGATTATTAAGTTTACAACTGTGACAGAGGGCAAACATTAGTCACATCTAGTTCCATCCATAGATAGTTACATCTCTGTATTTGGTTTCCTTTACTGCGGATGAAAACATGTCAACAGTCAACGAGAAGAACGGGAGACTCTGAGTGTCTCGCTGCCTCACTGTCTAACAGGTCAGTAACGTGCTTTTGAGATATACTGTATATCTTTGTTCCAGTAACGTGCAGTGAGCTATTAAAACAAAATCATGCGATTAACGCAGCAGCCAGACTTCAAATGGCATAGCGCATAACTATAAAGGCAATCAATAGCCCTTATATCTTTTAACGCAGGCTCGAAACTCACTTCTTCAAGAAGTAGGCCTACTGCCAGGATCCTCCCTGTTAAGCACCTATTGTATTGTTAGTTTGCTATTCTTCATTTTGCCTTAAAAAAGCAGTACACTCCTACGTACGTTAAATGCAATTATTGTAAGTCGCTTTGAGTAAAAGCGTCGGCTAAATGACTGTAATGTAATGTAGGCTAATATACTATACTATAAAGCAGTGGCGGCTGGTGCTAAACATTTTGGGTGGGGCACAGCAGTGTGGCGGGGGGTTCCTCTTTCGCGCGCGAATTTTTTTAGCGAAAAAACACGCACTGGCGTTACAACCATTGTATAATTTCAACTTTCACCCTTAAAATGACCGTGTGGGCCATGGAGAAGTTACCCTGTCAACTACAGACACTGAGGTGGAAGAGTGACCGGTCTATGGACGTCGGTACGGTCCAATACCCAGTGTCAGACAAGGAGGAAGTCTAGTCAACAAGGCTAGTACAGGCCTCACAGCTACACTCAGGTTAATAAAGGTAGCAGATGAATATGTGTACTATGTGTCTGTGTGACATGGCTACATCAATGAGCAGAGATGAATGCTGCAGTCAGTAGTACAGTACTATCTATTTCATAGACACATGATGGATGATGATGGATGATGATGGAGAGTGATGGTGGTCAACACATCACAGCAGGTCAACACATTCAATGATGTATCACAACCAGACCATGTCAGAAACACAACCAGACCATGTCAGAAACACAACCAGACCATGTCAGAAACACAACCAGACCATGTCAGAAACACAACCAGACCATGTCTGTATCACAACCAGACCATGTCAGAAACACAACCAGACCATGTCTGTATCACAACCAGACCATGTCAGAAACACAACCAGACCATGTCTGTAACACAACCAGACCATGTCAGAAACACAACCAGACCATGTCTGTAACACAACCAGACCATGTCTGTAACACAACCAGACCATGTCTGTATCACAACCAGACCATGTCTGTAACACAACCAGACCATGTCTGTAACACAACCAGACCATGTCTGTAACACAACCAACCAGACCATGTCAGAAACACAACCAGACCATGTCAGAAACACAACCAGACCATGTCAGAAACACAACCAGACCATGTCAGAAACACAACCAGACCATGTCTGTAACACAACCAGACCATGTCAGAAACACAACCAGACCATGTCTGTAACACAACCAGACCATGTCAGAAACACAACCAGACCATGTCTGTAACACAACCAGACCATGTCAGAAACACAACCAGACCATGTCAGAAACACAACAATGCATCAGCTGAGTTAAAGAAAACCAACTCTTACCTTTGATGACAGAACATGAGCCGTGTTTACCCGTACCTCCGCCTTGCCCCGCGCATATTGCTATGAATAGTTCGAAGATAGGTGCTTGCACGTTAGGTGCGAGGCTGCTTGGTTAACCCATTAGCGGGAACATTATTAGTTGCACAAAATAGGCTGATTTAATTGACCATGAACATCAGAGACAGACATTACGAATGTTCATTTAAAATACTCCGGAAGCCCGAAGTCCGGAAAACCGGAAGTCGGGAGTCCTCAGCATAATGCATTGTCTGCAATACAACCGGAGATTCAGGAGGACGCACATTTGTGCGCCCTGGCCAAGAAATAGAGACAGCCAATTGGAGCGCTGCTACAGCTCACGTGTAAGCGAAAAGTATTCGTCCTGGCATAGACTTGCAATTGACCGGCGCCCCGCGTTCTCCCCTATGTATTTTAACAGTGAGTTTTACACACACACACACACACACACACACACAGATAAAAATGTTTATTGTATTGGAGGATTTTTAATGAATGCTGATAGGCGCCGACAGAATATCAGCCGCATTTTGTGAATAAACAATGTTTATTTTTAAAAAAAACTTTTTTTTCAAATCGCAACTAGGAAGTGAAGGTGGGGGCGGCGCCCCAGCGCCCTCTATCGGCCAGCCGCCACTGCTATAAAGTCAAAGCCCATATATTAGGGATGCTGTTTACCCGCTTCTCGTGGCCGATAACCGATATGATAACAGATATAATTTCACAGTTGATAACCTGTAGTTCATGCACACCTGAAGGTAAGAAAGGCTATGTAGTGAGCAAAGATTGATGATTTAATATTCCATAGTGATCTCACCAAATCTAACTTGCATCACTATTGTTAACACAACAAAGAGAACACTTCTGACTCTTCAAGTGTTCATTTATCATTTCCTCTAACAAACAGAATCTGTTATAGACAGTGCACAATGCTTTTTTTTAGCCAAGATCTGGCCTCCTTTTATGAAAACAAAAAAGGCTCACCTAAGAGTAATTAGATCAAAAATAAAGTGCATCTTGTCTATCCCTGTAAATTGAAAATGCATAAATAAAATATCAAAAAATAAATAAATAAAGTGCATCAGTCAATACAAAAATAAAGACTTTTAAAGAACCAAAAGTTTTATAGAACTTTTACAGAAACTAGTGCCAAATGGCTGCTTAGTCTGCAGATAAACAGAATGACACAAGGCACATAGTAGGCTACACTAGTATGCTTAATAAAGCAACTGAAAAGGGCTGGGCTATGCTAAAATCCTTTATCTTCTACTACAGAGAAAGGCTGGTCGTCGAGGGCCATAAACTCCATTATTTTTTCATTGATTGCTTGAGCCTTTGAGCTGTCTCGAGTAAACTTCCTGCAGTTTTCAAATGCGTGTTCAATAGGCACCGCGGCTAGGCTACCTTCTGCTACTAGTGCTTGATATTCCTTCCATACAGCGTGCTTGCAATGGTGAATCTTAAGATGACTTATGAGATTCGTTGTGTTGTAATTCGTAGACCTTTGCCCTCCTCTCCGAACTTTTGTCGAACATGTATTGCAAATTGCAAACGCACTATCTGCCTCAGAAACTCTGAAGAATGTCCACACCGGGGAAGCTCTCATGTTTCGCTCTCGTCTATACACTGCGTGGCTGTAGGCAGGCGCAGCAGCATGAACGCGACAACCGGAACCAGAAATATTTCCGGCTTCATATTATCGGCTCTATATCGGCTAAAATTTAATAAAACCGATAAATATTTGAATGTATACATTATACATATATATATACATATATATGTATACATTATACAAGTTTCACTTTGAATGGAATTACTGAAATAAATCTTCTTCTTTTTGATGATATTCTAATTATATGACCAGCACCTGTATATATATAACACTATATAATGTTGTTATATATATAACACTATATAATGTTTGCGGAACTTGTTATCATTATATGTCCGTGTCGCCTGGTCTGGACGAGCACACGGAGGTACTGATGGCGCTTCTCCACTATGGAAGGCCATCAACGCAAATAACGTCTAGAAATCCCGTGTCCACACTAGGGCTGCCACAAACGATTATTTTTATAGTCGACTAGTCACCGATTATTTTAACGATTAGTCGACTAATCGGATCATAAATTACAGCTTATCGCACAATTACTCAATCGCTCTTATTTAGCTATCATCTTCTAAATCAGCTTCTAAATTTAGCTTGAAGTTGTTAGTTGTTGTAGGCATGTGCTAACTAAAAATAAAGACAATTAAAATGATTGTTCACTCAAAAATAGATATTTTAATGAACTTTGCAGATTTATTTCTGGCATCACTTGCATGTAATGTAATGTAAAGAGTAGTAGAGAGTGCAAACTGCTGAGTAAAATGAGGTAGGCTAGGCACTAGGCAACCAAAAGAATACAAAAACAAAAACAAATACTTGTACAGAGTACAAAAGTTTTGCTTTGCTTCACTCATCTCTGGCATCAAACATACATTTTAAATGTATTGAATAGTGCTGCAAAATAAAATGAGGTAGGCACTAAGGCAACTAAAAAAGAGCAATTATCCACAAAAAGAAATGTTTGTAGAGAAAAGGTTTGGTCTCAATCAAATAACATAACAAAGAAAAGTGCAGGAGACTGAGCAAAGAAATTGTTTCTCTCCTGTGTGGACTATTCATTCATAGCGAGGAAAGTCAGCATTTCCACATGTTCTGGAGAGAGGCTTGCTCTCTTTTGAGAGCAGATGTTCCCTGCTGCAGAGAAGATCCTCTCGGATGGGGTGGAGGTTGCAGGGATGCACAGAAAAGATTTTGCCAGCTTTGATAGTGTGGGGAAACGCCCCTAATGTGCGTTATTTTGGCAGGCGAGATGTCAAACTTTTCTACCACCTCCTCCTACAGCACATAACGTAAAATAATGAAAGAAGGCTTTTAACGTAACGATATCGTTAGCCAATAACAAGCTAACTAGCTTACCAAGACGAGCCATCGTCTTCCTCGTCATCTGCCACAACGTGCTTCCTTTTTAGATGCTCGCGCATCATAGACGTGCTGCCATGATAAGCAAGTTCAGCTTTGCAAATTGTATATTTTACATTGTTTTTTTCAACGTTGTGGTTGAAATGCTCCCACACTTTAGAGGTACGAGGACGGGAAGACATTTCTCTGTTTGTTTTTCCGGGGACGTCACGTGTGCCCCGGATGACCGACACTGCGCATGTACATCAAAGACACTGGGAGACGCTAGCCAGTGGCAGCTTCAGGGAAGAAAAACGGGGGGGGGGGGGGGGGGAAAGGATTTTTTTTTTCTTATTTCAGCTCCAAAAAAACATGCGACGACGTCGATTACCAAATATGTCGGCGACGATTTTGGTAATCGACGTCGTCGCGACTAGTCGACTAATCGTGGCAGCCCTAGTCCACACGTAGCGCCATTGTAGTAGATTTTGGCACACATGCACACATAAACTGTATAAACTGTATAGTTTGCCTTTTGCTATAAGGACCCTCCTGACTATGGGGGCTAGGGGAGGGTAGGGTTTACGACCCTCCTGACTATGGGGGCTAGGGGAGGGGAGGGTAGGGTTTACGACTAGGGATGCACGATATTATCGGCACCGATATTTATCGGCCCGATAATGGGACATTAATGTTTATCGGTATTTATCGGTTTTATAAAAATTTTGACGATATTTAACCGATATTATATAGCCGGAAATATTTCTGCTTCCGGTTTCCGCGCTCAGGCACGCAGTTTGTTTTGACGAGACGCGAGCGAAACATGCCTTCCCCGGTGTGGACATTCTTCACAGTTTCTGAGGCAGATAAAATTGCAAACGCACTGTTCGACAAAAGTTCGGAGAGGAGGGCAAAGGTCTACGAGTTACAACACAACGACACATCTTGTAGCGGGTAGATAGTAATATCCCTCCCCTGGCCCCTCTGTTTTCCCTTGATAGCTGACAAGCTAACGGGTGAAGTAGCGAGGCCTGCTAGCAGCTAGCCTACGACCCCTAGCCAGCAATGGCTAACGTTGAGGCTAGCGGACCTAGCACAGGTAGCGGACCTAGCACAGCTAGCGGACCTAGCACAGCCGAGACGTCAATGGCTAGCTGGGACACCCACTCTAAGTGCGCAGCGTGTCTGGGATTAATCCACGCCCAGGCCGCTGTTATCTCTACCGATGAGTGTATCCACTGTGCAGTGTTCCCCAAGAAACTTCTCCGCTGACGGCTAAGTCGCATGGCTAGCCTGTCGGGAGAAGATCCGCTGCCATCACAGTCTAACGCGGACATGTCTCCAGGTTTACCGACACCATGCTGGGCGGACTTAGTGCCACATAGCCCTGACATCGGTTTCCCGGTACTGGATGACAAGGGAATTGACAGCTTTACCGCTGCTCGCTATTGTAATGTTCTTGACAGACACGGACACGACTTTACTGTAGACATGTAGTTTATTTCTGGTTGCTGGCCGCGACCTACGGCAACTCCGTTGGGACACGACGGATACAGAAAGCGAATCACATCAGTGTGTTAGTGTGGTGCAGTGAGACAACACACAGTATGTTACAGCTATGACCCTAGGAGAGACTCGGACAATGATGAGGTTGCACAACGCATCTAATTACTCTTAGGTGAGCCTTTTTTGTTTTCATAAAAGGAGGCCAGATCTTGGCTAAAAAAGCATTGTGCACTGTATAACAGATTCTGTTTGTTAGAGGAAATAATAAATGAACATTTGAAGACTCAGAAGTGTTCTCTTTGTTGTGTTAACAATAGTGATGTAAGTTAGATTTGGTGAGATCACTATGGAATATTAAATCATCAATCTTTGCTCACTACATAGCCTTTCTTACCTTCAGGTGTGCATGAACTACAGGTTATGAACTGTGAAATTATATCTGAATTAGGGATGCTCTGATTTATCGGCCACCGATTTAAATCGGCCGATTTCACTCCAAATGACTCGATCGGTGATCGGCAAAAATGGCCGATCGCAAAAACCGATCTTTTTTTTTTTCTTTTTTTTTTTTTTCTGGGGAAGACAGATAACTGAACAGAAAACATAGGAGGACGTAACAGTATGTAAACCATGAAGGCCACGTTTATGATGTCTTTTATACAGCCATATCGACTGACTTGGGCTTCAGGCCCTAACTGGGTGATAGGCCAGACTTTTACTATGCCATACAAATGGGTCTGCGTTTGCTTGGTGCCTAATGGATCAAAACTTTTGTCTAAAAAGCAAAAAATATGTAGGCTATCCAGTCAGTCGGCCTACAGTTATGTATTTTTTTTAAAATCGGTATCGGTATCGGTTGATCTTGAGGAAAAAAATCGGTGATCGGTATCGGCCCCAAAAATCCAGATCGGAGCATCCCTAATCTGAATGGTCTTTATTGTCATTGATATAGTACAGGTACCAAACAACGAAATTTGGCAGGGGGAGCTCCCCTGGTGCTAGGAAAGAAAAAATAAAATAATAATATCGGTATCGGTATCGGTTATCGGCCACGAGAAGCGGGTAAATATCGGTATCGGTTGGAAAAAATGCATATCGTGCATCCCTAGTTCATATTTTAATAAATGAATATTTACTACTGTGGTGATATCAGCAGCAGGCTACAAACTATCATAACGGCACAATGGCCTAGTGGTATCGACCGCTGCCGTGGTATTTATTCGTCATTTTTAGACGGTGGTTCGAATCCCTCTTCGGACACACTTTTTACTGCATTTCGTTGTCTGAATCTAATCTAAAATCTCATCTAAAAAAGTATGTAGGCTATAAAATAATGGTGCAGGCTAATTTACAAGAACTGACACGTTTACAATGGTGTTTATGCCTTTGCATGAAGGCTTCGGTTAAATGTAAAAAAACTAAAAAAAAAACTTAGTCAAGTCTCGAACACGCAACCTTCGGAATTCTAGCTGGTTGCCTTAACCACTGCGCCAGCCAGACGCTGTGATGACAGCAATGCAAGTTGAAACAATAACTTTTTTTTTTTACACTCTTTTATTTATTGATCTATCGATCTATCTATCACACTTTCAAAATATCAAGTTATCTATCACACTATCAAACTATCTATTGATCGATCACACTTTCAAAATATCCAATTATCTATCTATCACACAGTCAACCTATCCATCTATCTATCTCGTGTGAAGTGGGAACTAATATTTCCTAAAAGAGGAACTGTCGTTCGGGATGTAGTTTCCGCCTGTGAGCCTTTTTTGACGCGCATCTTACTTTAGCCAGGCTAATTATATCTGACTCAGAAGGAGCTCAACCAAGCAGCGAATTATTTGAGCCACATTGATGGAACCGAACGCAAGCTAACATTATCGAGGCTTAGAACTTTATCGAGGCTTAGAAGATAATCGACCTTAGTGGAATGGGCCCCTGGGCGTTTCACGTGCAGTGTTGTTCTTGGGTGTGTGCGTTCATTGACGTTGAATCCGACGCGCTGTATAATGTATCCCAAATCGCGATTTCGATTTAAAATCGATTAATCGTGCAGCCCTAGTGTGTGTGTGTGTGTGTGTGTGTGTGTGTGTGTGTGTGTTGCGTGGTATGAGTTGTTGTTTATTCAGTTCTATTTACTGCTTGAGTGTGTTGTTGACAATCGTTCATGTCCTTCATTAAACGTTTAGTTTTGTCATTTGATACGCCGCCTACGACTCCCGTCTCTCGGCACTACAGTAAACAGTATGAGTAACGTTAGCCGCTTTTGTGCTCTCATGTAGGACTACTTCGTATTATATTATAACTGATGATCTTTGTGTGTGTGTATGTGACTGTCAGTCACAAGTTTATATTCCGTATATATATATATTTTTTTTTGCCATCCTCCCTCTAGTTTTGGTTGAAATTAGGTCGTTTTGAGCGCGCGTGCGCTATGAAAAGCTATTAAAAGCGAGGACAGGGCTCTCCGCCACTAATGTAAAAATTCCTGGAGGAAACACTGTGATAGGATATTATTTGAAACTAGGGTTGGGTATCGTTTGGGTTTTATCCGGTACCGGTACCTAACCGATACTTTAAAAACGGTACCGGTACCGAAACGGTACTTAATTCGGTACTTTTGATTTTTTTAAATGACATATATATATAATTATAACACGGTCGACAACATTAAACAGCTTTTCACTTTTTTATTGCTGAGGCACAATATATATTAGTTAAATATACACTCAAATTAAAATAAATTAAAATAAAACTCCCACCTCAGCAATTCTTTTGCAAAAAGATCAGCATATTTGCCTTCTCTGGCAAAATACGACACCTCTCTTGACTAATTGCATGACCTGCACATGAGACTTGAACCAGGGACCTCCGGAGTCGGGAAGAGTTACTCTGAAACTCTTATGTCTTCGACCACTAGTTCGTTTTGTGGCGCTGTTCCGACTTTTAGTACTTCAGCAAGCGGAGAAGTAGTCTCCGAAGACTAGAAGAAGTCTGACATGAAATTTAACAGGCGATGTCACGTCACGACTCAGTCACGTGTGGTTGACTGTTGCATGACACCGGACACCAGGGGGAAAAAAAGTAGAAAAGTACCGAAATGAGGTATCGAAATCTCCTTTGCAATTCGGTACGGTAAATACCGAATGTAAAGTAACCGGTATATACCGGTACCGATTTTCGGTACCCAACCCTATTTGAAACTGTATTTACACATCATTGTTTTCAAATAGGGGAGTGGAGCCAGGGGGTGAGGCTCTCTTCACCTCAGCCAGCCCCTCACCAGCAGCAGCAGCTGCTCTTGTAACTGGGTCTTTGTTTGATAAATAGTCTGAGAACTCAGAGGTTCTACTCGTGATCTGTTCCAAACAAGTTAACAAGGTAACAACACCATAAAGGAAATAAAGTGAACCTGGTTTGTAGGGATGCACGATATTATCGGCACCAATATTTATCGGCCCGATAATGGGAAATTAATGTTTATCGGTTTTATAACATTTTAGCCGATATTTAGCCGATAATATGAAGCCGGAAATATTTCTGCTTCCGGTTTCCGCGCTCATGCTGCTGCGCCTGCCTACAGCCACGCAGTGCATAGACGACAGCGAAACATGAGAGCTTCCCCGGTGTGTCTGACATTCTGCAGAGTTTCTGAGGCAGATATATATATAATAGTGCGTTTGCAATTTGCAACACATGTTCGAGAAAAGTTCGGAGAGGAGGGCAAAGGTCTACGAGTTACAACACAACAAATCTCATAAGTCACCTTAAGATTCACCATTGCAAGCACGCTGTATGGAAGGAATATCAACACTAGTAGCCTAGTAGCCTAGCCGTGAAAAAAAAGCTGCTGTGCCTATTGAACACGCATTTGTAGTGAGTAATGAGTATCACAACCTACCTCATCCTCATGCACTAAAAGTAGCATAGCCCAGCCCTTTTCAGTTGCTTTATTAAGCATACTAGTGTAGCCTACTATTAGTAAGGGAAACATATGAAAATCTGCGAAGTAAATCGTTACCAAAAATGTTCTTCACCAATGTGTTTCTAAAGGTGTGTAATAACATGTACTAAAAGGTTGAAATTCAACTCCTGTGGGAAACCTCATAAAAAACTGGTCAAAGTTGGGGTACCGATAACCGATTTTCGAAAATTCGAAAATGCTTAAATTGGACTTGAGTAACTTTTGAGGGGTCAAACTAGGCATTTTTCATGATTCTGAGTTGATTGCAAGCATTTATTTGTCACCAAGACCACTTCCTGGTAGAGAAACTGCCACGCCCTTTTTTTTAGAGAGACACTCTGCTGGGCAGTAACTTACCTGTTATGGAGGCCTTCACTCTCACCTCCCATTGTGGAAGAGATGTACCAACCAGACTACCAGCTAGGTGTTCAGCTACTCACACAGCCTAGCAGAGAGTCACTATCATGGGCATGGTTAAAGACCCATAGGCCCTGTGCTGGAGGTCACATGAGTTGACCTTTAGGCCTTTGAGCTACTCACACACAGCCCAGCAGAGAGACACTCTGCTGGGCACTGATGCAGAGTCATAGGCCTCACTGCATGTGGAACGATAGAACCAGGCTTGTTCACATCATACACTATCAGTCCGATTAGGAGTAACCTCACTGGGCCTAGCTGTCTACCAGTCACCCCTCTTCTGGAGCTCTGACCTCCAGGACCTATGTGATACACTGCCAGTCCGATTAGGAGAGCCCTCACTGGGCCTAGCTGTGTACCAGTCACCCCTCTTCTGGAGCTCTGACCTCAAGGTACTATGTGATACACTGCCAGTCCGATTAGGAGAGCCCTCACTGGGCCTAGCTGTCTACCAGTCACCCCTCTTCTGGAGGTCTGACCTCCAGGTACTATGTGATACACTGCCAGTCCGATTAGGAGTGACCTCACTGGGCCTAGCTGTCTACCAGTCACCCCTCTTCTGGAGCTCTGACATCCAGGCTCTATGTGATACACTGCCAGTCCGATTAGGAGAGCCCTCACTGGGCCTAGCTGTCTACCAGTCACCCCTCTTCTGGAGCTCTGACCTCCAGGCTATATGTGATACACTGCCAGTCCGATTAGGAGTGACCTCACTGGGCCTAGCTGTCTACCAGTCACCCCTCTTCTGGAGCTCTGACCTCCAGGCTATATGTGAGACACTGCCAGTCCGATTAGGAGTGACCTCACTGGGCCTAGATGTCTACCAGTCACCCCTCTTCTGGAGCTCTGACATCCAGGCTCTATGTGATACACTGCCAGTCCGATTAGGAGAGCCCTCACTGGGCCTAGCTGTCTACCAGTCACCCCTCTTCTGGAGCTCTGACCTCCAGGCTATATGTGATACACTGCCAGTCCGATTAGGAGTGACCTCACTGGGCCTAGATGTCTACCAGTCACCCCTCTTCTGGAGCTCTGACATCCAGGCTCTATGTGATACACTGCCAGTCCGATTAGGAGAGCCCTCACTGGGCCTAGCTGTCTACCAGTCACCCCTCTTCTGGAGCTCTGACCTCCAGGGGCTAACTGCTACTATGCCAGTCCGATTAGGAGTAACCTCACTGGGCCTAGATGTCTACCAGTCACCCCTCTTCTGGAGCTCTGACCTCCAGGGGCTAACTGCTACTCTGCCAGTCCGATTAGGAGTAACCTCACTGGGCCTAGATGTCTACCAGTCACCCCTCTTCTGGAGCTCTGACCTCCAGGGGCTAACTGCTACTCTGCCAGTCCGATTAGGAGTAACCTCACTGGGCCTAGATGTCTACCAGTCACCCCTCTTCTGGAGCTCTGACCTCCAGGGGCTAACTGCTACTCTGCCAGTCCGATTAGGAGTAACCTCACTGGGCCTAGATGTCTACCAGTCACCCCTCTTCTGGAGCTCTGACCTCCAGAGCCTATGTGATACACTGCCAGTCCGATTAGGAGTGACCTCACTGGGCCTAGCTGTCTACCATTCAACCCTCCTCTGGAGCTCTGACCTCCAGAGCCTATGTGATACACTGCCAGTCCGATTAGGAGTGACCTCACTGGGCCTAGCTGTCTACCATTCAACCCTCCTCTGGAGCTCTGACCTCCAGAGCCTATGTGATACACTGCCAGTCCGATTAGGAGTGACCTCACTGGGCCTAGCTGTCTACCATTCAACCCTCCTCTGGAGCTCTGACCTCCAGGGCCTATGACCTACCCTATAGTGCCCGGTCTAAGTGCCTCATCATCGGACTCCTTTCCTCCATAACACCCCCTGGTTCCTCCACACCCTACCACGTGCACCAGGCGGTCCCGGGCCCCCACACTTAAGCACCCCCCCACTGATAAGGACAGCCATCCGCGACTTCCAGAAGAATGCATCCCTGGTATCCTAAAAAACGTTTTTAGTTACTAGTAGTACTGGCAGGACCAGTACTACAACACATGTCCTACAACACTAGGCCCAGTCTCAGAGCCTCTTACTCAGCCACTCTACCTACCAGCCTCCCTGCCCTGGAGCTTAGACTCTAGTGTCCACAGACTAAGTCCCATTAAGTACCAGGCCTAGTAATACTTCCAGTACTTAAATTTCATGAAAAATGCCTAGTTTGACCCCTCAAAAGTTACTCAAGTCCAATTTAAGCATTTTCGAATTTTCGAAAATCGGTTATCGGTACCCCAACTTTGAGCAGTTTTTTATGAGGTTTCCCACAGGAGTTGAATTTCAACCTTTTAGGACATGTTATTACACACCTTTAGAAACACATTGGTGAAGAAATTTCTTGGTAACGATTTACTTCGCAGATTGGTCAAATATCTGGTAAAATGCCCTTACTAAATGTGCCTTGTGTCATTCTGTTAATCTGCAGACTAAGCAGCCATTTGGCACTAGTTTCTGTAAAAGTTCTATACAACTTTTGGTTCTTTAAAAGTCTTTATTTTTGTATTGACTGATGCACTTTATTTATTTATTTTTTGATATTTTATTTATGCAATTTACAGGGATAGACAAGATGCACTTTATTTTTGACACTTTTTTGATCTAATTACTCTTAGGTGAGCCTTTTTTGTTTTCATAAAAGGAGGCCAGATCTTGGCTAAAAAAAGCATTGTGCACTGTCTATAACAGATTCTGTTTGTTAGAGGAAATAATAAATGAACATTTGAACAGTCAGAAGTGTTCTCTTTGTTGTGTTAACAATAGTGATGTAAGTTAGATTTGGTGAGATCACTATGGAATATTAAATCATCAATCTTTGCTCACTACATAGCCTCACTACAGGTGTGCATGAACTACAGGTTATCAACTGTGAAATTATATCTGTTCTCATTTCGGTTATCATATCGGTTATCGGCCACGAGAAGCGGGTAAACATCGGTATCGGTAGGGAAAAAATGCATATCGTGCATCCCAACTGGTTTGTCTTGATTCGCAAGGCGAACATGTCATCATTGTGTAACGTCCTGTCTGATAACATGTCATCATTGTGTAACGTCCTGTCTGATAACATGTCGTCATTGTGTAACGTCCTGTCTGATAACATGTCATCATTGTGTAACGTCCTGTCTGATAACATGTCGTCATTGTGTAACGTCCTGTCTGATAACATGTCATCAAATTGCTCCAGACTGCTTGTTATCCCGGATGACATTGGCTGACTGCCAGTTTAGGACAGAATGCTTCAAAGCATAACAATCATATTATTATGACGTCATATTGTTTGTTATATTTAAATATATGGGTTAGGGTTAGAGAGGTTTTAGGTTTTATTTCATTTCTAACATTTCCCCATGCCAGTTATCCGGTATGACATGTTGTGAGTAAAGAGTCTAATAGCTCTTGACCTTTGTAAGTAGAGATGCTCCGATCAGGGTTTTTGGTGCCGATCACCGATCACCGATCACTGGAATCAGTGATCTGCCGATCCGATATCACCGATCACCGATCACAGCGTCGAAAATGGCAATTGAAGCATTCTATTTATTGTGTAGCATTATTTATGTTTTTAATTATTCTTAACACCATTGACATTGTATATTAAGTATTCAAATGAAATTAGGAGATGAGAAAGTATCATGAATTGACAACCATCTGTTTTATTGAATTCACAACCACCTGTAGCTTACTTCAGGAAACACAAATAAAATGTGAAAATAAAAATCATAATAAATAAAATGTACACTGTCACATCAAATGTGCAACATTCCACTCGAATGAGAGGAACTAGGGGCTCTTAGAGAACTTGGAGCTTATACTGTAGCTTTCCTCAGGAACAATAAACATACCCAAACTAAACTGCAACATAAACAGGCTATAGCCAAATATAAAATACTGTTTCAAGTCATATTTAGGAGGAGATAAGACAGCAAGTCAGCAATAATCAATAAAACAAAAAAACTAAACATTGCACCTAAGGAGATTTCAGACTCAAACCTTACTTCTGATTAAGCAGCATCACTGGCAGATTAGCCTTGAGAAATACAAGCATCTCAGCGTTTTTGGCACTCAGCCTGTTCCTCTTATCATCTAAAAGATGTCCTGCTATGCTGAAAAGTCGCTCGCTATCTACACTTGTGCAAGGTGCACAGAGGAAGACCTAAAACTCGCGCGCTAATAGTTGTTGCTATGGGCCTTAGCCTAGCTTAGTGACTTCTTGCTCGCGGGGTCACATGACGTCGCTGAACACTACCTACACTACGCTCGTGAAGTCGCGCTGGAACTCTGACCAGCACTCGTGGAACGCCTCTCGTCCAATCAAAGCACTCGGTCCCTTTATGACGTCGAGCCCAGTGTGCGCTTCGGCGCTCTCGGAGCGAATCGAGGAACGCAGCAAATGCCGTATGATATTCGTGGTATTGAAAGACCTTGCGTGCGTTCCTCCGCAAGGTATTTCTTTTGCGCAGACATTATAAACTGCATATTTGTTGTCTCTTTCCGACACTGTGTAATATTGCCAGACTGGCGACGCCATTTCTCTATGTAAACTGATCGGCCGTGTTTGATCGGCCGTTTTGAGAACTCCGATCAAAACCGATCAAGGGCATATCGGCCGATATCGATCGGCGCCGATCAGATCGGAGCATCTCTATTTGTAAGGCTATGCTACACTCTCAAAATATTTTCATATCATTTAATAAACAGAGATTAATAGATTAAATAAATGTTTTTTTATAAACATTTTCCTTATTTTAACTTAATAAAGGGGTTTGGACATCACGTCACGTCATTGGGCCAGTTGCTTTTGGTCCCTTGAAAAGGAGGGTGCCACGTATTGAAGAGCTGTAACATCTAAACCATTCCTCCAACTTGGATCTGGATACCCTCAAATTAAAGAGGGTGTTTGACAGTCTGCACTTTAAGGTCATATTCATTCTATAACTTTAATATGTTTTGGTAAACAACTAAAATGACAACAGTTCTGTCAAAGAGTCCAAATGGACCTAACTGTAGCTTGGTTACTGTTTTCCAATTCTGGAAAAATAAATGTTAAATGTTTTGATTACATTTTCTCACTCTGTTTTAATATTTTGATCATCTGTGTTGGTAGGATTCCCTGCACTGTGAACTGTCCATCTGGGCAGAGAGATGGAGGCTTCTGCTTATTCAGTGTCAGAGAGCCAGAGGACACACCTTGGGTCCCCTGATGCAGAGACAGAAGGACAGAACCACCGGAAGGACAATCTTATTAGGCTCCAGCCACCACCACCACCACCACCTCCCACCCACAGGGACCATCACTCTCCCAACATTAAAGAAGAGTACGACACACCGTGGGACAGGTTTCTACGGGACTTTATCAAAAACCAAAAGGCCAAAGATGAGATGCTCAGCAGATCTGCGTCAGGGTGTCACCTCTCTGAAGCAGCGAATGACATGGATAGTGACAGTGATGACATGGATAGTGAAAGTAACGGCAGTTCAGAGGTCAAGACTGGAGGTCAGGAGGTCAAGATCGAAGAGTGCTATGGTAGGAATTCCTCTCAGCGAAGGCCAACCACAGGCCGCGCTAGAGCTGACCAATCACATCCTGAGTCAGGTGGTCACAAGAGCAGCTCAGTGATTGGATTACAGGAGCAGCAGAGAAGGACAGCGGCAGGGCAAACCTCTGAGCAAAGGAAACATAGTTGTGGTCATGAGGACATGCGCCAGTGCTACGTCCAGTGCGGGAAGAAACTAAACACGGCGGATATTGTGAAAATACAGCAGCGAATTAGAAGACCAGACCAACACCGTTGTGCTACAACTGATCAGTAAGTCACACATGCTGCTAACGCTAACACGTGCTGCTAACCAGGGGCGGATTTAGGATTGTAGGAGATCCGGGGCTTAGCCCAGAGGGAGAATATAATGTGCGCGCGGAGCGCGCCGGAAAAATTTGCCATCAACCTTCGACTTACCACCACCTTAAAGCGGACAAAAGGCACTGGAGAACACATATACATTCACACCCTTTAATGAAGCAAACTAATTGTGGTGGTTCTGGGCACAGAGGGAGGTCAGCACACGTAGCTCCCCCTGTCAGTCACCATCATTTATATTTGTATAGAATTACATAATTGATGGGCTGAGGCTAGTTATGTTACAGTATGTATATCAGGGCAGACTCTGTGCTCACCACTTATATTGTATTTAGAGTCTTGTCCTGTGTTATATGACGATATTACATGTATTGTTGGCCTGTGTATAGTACTGTGAAATCAAAATCCCCCCTGGGACATTAAACAAACTTAGTTAGTTAGCGTTACATCTTAGGATAGATTTGAGTCATGTTCTGTATACATACAGACTACCATAAGGGCATACTTAATGTGGTTACTCCATGTTTACTAGCTGTAACATTAACGTTACATCATTCTTTTTCACTTGTTACTCAGTCAACCAGAGTGCAGATATCAAAGACTATCAGCCTGTTATTCACTTTATTTGTATAAGTATTATCCTTTGTTTGATTTCTTACCATGTAGCGTAACAGTACCTTGCTATGTTTCATTTTCATTATAACATAATGTTATGTTATGATAGCCAGCTAGCATTAGCAAACCGGAAAAGTAGTGTCAGTGAGTCAGTCACCTTTCTAATAAGATTCACAAACCTGAAACATCATCTATGTCATCACTGCTGGTGATGTCATTGTTGTCAGCTGCTGATACTGCTGCTGCAACAAGGCGCTTGTTTTGTTGAAAACAACTTTCGGATATCCATCCTTACACTTTTGCAAGTCAGGCACTGATTGAAATCACTTCTTCTTCAGGGCAGGGCAGGCTACGCAGTACGCAGGCTAATGTCGCGCAGCTGCTGCCTCTCTGTTGGACTCCGGTACTGCACGTTACTCACAAGAGTTTTTTTTATTTTTTATTTTTATTTTTTTTGAAAGTAAAACATTCGGGGCTTTTCAGAAAACATCCGGGGCTTGAGCCCAAGTAGCCACCCCCTAGCGCCGCCCCTGCTGCTAACGCTAACACATGCTGCTAACTAGGGCTGTTACGATTAGTCGACGTCATCGCCGTCATCGACTACGTCAATACGTCGGTTTGCGTAATATGCGTCGGTTAGTCGTAAATAAACAAAATGGCGTTTTTTTTTTTTTTTTACCTTTATTTTACCAGGCGAGACAATTAAGTGTATGAGTGAAAAATGGATAGCTACTAGCTAATGTTACACAAGCAATGTAGCTCACCACAGTTCGTATGTCTTGTCTTCTGGTGTTAGTAACGTAAGCTATGTAGCTGGCTAGCTACGGTAGCCTATTGTCATTTTGGTGCGAGCACCTACTGTACGTTATCTAGCTCGTAGCTCGCATGCTACGTTAGCATCAATTTAGCTAATCATAACATAGCAGCGAGAGTAACGTTAGCTATAGCAGTGAGGTGGAGACAAATACGTTTTTTTTTTGTTGTTGTTTTTTCCGAACAGCACAAAAATTATCGTTAGACTTATCGATAAATTAGTCGTTAGACTAATCGACTAACCGATAAAATAATCGCTAGATTAATCGTTAGAAAAATAGTCGTTTGGGACAGCACTACTGCTAACCCCTAACACATGCTGCTAACGCTAACACATGCTGCTAACCCCTAACACATGCTGCTAACGCTAACACATGCTGCTAACGCTAACACATGCTGCTAACCCCTAACACATGCTGCTAACCCCTAACACATGCTGCTAACCCCTAACACGTGCTGCTAACCCCTAACACGTGCTGCTAACCCCTAACACGTGCTGCTAACCCCTAACACGTGCTGCTAACCCCTAACACGTGCTGCTAACCCCTAACACGTGCTGCTAACCCCTAACACGTGCTGCTAACCCCTAACACGTGCTGCTAACCCCTAACACGTGCTGCTAACGCTAACACGTGCTGCTAACCCTAACACGTGCTGCTAACGCTAACACGTGCTGCTAACGCTAACACGTGCTGCTAACGCTAACACGTGCTGCTAACGCTAACACGTGCTGCTAACGCTAACACGTGCTGCTAACGCTAACACGTGCTGCTAACGCTAACACATGCTGCTAACGCTAACACATGCTGCTAACGCTAACACATGCTGCTAACCCTAACACATGCTGCTAACCCTAACACATGCTGCTAACCCTAACACATGCTGCTAACCCTAACACATGCTGCTAACCCTAACACATGCTGCTAACCCTAACACATGCTGCTAACCCTAACACATGAAAGGGCAGTTGGTAATTAACCTTCCTCTTCCGTTTGTTTCATTTTCCAACTTTGCTACTTTCGGTCAAAATTGACCGGTGTGTTTTGCACAGTGATATCTCTGGAACCCATTATCCAATTTAGATGGTTGACATCTCATTTGAACAGTCAAAGCAAGTATTATAATTCTGCACCAAGTTCAAAAATAGTGTTTACTGTACATTACTGTATATTATAAAAATGCCTGCCATGTAGGCTGTGTGTACTGGAGATGGAAATTATTTAGTTAGTGTTGTAGCTGGGATTCTTCCCATTCCATTGATGCATGGGATGTATGATTTGATACAAGCAAGCCAGTGTTTCATTGTGTCGCCTACTTTCATCTTTCATTTTCCAACTTTGCTACTTTCGGTCAAAATGTTCCTATGGCGGTCAATTCTGACCGGAAACATCATAGGTGTGACACGGTTCAATAAATCCCCCAAAATGCAATGCAATTCAATGCAATCAAGTGTATATGCTCAGGGGCCTAGGGTGGAGGATAACATAAGGTCTTGAGGCAATGGGATGAAAAACACAATATTTATGATTACAAACAAAGTCATTCGGTCAGATTTGACCGTGAACACAAGAGGTAAACAGTAGGTAATTAAACAGTAGGTAATTAAACAGTTGGTAATTAAACAGTAGGTAATTAATGGGCAGTTGGTAATTAAACAGTTGGTAGTTAAAGGGCAGAACTATAAGCACGTCTAACAGATAAATGTCTTGTATGATAAGGCAGCAAGCTGGCTTGGAAGGGAGCTGCCAGTCAAGCGTGCAAAGGCCACGCCCACACAGCCTCAGAACTGTCTGACCAGGAAGTAGAGCCTAACTAGAAGATTATTTTCATAGTTTATTATGTGTTAACATTTTTTCTGGACACAAAATACATTTGGAACCATTTAATGTTTACTTTCCAGACCCTTTAATTACAGCAAATGCAATCAGTAATATTATTATTGCATTTGCAGGACGTGTCCTGTCAGTCTAGATGGGAGTTCAGTGAACTGTTTGTCTGTCATGTCTAATCGACCTGCGTTGTTTCTGCCTCCAGTGTTTCCAGCCGCAGGTCCTCTTCAGCTCATGTAACCATGGTAACCATGTATGAACCAGAATGCACCGAGTCCCCCAGGTCTGGCCGTGGTTCTCCAGCCCTGAAAAGCCCACAGTGGGGTCCAGAGATGGTGGCAGTGAAGCTGGAGGAAGAGGATGTAGAGGAGAATGGTGTGATGGTGAAAGAAGAGGATTGAGGAGACCAAAGGAGGGAGGTGGGAGTGATGGTGAATCAAGAGGACAGAGGAAGAGTGGAGATGAAAGACAGTGAGATGGATGGTAAGTCTTTGTTATTGGTGAGGGTCATTGCACTGTTGTAAAACCAATGCTGCCAGTGCAGTGTGAGTCAGTCAGTACCTGCATCGTCTGACAGTCCTGCTCTCTCCCGCTGTGTGGGGTTGATATATCAGGGCTGGTTCCCCAATCTAACCCAGTGCTGGACTACAGGTCAGCCACATGTAAACACCGTTATCCCCAATCTAACCCAGTCCTGGACTACAGGATAGCCACATGTAAACACTTTTATCCAAAGTGACTTACTACATTTGTCTAAAGTAAGTGAATCAGTTTACAAAATTGGGGAATAAAACATAATAAAAACAGAGAGAAATATGATAGAAAATCAATTTTAGGAATAGCAACTGCACTCTACTGCACTCTACTGCCCTCTACTGCTCTCTACTGCTCTCTACTGCTCTCTACTGCCCTCTATTGCCCCCTACTGCACTCTACTGCCCTCTACTGCTCTCTACTGCTCTCTACTGCTCTCTACTGCCCTCTATTGCCCCCTACTGCTCTCTACTGCCCTCTGCTGTCCTCTACTGCCCCCTACTGCCCCCTACTGCCCCCTACTGCCCCCTACAGCCCTCTACTGCCCCCTACTGCCCTCTACTGCCCTCTGCTGTCCTCTACTGCTCTCTACTGCCCTCTACTGCCCTCTACTGCCCCCTGCTGTCCTCTACTGCCTTCTACTGCACTCTACTGCCCTCTACTGCCCCCTACTGCTCTCTACTGCTCTCTACTGCCCTCTACTGCCCTCTACTGCTCTCTACTGCTCTCTACTGCTCTCTACTGCCCTCTACTGTCCCCTACTACCCTCTACTGCACTCTACTGTCACACAATTATTCAGAGCTTTGAACGAGATTATTAACACCAGAACAGCCATGGGTGGGGTCATTAACACTAGAAGTCACGGATGGGTTCATTAACACTAGAACAGCCATGGGTGTGGTCATTAACACTAGAACAGCCACGGGTGGGGTCATTAACACTAGAAGTCACGGATGGGGTCATTAACACTAGAACAGCCATGGGTGTGGTCATTAACCCTAGAACAGCCACGGGTGGGGTCATTAACACGAGAAGTCATGGATGGGGTCTAACACTAGAACAGCCATGGGTGGGGTCATTAACACTAGAACAGCCATGGGTGGGGTCATTAACACTAGAACGGCCATGGGTGGGGTCATTAACACTAGAACGGCCATGGGTGGGGTCATTAACACTAGAACAGCCATGGGTGGGGTCATTAACACTAGAACAGCCATGGGTGGGGTCATTAACACTAGAACGGCCATGGGTGGGGTCATTAACACTAGAACAGCCATGGGTGGGGTCATTAACACTCGAACGGCCATGGGTGGGCAGTGTTTCCTCCAGGAATTTTTACAATGGTGGCGGGGAGGATGGCCCAAAAAAATAAAATGTTTTCCTGTACTTCTCCCGTGTGTCTCTTATTGTCTGTGTCTGCATGTTTTTCCAGCATGTAATTCCGTTGTCAATAAAAACAAAAACACTGATCTGACGGTTTTTTTCACAACGTTATTACTTGTCACTTTAAGCCCAGGAGGGAGTTAGCGATTAGCGATGTTTAGCTTAGCTTAGTTTAACAGAAGTATCTTCACTTTTAACATGACTTCCCGTGGTCGTAGAGGGCTGGTCGACGGCTTAAAATGACCCTGTAGACCTTATCCAGCTATAGTCTTGTGTTTCTACCCCGGGCATAGCCGGTGTTATTCACGGACAAACACTCCTGTTAGAGTGGTTCTAGTACACTGGACATAGGTAACACATAGAGAGGCTTCTCCTCTCTCTCTCTCCATCCTACACTACACTACACTACGCATCCTATACTACACTACACTACGCTAGCTCGCGGTGTTCGGGTGACAGCCAGGGCGCGTTCGTAAATACGCTCTGGAAATCTGATCAGCACTCACGGAATGCCTCTTGTCCAATCAAATTACTTGGTCCCTTTATGACGTTGAACCCAGTGTGCGCTCCGGGGCTCTCAGAGCGAATTTACGAACGCAGCCTCAAGTTCAATACTCGCGACACACACGGACTGGTCCAGTTTCAGCGCTTGTGGGTGTGTCTAGCGCTGTGAAGGTCTGAAAAGCGGCCTAAATTTTTTTTTTTTTTTTGGGTTGAGAAATCTGAATAGTGGCGGAGGAAATTCCATCGTGGCGGACCGCCACGATGAAATGCATGTAGAGGAAACACTGGTGGGGTCATTAACACTAGAACAGCCATGGGTGGGGTCATTAACACTAGAACAGCCATGGGTGTGGTCATTAACACTAGAACAGCCACGGGTGGGGTCATTAACACTAGAAGTCACGGATGGGGTCATTAACACTAGAACAGCCACGGGTGGGGTCATTAACACGAGAAGTCATGGGTGGGGTCATTAACACTAGAACAGCCATGGGTGGGGTCATTAACACTAGAACGGCCATGGGTGGGGTCATTAACACTAGAACGGCCATGGGTGGGGTCATTAACACTAGAACAGCCATGGGTGGGGTCATTAACACTAGAACAGCCATGGGTGGGGTCATTAACACTAAAACGGCCATGGGTGGGGTCATTAACACTAGAACAGCCATGGGTGGGGTCATTTGACCTATTGAGTAAAAATAAATTCTACCTTTGAAGTCGATCAAATTTCAGGACCCTCCTTTCATGACTTTTCCGAGATAAGTGCATTCTACCACCGAGTATCCTTACATTTTTTACATCTACCTAGTATGAAGCTATTTCAATAACAGGGTTTACCCAAGTTACATACATACATAGTGATAGGATATTATATGTCTATGTACAGACAGTTATGAATGATAAACTGTACAGTAGGTCTCGCTATAGCTATCGCAGCAAAGTACTTGCAGTAGCCTACATTTGATTATGTCTGTAATCCTCAATGGATTTTCATGGAACAACATGGAACAAATACAATTTTATTTATGATACAGTATATAATGTGTATAAAGTGTATTTATGATACAGTATATAATGTATATACATTTTCAAATATTAGCATATTTATTACAATTTTTTTTAAATAATGATAATCAACCTCTTCTGCATCATCCGTGCAGCCACTCCTCGTGATAATCTGACCGTAATCCTGTATGGTGGTACGATGCTTGTAGGAGGTGCAGAGGTTTATCTCTCTGAGAGACATACTTAGATAGAGAACACTTTAATTCATATATTTGTATTCATTGCCTATTATCTTGTTAAATGTTGATATTTAATTTCTATATATTTTTTTCTTTCTTAATATCCTAATGCTGTATGTAAAGCACTTTGAATTGCCATTGTTGTATAAAATGTGCTATACAAATAAACTTGCCTATGTAACCCTGTATATGTTCCTATTCTTACAGACCAGCAGAGCTCCAACCCAGGTTCAGACAGCGAGCCCAGCTCCACCACACCAGGAAACCATCAACAACACAGGAGCTCGAGGCGGAAGAATCACCTTAAAACACACCCACAGACTTACACCGGAGAGAAGACCTACCGCTGCCCACTGTGTGGGAAGAGTTTTAGTGGAGGAGGAGCCCTGAAGAAGCATCAGAGAATACACACAGGAGAGAAACCATACCACTGCTCCCAGTGTGGGAAGAGTTTCAATCAAGCAGGAAATCTAAAGAAGCATCAGAGAATACACACAGGAGAGAAACCATACCACTGCTCCCAGTGTGGGAAGAGTTTTAGTGAAGCAGGAGACCTAAAGAGGCATCAGAGAATACACACAGGAGAGAAACGATACCACTGCTCCCAGTGTGAGAAGAGTTTTAGTGAAGCAGGAGACCTGAAGAAGCATCAGAGAATACACACAGGAGAGAAACCATACCACTGCTCCCAGTGTGGGAAGAGTTTTAGTGACGGAGGAAGCCTGAAGATTCATCAGAGAATACACACAGGAGAGAAACCATACCACTGCTCCCAGTGTGGGAAGAGTTTTAGTGAAGCAGGACACCTGAAGAAGCATCAGAGAATACACACAGGAGAGAAACCATACCACTGCTCCCAGTGTGGGAAGAGTTTTAGTGTCGGAGGAAGCCTGAAGATTCATCAGAGAATACACACCGGGGAGAAACCATACCACTGCTCCCAGTGTGGGAAGAGTTTTAGTGACGGAGGAAGCCTGAAGATTCATCAGAGAATACACACCGGAGAGAAACCATACCACTGCTCCCAATGTGATAAGAGTTTCAGTAAAGCAGGACATCTAAATATTCATCAGAGAACACACACAGGAGAGAAACCATACCACTGCTCCCAGTGTGGGAAGAGTTTTAGTGAAGCAGGACACCTGAAGATGCATCAGAGAATACACACAGGAGAGAAACCATACCACTGCTCCCAGTGTGGGAAGAGTTTTAGTGTCGGAGGAAGCCTGAAGATTCATCAGAGAATACACACCGGGGAGAAACCATACCACTGCTCCCAGTGTGGGAAGAGTTTTAGTGACGGAGGAAGCCTGAAGATTCATCAGAGAATACACACCGGAGAGAAACCATACCACTGCTCCCAATGTGATAAGAGTTTCAGTAAAGCAGGACATCTAAATATTCATCAGAGAACACACACAGGAGAGAAACCATACCACTGTTCCCAGTGTGGGAAGAGTTTTAGTGAAGCAGGAAGTCTAAAGATTCACCAGAGAATACACACTGGGGAGAAACCATACCACTGCACCCAGTGTGGGAAGAGTTTTAGTGGAGCAGGGAGTCTAAAGATTCACCAGAGAATACACACATACACACTCTTTATGACCCCAAAGATATAAATTGTGCATTCCGTGACTTCTATGTAAACCTTTACACCTCTGAGTCAAAGGTGAACAAAACAGACATCACTTCTTTTTTATCAACTCTCAATCTTCCGTCGTTATGTGAGGACCAGCTCGAGAGTCTTGACTCACATATTACTATTGAGGAGATAGTTGACGTTATTAAGCACCTACCTTCAAGTAAAGCGCCAAGTGTAGATGGCTTCACGGCCGAGTTCTACAAGGCCTACTCCAAAGAACTTGCTCCATTACTACTAAACACCTATAACGAAGCCCTGGAAAAGGGAAAACGTCCTCCTACTCTATCGGAGGCCATTATTACCCTTATTTTGAAGGAAGGGAAAGACCCTTTAGATTGTAAGAATTTCAGACCTATCAGTTTAACCTCCTGCGATAGTAAGATATTATCAAAAATTCTGGCTAACCGCCTTGACAAGGTGAAAACCGCTCTGATTCACCCCGACCAGGTCGGTTTTATACGCTCCCGTTCCTCTGCAGACAATGTTAGGAGATTTGTTGATATTATGTGGGCCACTCGGGACAATGCCTCTCCCATGGCCGCCATCTCGCTGGACGCTGAGAAGGCGTTCGACAGGGTGGAGTGGCAATACTTGCTCTCCGCCCTGGAATGCTTTGGTTTCAGCAAGAAGTTTATAGAGTGGATTAGTCTTATATATATACTAACCCTACGGCATCAGTGCTTACCAATGGCATTATGTCATCTCCCTTTGAGCTGGGTAGGGGTACGAGACAGGGGGACCCCCTCTCCCCCCTGCTCTTCGCTGTTGCTCTCGAAACGTTAGCAATGGCTATCTGGAGAGAACCCACGTTTCCAGGTATTCAAATCGGTGATAGATGTCATAAACTGATGCTATATGCGGATGACATTCTTTTATTTGTCTCAGATCCAGAACGCTCTCTTTCCTCCCTATTTAGAATCATTGACAAGTTTTCATCTATTTCAGGTTATAAAGTGAACTGGACAAAGTCGGAGGCTCTTCCTCTTTCGCCATATTGTCCCAAATCCCTTTTTCAAGCAGGCACCTTTTCTTGGCCTAAGAAAGGCATTAGATATCTTGGCCTAACATTCCCCCCCTCACTGGCTGATTTAGTTAAAATAAACTTTGTTCCCCTATTGGATAAACTGCGGGCAGATGTAGAGCGGTGGTCTCCACTATTTCTCTCCATGTGGGGCAAAGTAAATATAATAAAGATGACCTGTGTTCCTAAATTTAACTACCTGTTACAAGCTCTCCCAGTCCGAATCCCATTACACTATTTTAAACAATTTGATCAAATTTGTAATAAATTATTATGGAACAACGAACGTCCTAGAATGAGCCTGCGGAAACTGCAGAGGCCTGTAGACCGAGGAGGTCTTGGTGTTCCTAACCTGTTATATTACCATTATGCTTTCACTCTCAGGCACATGGCACACTGGACTCTGCCTCCAGAGAGAGCCCCCCCGTGGTTCCATATTGAAAGTGCAATCTGCACCCCTCTGGCACTCAGGTGCTGTATTACGGCCAGACTAACCCAAGAGAATCGATCGCACCCTATTGTATCCCATATACAATGGGTTTGGAAGAGAGTTGCTTACATCTTTAAATTTGACCCCTATCTTCACCAGTCTGCTGGGATCTGGCTGAACCCCAAGCTGTGTATAGATAAATCGCCCTTCTTTTGGAAGCCCTGGTTTCAAAAAGGTATCGAAGTTCTAGGAGACCTATATCAGGATGGAACGCTAAAATCTTTTGAGGCTCTTAGAAGGGAATTTGATTTACCACACAATCAATTTTGGAAGTATTTACAGCTAAGACACTTAATGGTGCAAACATTTGGTTCCCCCACAACTGCCCCACCTAGTGGTGATACACTTGAATGGTTTCTGAACATCTTTGGACTAGGTCATGAAGCCTCTGCTTACTATTCGAGGATCCTAGTGGCCTCAGACCCAAACATATGGTCTCTTAAACTAACATGGGAAATAGACTTAAATGTATCATTTACAGAGGCAGAATGGCGAAGAATTCTCAAGAATGGGAAAAAAATGTCAAGGGAACTCCGAACGAGACTGATCCAATTCAAGATTATTAACAGAATCTACTGGACACCATCCAGGCTACATAGAGTGGGTCTGGTCGACAGTTCGGAGTGCTGGAGGTGTAGTGACAGGAATGGTACTCTGGTGCATATGCTTTGGGGATGTCCAAAAACCCAGGAGTTTTGGCTAGCCATCCATGGTTATCTGGAAAAAATTGTCGGCCTTGACATTCCGTTCACCCCCAGTCTTTTTATTTTGGGTGACCCCACAGCATTAAGTGAGGTGACTCCACCACTCGCCAATTGGATCCAGACAGCGTTAATGCTAGGACGGAAACTATTAGTTAAAGAGTGGAAGGCCTCAACAGCACCAGCACCGTCTCTGTGGCACATTTCTCTTGGGCAGCTGGCAGCCCTAGAACAATTATCATATAGGCTGCTAGATAAGGTGGAGGAATACCGCTTGAAATGGGGGCAGTATCACTCATATATTGAGAAATAATGGCAACTCCAGCTCATGTAAATAGCAATATTTTTATTTTATTTTATTATAAGTAGCAATATCCCAAATGTAAAAAGTGAAAGTAAACTGCTATAAGTATGATTGTTAGACAATGCTGTAGATTTACATTGCTGTACATCACCTTTATGTTTTGTTGTGTCTATTTTTTGTCTTTTTAATTTATTGTTCAATGTCAACTGTTACGTGTAATGGATGTTTGTTCATTGGCTGTTAATTGAAACTAAAAATAAAAACTATGAATCATAAAAAAAAAAAAAATGCTTGCGTCAGTTTAGAAAAATGTGCTCACGTGAAAGTCAAAGATGACGTTCAAGTACCTTTTTATAAATGAGGCCCCAGGGGTGGCCAACCAGTTGGAGACTAAGAGCCCCAAAGAATTGTTGGGGTACCAGAAAGAGCCACATCATACATGCAGGCTCACAAAAGCTCTCACTCACACGCAATACATTTCCAATAGGCTATGAGACCAGTGGTGCCATTTCAGCAAAAGCCAAGGCATGGCAAGGTACAGAATAGGGGGGTTGAGGGGGGGTTTCAAATCAGTTGTGCAATAGTCTATTTTGGTGAGTTGTTTCTATACAATTGACTTATATTACATTAAGGTAATTGTAGAATCAGCTTGTCGGTAAAACGATGGAATGGATCAATCTATTGAGGATTGTGATCTTAAATGCGTTGTGTCATCTCAGGATAGATTAGGTGCGCAGCATACACAATTTGACAAGAAAATAGAACGTTCAACATGGGTCGGAATCTCTGTACTTGATTTATTAAGACAGTCAGCGAATGGTCCATCAGCACAGTATCTCAGCATTCGGCATTCAACGACCATTCCACGACATTCAACTAGGGATGCACGATATGCATTTTTTCCAACCGATACCGATATTTACCCGCTTCTCGTGGCCGATAACCGATATGAGAACCGATATGAGAACAGATATAATTTCACAGTTGATAACCTGTAGTTCATGCACACCTGAAGGTAAGAAAGGCTATGTAGTGAGCAAAGATTGATGATTTAATATTCCATAGTGATCTCACTAAATCTAACTTACATCACTATTGTTAACACAACAAAGAGAACACTTCTGACTCTTCAAATGTTCATTTATTATTTCCTCTAACAAACAGAATCTGTTATAGACAGTGCACAATGCTTTTTTTAGCCAAGATCTGGCCTCCTTTTATGAAAACAAAAAAGGCTCACCTAAGAGTAATTAGATCAAAAAAGTGTCAAAAATAAAGTGCATCTTGTCTATCCCTGTAAATTGCATAAATAAAATATCAAAAAATAAATAAATAAAGTGCATCAGTCAATACAAAAATAAAGGCTTTTAAAGAACCAAAAGTTTTATAGAACTTTTACAGAAACTAGTGCCAAATGGCTGCTTAGTCTGCAGATAAACAGAATGACACAAGGCACATAGTAGGCTACACTAGTATGCTTAATAAAGCAACTGAAAAGGGCTGGGCTACTTTTAGTGCATGAGGATGAGGTAGGTTGTGATAAAGCCCATCAAACGTTTTGCATAAGAATTCAAAATAAATTGCACTGACATGGAAAAACAAAAAGTGCATGTTTTCCTTGTAAACAACTTGTCTTGTATAGCCTACATTCACATTCTCACCTAAATAATAGACACGTTTTCCATTGGTGTTCCCTAATATACAAACTGAATACAATTCAAATGCGTGTTCAATAGGCACCGCGGCTAGGCTACCTTCTGCTTGATATTCCTTCCATACAGCGTGCTGCTTTTAATGGAGAATCTTAAGGTGACTTATGAGATTCGTTGTGTTGTAACTCGTAGACCTCTGCCCTCCTCTCCGAACTTTTGTCGAACATGTGTTGCAAATTGCAAACGCACTATTATATATATATCTGCCTCAGAAACTCTGCAGAATGTCCACACCGGGGAAGCTCTCATGTTTCGCTGTCGTCTATACACTTGATTGATTGATTGAAAACTTTATTAGAAGATTTGCAGAAGTAGGTACATGAAAGTACATATTACATACAAGGTCAACTAACAGGATAAAAACCCAAGAAAGCCACTGGCTTATTTCAATTGGGGTCCTTGATTGGAAATATCACGTACGCAGGCGCAGCAGCATGAGCACGGAAACCGGAAGCAGAAATATTTCCGGCTTCATATTATGAATGGACTTTATTGTCATTGCTACAGTACAGGTACCAAACAACGAAATTTAGGAGGGGTGCCTCCCCTGGTGTTAGGAAAGGGGGGAAAAAAGAAAAGAAAAAAAAATCGGCTCAATATCGGCTAAAATTTAATAAAACCGATAAAAACCGATAAACATTAATTTCCCATTATCGGGCCGATAAATATCGGTGCCGATAATATCGTGCATCCCTACATTCAACGACATCATTATGTCATACAGACAGGCTTAAATACTCTCTCGACCACCCTCTATCTGTGCCCTGGCGCCTAACCCCCAAGGTCTTTAAGATAACAACCTCTCGAGTCTGCATATTGTGGCGTTATTGCTACCCCTGAAGAGCAGGCTGACCTGGAAGGAATAGAATGTGTGTGTCTAAGTGTGTGGGTATGTGTTGTGTGTGTCTGAGTGACATGAGAATAGAGTGTGTGTGTGTGTATGTGTTATGTGTATGTCTGAGTGACATAAGCATATATGTTTTTAGAAAACCCCATAAGATCTAACAGTCCCCCCTGAATACTAAACAAGTTACAGAATTTTAAAGATCAATGGTATAGAGAATAATAAAACATATATGAAGAACATACATCTCATACTGTCCTGGCTGAAAACTAACAGTGAGAGAAGTTTTTCCAGCCAGGCCCAGTATATCAGCTCCAGCAAGGCACTCCAAGGTCGGTGCCCCTAGGAGTCAGATAAGCTCAGCAAAACATGACAGTCACCAGTTCTGATCCTGTACTGACACACAGAGTATATTAGGAAGAAATACACCTAAGATTTTAACTATCCTTACACTTACAAGAAAATCAGCCATAAATCATGCGGGAGAAAAGTCCCCCCTCGGTTCCTCCGCTAGTCAGGGTCCGGTTGATTGAGTACCGACCCCCTCCCTGGAACTCTAACAGTCATTCATGGTCAAGGATGTAGAAACACAGGTGGTGTTCAAATCTCTACAGAGACCTCCCTGTCTCGTTATCGCCAAATGCACCGGCTAGTTTCTCACCTCCTTGACCATCAGTTCGACCCCTACATTACGACTAATTTAAACAAAACCTTACTGTTCTGTTCCCTTAATTGACCCTCCTCGAGAGTAGAATAGATCTCTCCTGCTAGATGATAGTTACTCCAATAACACTACCAAAACAAGTAATTTGTTTTTAGAAAAGTATTTTTCAACAGCCTGATTAGTAGACATTGGTCAAAGGCCACAGCCTACCCTGTCTAATCTTTAATGCATACACTTTTACTGTAAACAAAAAAAAAAGGGATTAGCAATCTCATAACCATATTGTTTACATCCTATTAACCTACACCACATTCCCATTCACCAGAGTCACCTAGGGAAGAAAGGTTAATCAATTTGCATTTTATTTTTATTTTCCACAGTCCAATATTCCCAATGTTCGATATTCAATCTTTAATCTTTTGAAGAGAGGTGGATCTCCCCCTTCCTCCTGTAGTCTCGGCTCTCCCTGTAGACTCGTCTCGGCTCTCCCTGTAGACTCGTCTCGGCTCTACCTGTAGACTCGTCTCGGCTCTCCCCGATCAAGTCCTCTGCTGGGCCATGTGAGAACAGGAGGCCTGGTTGTTCTCCCCCCCCCCCCCTGGTTTCATCGGCCGCACTCTTCCAGCTCCAATCAGATTGTTGTCTGGAACACAGGACACAAACCAACCAAGCAGTATCTTCGAAAATTCAAACACCACTGTATTCTTTCTCAAAACATGTTTTTGTTCAATACTGCTATTTTTCTAACTTTCAGGCAAAACTCTTATAACCTCCACAATTTCTGTTATAACCTCCCCCCTGGTTTCAACACTCATCTTTCCCTGCAGACGCACCTGTAGGTATGGTACAGTGGGGGACATATTGAGACATCAGTTGTGATTTCCCAAAATGTCATCTTCACCCCGAATAGGCCCCCACACTCTAAACAGTGTAGATCTGTAGTTCGAAGGCTCTGCACCAGTGACCCATGCCATTATTGTCCCTCCTTTGGAGTGTTGAAACCCAATACTTTACAATTTCCCCAGAAGCAATTGTCAGATTGAGATACTGAGATGCAACGATCAAATTTGTAAGAATGCCATCAAAAGAGTTCAACTTTTTAGTTCCATTTAACTTCAATTACACCAGATGCACATTTTAGTCACACTCTCGATTATTCCTGCAGGACCTGTGTGTGTGTCCTTGCAAGATACAGCCCAATCTCCCTGGCCCAATGGCCTGCATTGCCACAATAGTGACACACATCAGTCATTCTCTCTGCCCTGACGCAATCTATAGCTTGTGTGCTCAGATGTCTGTGTTTTCTGTTTGTTTTTGTTTTTCAAAACCAATGGGACCACTTGTCAATTCGGCTCCCATATTCATTAAGATTACATATCTTATTAAAGTGACAGATCATACTCTTACTGACACACGACAGAGGGGTCTCCTACAAAGATTGTTGGCCTGTGTCATAGTTCTTTCGTCTACAGACTTCCAGCCAGTGTTCTTACAGGTCCCATTCTGGGACATAACGGTACGCCACACTCCCTCCTCGGCCTTGTGGGCCAGATGAGGGGACGGCGCTCTCCCCCTCCTCTTCAGACTCATTGTAAACACACCACACGTGGTCCCATGCTCCCCCCTCCACCGAGGATGAGTTCTGCATGTTAGCTTGTGCTAATTTCTCCTCTGCCTTAATCACTTCATGATGATAGACACAGCTAGTCAAACTCATTTCTGAAACAGCTTGTAGTGACATTCTAAGACTAGACTAGCCCGTGTAGAGAGGCAAGCGAGGAAGAGGGACAGAGTGAACTGTGTGTGTGTGTGTGTGTGTGTGTGTGTGTGTGTGTGTGTCGAGTCTGTGTGTTGAATCTGGCCAAGGTTATCAGACACAGAGTCCTTTTTTCCTCTGAGAATAACTCAACTCTTAAACTTGGTTGGGTCACTGAATCAATGTATGACACACAACGTCTATATCAACTTCCCCAAATCTCCCTTATTATTCTTAATCACCAATTGTATTGACAAAGGAAGCACCAATTACCCACAAGCTTGTTTTTTTCTTGTTATGTAGACTGTTTGTTCTACAAGATCCCAATATCACAGTAAGACAGTAGCCTATCCTGTCCGCTTTATTCCCAATTGTATGGACACAGAAAACTCCCCACAAGTTTGTTATGATTAGTTTTCAGATTTCGCCCATACTAGACAAAGCCACCACCTGTATTATGCATTTGTCGTCAGGGAGACTGTATCATATCTCCTGTTTCGATAGACCACTGGACTTACTATAGGCTTGTCGATAGACAAACTATAGATTTACCAGCAGACAACTAGACTTTATCAATAGACAACTATAGACTTCAGCTCTAGACCACTATAGACTTTATTGAGACAACTATAGACTTTATCAATAGACTACTATAGACTTTATCAATAGACTACTATAGACTTTATTGATAGACTACTATAGACTTTATTGAGACAACTATAGACTTTATCAATAGACTACTATAGACTTTATCAATAGACTACTATAGACTTTATTGAGACAACTATAGACTTTATCAATAGACTGCTATAGACTTTATCAATAGACTACTATAGACTTTATTGATAGACTACTATAGACTTTATTGAGACAACTATAGACTTTATCAATAGACTACTATAGACTTTATCAATAGACTACTATAGACTTTATTGAGACAACTATAGACTTTATCAATAGACTGCTATAGACTTTATCAATAGACTACTATAGACTTTATTGAGACAACTATAGACTTTATCAATAGACTGCTATAGACTTTATCAATAGACTGCTATAGACTTTATCAATAGACTGCTATAGACTTTATCAATAGACTACTCCCGAGACCCACAGCGTATTACAGTTAACCCACACAGCGAATTACAGTTAACCCACACACTACCCACAAGCTATCAATTCTTGACAATACATATAGGATTAGCCATGAACCATAAAAAAATCTGTTTTTACTGTTCTCAATTTACGTGTTGAATATTCTATATCAGAGGTTCTTTATCTGATCTGAGCGACTTTTTAGAACTCACTTTTTAGTTGATCTTTGCTGTAAACCCGGACTGGAGCCACCTGTCACCACGGAGTTCCTCTCCTCTGTCAGGAAGGGAGTGGAGGGGTGCACGTCTTTGTTTTTGCTGTCCGCCGGCTCACTGTTACCACGATGTACCAGTTTGAAAGTTCAGTCGCTAAATCCGGGTCACGGCACCAATTGTAGAATCAGCTTGTCGGTAAAACGATGGAATGGATCAATCTATTGAGGATTGTGATCTTAAATGCGTTGTGTCATCTCAGGATAGATCAGGTGCGCAGCATACACGATTTGACAAGAAAATAGAATGTTCAACACGGGTCGGAATCTCTGTACTTGAGTTATTAAGACAGTCAGCAAATGGTCCATCAGCACAGTATCTCAGCATTCGGCATTCAACGACCATTCCACGACATTCAACGACATTCAACGACATCATTATGACATACAGACAGGCTTAAATACTCTCTCGACCACCCTCTATCTGTGCCCTGGCGCCTAACCCCCAAGGTCTTTAAGATAACAACCTCTCAAGTCTGCATATTGTGGCGTTATTGCTACCCCTGAAGAGCAGGCTGACCTGGAAGGAACAGAATGTGTGTGTCTAAGTGTGTGGGTATGTGTTTGTGTGTGTCTGAGTGACATGAGAATAGAGTGTGTGTGTGTGTGTGTGCGTGTGCGTGTGCGTGTGTGTGTGTGTGTGCGCGTGCGTGTGCGCGTGTGCGTCCGCGTGTCTGTGTCTGTGTGTGTGCGTGTGTTAATCTCTTTCTTCACCAGGATATCCATGTTGATGACTGATAGCTTGTCAAATGTGAGACATGCTTTAAAGTACCTTGTATGACTGGTCAACACCTCTGGGCCAGCGAAACACCCTCGAGTAAACATACACTGTCTCCTATGACAGACCTGCAGACATGAGTTGGCTGCAAGCCAGTTATACTTCAGTTATACCTCCGGGGCAGGTCAGGTAAACTGGTTACCATGGCGACTAGCTCCTCTATGGGACATGGAGAAACACAGAATCTTTTAGGGAAGAGATTGTGGAATGCCCCGATTGGCTGTTGGACCATAAAGGCCGATAGACTGATCGGAGCCCTTGTCAATGATGTAATGATTTGTGATAGACAGGTGTGTGTGTGTGTGTGTGTGTGTGTGTGTGTCTGTGTGTGTGTGTGTGTCATACAGAGCAACACTTACTGATTTTTGTTCCCATGATGTTTTTAGTATCCAGACATTTGAACATAATAATAAAATTGAACGAAATGTGCAAATGTTCACCAACTTCAACAACTGATTATTAGTGTGTGTGAGTGTATGTCTGTGTTTGTCTGTTTATGTGTATGTCTGTTTGTCTGTGTTTGTGTATGTCTGTGTTTGTCTGTGCTTGTTTGTCTTCCACTCGTGCGTGTGTGTGTGTGTGTGTGTGTGTGTGGGTGTGGGTGTGTGTGTGTGTGTGTGTGTGTGTGTGTGTATGTGTGTGCGGGTGCGTGTGTGTGTGTTTGTGTGTGCCAAGTTTGTTAGTCACCATCAGAGTGACAGTGGTGACAGATGTATGGCACTCGTGGAGTGCAGGCTTCATGGGCTCACAGACTACGGGTCATACACCGAACCCAACCTTCTTTTGGCTTTGAGTTATTGAAGTGTTCCACACAACGCAAACATTCTCAACATCATCTGAGTCTGAATCTGTATCCTGTGGCTTTATGTTATTCATTTTCAGTTTTTTTCTTTCCTGATGTTTTCTCAGACAGACAGCCTAGGTAGTTGTTGGTTTATGTGAGTCTTGTTTCTTGTCCAGACATTTCTTTGGCAAGCTTATTTCCCGTTTCACCTTGTCAGACCTTCTTCTCTGCTCTTCGTCCATCTTGACAGGTGTATCAGTGAGCAGTGGCGGACTCAGGCTGTTTGAAGGGCAGGGGGGGCGAAAAGAAAAAAAGGGCACCTACTGCACAACATGGGACCCCATCAGTGCACATGGTCAAGTTTAGACCATTGGAAGGGCAGCCAATAGGGCACATACTCTAATTTTGCCACTCAAAAAGGCACTTTAGTTCAACTGTGGGGGCACATGGTCAAATTTAGACCATTGGAGGGGCACCAATAGGGCATATCCTCTCATTTTCGTCACTCAAAAGGGCATTTTTGCCACTCAAAAGGGCACTTAAGAGAGACGTTTTTCAACCGTGAGGGCACCAGGAGGGGCGGTCGCCCTCCCTGCCCCCCACTGAGTCCACCAGTGTCAGTGAGTATTGCTGTTTGTTTCCTCTTCCTTCCTGTTACAGGGATTTCTCTTGGTCCAGGTTTTTGGTAACCCACGTCAACTGGGCTAAAGTTCAAATGACTCAGTGTTTCTTCAGCACAGCTTGACGGGTATGGAGACTTGGCTGCCTGGTGGTAGCTGGAGAAGTGGCCTGGTTGGCAGCTGGATAAGGATGATCTGTGACTTGTGAAGTTGCAAACTCACAAGATTCCTCAAATATATCTGGATTGTACAGCCATATTCCACTGCACCGGAATCCAGCATGTACATTCTTTGGTGTAGCTGCAGCTAGGAAGTGCTGTCCTCACAGTACCTGGTATGTCATATTATATCGTCATGGTCTTTCCTGGATTAATTCTCATCCAGGAATCTCTTGCGCTATTTTACCGTCTTCTTGAGTGAGCTGCGTTCATGACATGTCAGAACTAGTTAACTCAGACATTTCTGACTTGGAAACTTGGTTGTAGAAAGATGATACCTTGAGTTTCCAACTTAACTTCAAATAACTTCAGAGTTTCCTTCATGAATGCAGCATAAAAAGCAGTGGCCAATTATCCCTCCTCCCTTACCCTTTCACAATCCTGGCCCTGCAACCTTTGACACCAAAACCTGGGACTTATGGAAAGGGCTGGGGAACAATGATCCCACCAGCCTAGAGGGAGACAAGTAGTGTAACCATGGCAACAGAGCTGTAGCATCATGAAGCCAGACAGGAACTCATGAAATCTAAATCAGACATCTATCAAATCAAATCAAATTGTATTTGTATAGCGCATTTCTTACAAGATGCAACTCAATGCGATTCACATAATGAACATTCTCAGTCAATCAATCAATCAATCAATACTGACAGAGCCGCAAGCAGGCAAAAGTAAAAACCTGTAAACTATGTAGCCAGGAAAATTCCCTTGCAGCCCTCTACACATAGAGCGACTACTAGCCAGTTTGCCTACCAGCACCCCGCGGTGGACCCCCACATCCCCCCCCCTGGGGAGCCCCCGCCACCCCACACACCCAGCCCGCCCCACCACCAGCACACCCGGCCCAGCCAAGCAAGCACAGACCACAAAGGCCCCGCACAAGGACGGCCAAGCAGGTGCCCCGGCGGCGGAACAGACCAGGCACACAGGGCAGCCGGGGGCCCCCAAGGGGAGTCCCAAGGACCACCGGCGCAGAGCAAGCAAGCAAGGGCGAAAAACCTGTACACCATGTATCCAGGAAAAGTACCATGCATATTATCGGCGTACACACTGTCCATGAATGTAGTGTTATATCTGCATCGTTCTGCATCCAGCATGGGCACAGGTCCTGCCAAAAGAGAATCTTAAAACCCTCTATTATGAATCCAGTTGGGAAAAAAATGTTTGGAGTGTTTTTTTGTCTTAGAATAGACCAAATAAACATAATCTAAAGACATTTTCAATAAATATTTTTTTGGGGGTACGTTGCCTTGAGGCAACACTGTGCCATAATGGTCAGTCAAAGTCAAAGTCAGCTTTATTATTAATCCAATATATGTACAGACATACAGAGGGCTGAAATTGCATTTCCCTCTCATGCACGGTGCATAGTAAACAAAAACAATAAATAACAATATAAAACGACAAGATTAGACATAACTATATATACAAAAAATACTAGATAAAAGATTTTAAATGTGCGGTACAATGTACAGGGGTGGAATACAATAGACAATAGTGCAATAGTGGTAATTGGCTCAGTATAATAGAGTAAAGTGGCTAAAGTAGGTAAATGTAAGTAATGGTCAGTAATGGCATGGAGAGTGCCCCCGAGAGGTGCCTGAGAGATGCCCCAAGAGAGGCGCGCCTGCCCCCTGACAGCTGCGCCTGACCGGTGTCATGGTGAATCCATGGTGGTACAGTGTTGCCTCAAGTCAACATTTGCAACTTACCATAATGGTACGGTGTTGCCTCAAGGCAACATTTGCATTTTAACAAGTTTCCATTACTTAATTAGCAAATAAAGTAAATTAAACTATTATGATGAATGAATGAATGAATGAATGAATGGTCTTTATTGTCATTGCTATAGTACAGGTACCAAACAACGACATTTAGGAGGGGTGGCTCCCCTGGTGTTAGGAAGAAAAAAAAAGGGAAGGAGCTGGTTTACATAAATAGAGGCTATGTACACTATCCACTATACTATACTGTACAGATAGACGACTAGGGTTGATCATATTGCACATAGTGTTATTGCACATTCATTTAAAGTGTCGCAGTTTGCAGGCTTGAAATGTACATATTTGTGCCTCAGCACTACACCTGATTTTTTCAGTCCAGCAGCTGCCATCAATCCGTCCAGACTGTCCAGGGCCCAGAACCTAGGTCTTTGCTGTGTTCAGGGCCTGGATGGCCCTGGGGTAGAAGCTGTTCCTCAGTCTGTTTGTCCTTGCGGCCATGGTCCTGTACCGTCTTTTCGAGAGCAGCCGGGTAAAGTGTTCGTACCCAGGGTGGGTTGGGTCTCTGGAGATCTTGGAGGCCTTCCTGAGACAGCGTTGTACAGCTCTTCCAGAGAGGGGAGGGGGGCGCCGGTGATCTTCTGGACTGTTCTCACGACTCTCTGTAGCGCATTTCTCTCCGCGGTTGTGCAGCTGGAGAACCAGTTGCAGATGCCGTAGGTGAGGATGCTCTCCACTGCGCCGCGGTAGAAGGTCACCAGTATCTCCTGCTTGCTGTGTTCCTTCCTGAGGACTCTCAGGATGTAGAGCCGCTGTTGTGTTGTCCTTCCAGGACAGGTCATCCTGCATGTGCACCCCCAGGAATCGGAGGGTTGAGACTCTCTCCACGCTCTCTCCGTCGATGAGCAGGGGCTGGATCTCGGACTTTTTCCTCCTGAAGTCCACGATGATTTCCTGGGTCCTTGACTTGTTCAGCAGCAGGTTGTTAACCTTGCACAGCTTGCTCAGTTGCTCTACCTCATCCCTGTACGCCGCCTCGTCCCCCCCCGAGATGCAGTCCACCACGGTGGTGTCGTCTGCAAACTTTACGATGGAGTTGCTGGGGTGGACGGGGGTGAAGTCGTAGGTGTAGAGGTTGTAGAGGATGGGGCTTAGCACGCAGCCCTGGGGGGACCCAGTGCTGAGTCTGAAGGCTGTGGACAGTGGCGGACTGGCCACCGGGCAAGCCTGGCAAATGCCAGGAGGGCCGCGAGACTCTGGGCCGCTCAGAATGTATTATATCAAATATATATATATTTGTAATTTTGTCTCTGGTGATTTTCATTGAAAATAACTTATTTCAGCAGACCGCGGCCCAAAACATTTTATATCGGCCGGGCCATCCACGCAGTTCTGCATCGCGGATGCCCAGGGCCCTAAACCAATAGGAGCAGAGCTCCCCTATCGGGCGGAGCTCCACGATGTAGAACTGGAGTATGTAAACCAATAGGAGCAGAGCTTTAGGTAGCAGGGTAAACCAATAGGAGCAGAGCTTTAGGTAGCGGGGAAACCAATAGGAGCAGAGCTCCCCTATGGGGCGGAGCTCCACGGTGTAGAACTGGAGTATATCTCCATAACTATCGTAGTCAGTTCTATATCGCCAGTGGACATGCACCTCATGTCATGTCATCATTCCGTTTATAACAGCAGTTAACGTTACACTGCTTTCATTTTCAGAATGGGGGAATTTGATGAGAGCGATGCAGTTAATGTGCAACAACTGGATGCAGGGAGCAAGTGTAGTTGGAAGTAGGAATGCACCGAAATTCGCATGTATTGGTCCGAAAATAGCACAAAAAAGTACATTCGGTATGAAAAGGCTATTGAAAGAGATATTGACTGATGACTGCCTACTGATAATACATATAATTACAGCAAACATGTCGGTAGTTTGGCATCTGTCCTCTGACTTTTTATGTTAACAATCCGTGTTGCGTGTTGCGTTTGGAAATAGGGCTGTTGTGTCGCAAATGCCAGGGCTGTTTTTTGATCCCAGTCCGCCCCTGGCTGTGGAGGTGTGGGGGCCCACCCGCACCCTCTGGGGGCGGTCGGTCAGGAAGTCCTTGATCCATGCACATATGGAGTGTGATAGTCCCAGGTCTAGTAGTTTGGTCACTAGCCTGTCTGGAAGGATGATGTTGAAGGCGGAGCTGAAGTCCACAAAGAGCAGTCTCGCGTAGCTGTTTCCCCTCTCCAGGTGGGATAGAGTGGCGTGGAGAGTCGTCGCTATGGCGTCCTCTGTGGACCTGTGGGCTCTGTAGGCGAACTGGTATGGATCCAGGTTGGGCGGGAGGCGTGTGAGTATGTGGGCCCGGACTAGTTTCTCGAAGCACTTCATGATGATTGGTGTGAGTGCCACCGGGCGGTAGTCGTTTAGGCAGCTCACCGTGCTTTTCTTCGGGACTGGGATGATAGTTGAGGTTTTCAGGCAGGGTGGGACGGTGGCCTGGGACAGGGACTGGTTAAAGATGTTGGTGAAAACCCCGGCCAGCTGGTCGGCGCAGTCTCTCAGCACCCGTCCCAGGACGCCGTCCGGCCCGAGGCTTTCCTGGGGTCCACCGCCTTCAGTACGCGTCTCACCTCATGCTCTGTGAGGGTGAGGCTGCTGAGAGCTGGAGAGAGTGGTGTTTGTGTTGTGGTTACCTCCGTTCGCCCCTCGTCGAACCGGGCGTAGAAGGTGTTCAGCTTTCCCGCCAGCAGGGGGTCGTCCTCTGCGGCTGTGAGCCTGTTGGCTCTGAAGTTTGTCATCTGCTGAACCCCCTGCCACATCCGCCTGGAGTCGTTGCTCAGGAGGCATTCCTCAATCTTCTCTCTGTGCTCTGCCTTGGCCGCTTTGATGCCGCACTTTAGGTTGGCCCTGGTGGAGCTGTACAGCGGTGTGCGCTTCCCTGCGAAGAAGGCGTTGTCCCTCTCATTTATCAGTTTTTGGACCTTCCCAGTCATCCATGGCTTCGTGTTGGGGTAGACCCGGACCCGTTTGTCCAGGTGACTGAGTTGGTGCAGTTCACTATGTGGTTCAGAACCGACGACGTGTACTGTTCCAGGTCCTCATGCTCATATTCCTGCCATAGGGTGTCATTTAGGCAGATCTGCAGTGGAGCGGACCCTTCTGGCCAGGTTCTGACAGTCTTAGTGGTGGTGGGAGCACTTTTCCCCATTGTAGTGTATGCAGGAATCAGGAGGATTGACACATGGTCAGACATGCCTAGATGAGCTAGCGGACTAGCCTTGTAAGCACGTTTGATGTTGGTGTATACCAAATATATATGGCCTCCCACTGAGAAGCATCCAGCTGCAGCCTCGCAGAACAGCTCTAGGACAGAAAGGAATGTGCCTTGCACGTGTTTAGCACGAGCTTGTAGCGTCAGCACTTGCCAGCTAGACCAGTTTGAGAAACTTCGCGAAGGAAGAAAAGTAAGTAGCGTAACTAACACTTAACATTTAAAAAGCGATATAAATTGTAGATCAGGTGAGACTAGGGTTAGGGTTAGGACTGTGTGGCGGTGTGTTATCAGACTGCTCAGCAGTGGGAATGTTGTTGCTTTTGTCAAACATAGTTTAACATCCCTAGCTAGCTGGATTAGCGTGCTAACGGCCTTTGTTAGCTGAGGTTAGCTACGTAGCTAGCTGAGTCTGCAGCACATGTGACTAGCCCTAACCCTAGCCCAGGCTTTATGGAATTTGACAACAAAATTAACAATATGAAGCCGCAAGGGATTGTGTACTAACCAATAGTCAATGTAAACTTGAGCTACTGTGCCATTATTTTAAGTATTCACTTGCAGCCCTGCAAAACGAATTGTTAGCCCAACATTAGTTTGAAGTTCTGTTATATTTCAATTGCCTTAGTTATTAGATTCGATTCGATTCAAATGTATTGTCAATGTACAGTACAAGTACAGTACAGCGAAAAGAAGTTTGGCATGTAACCGGAGTGCAAATATAACTATTATGTTATATTAACTATTACTATTATAACATATACTATGTATATGCAGGTATGTACAGATGGTAAATAAGAGGAATGGTGAATATAAATATATGTATAGGGTAAATATGTGTATAGGATATGAACAGCAGTATTATACAGCAATATTATACAGTATTATACATGACTATATTCTATGCAGGTAGGCTATGTCTTTAAGCTATTTTACAGTATTGTACATGAACTCTGCTATATGCAGGTATGACTATGAGCTATATGTGGGTTTGTCAGGGGGGTAATCCAGAGTCTTCTGGTCAAAGTTATGTCTGTGGAATCATCTAAGAACGTTCAATTTGACCAATTAGGCCCTTTCTTTTTCTAGATGCATATAACATGTCAGAGAGAAAGGTCGTTGCCAGAGCTGAAAAGATGCAGCACCTGCTGCCAGCAGTTTCACTGTCCTTTCTGCGATGCAATGGTTTTCAAGCCAACAATTATAAGTAAGGTGAAGAGGCACTTGGAGGGCCATTTCAACTGGGCAGTTTTCCATGAAGGTAAAGTTGGCCAACATTCTCTGGGAAATGCAAATGGAGTTGCAGTAGAGACCAATTCCATTTGAGCAATGAATCAAAACTAACCCTTCTGTGACGTTTGTGGGAGGTATATGATTTAGATGTTGTGTAGCATATTCAATTGACAAATGATCATAGAATAATAAGGTAACACTTTAAAAAGGATCATTATAATCAATAATAATATTACAATTCTATGCTCTGTTATAGGGTATACCTAGGGTCTTTAGGAATAGGATCAACTTACATCATTTAACTATGACTCATTTCTTGTACTGTATCTTTTGAATCAATGTATGAATGTAAGTGACATTTCATGCCTGTTTTGATTCACATAACCACCACACAATGCACTGATCCAATTTCCACAAAATTGTTGTCAGGATGTACTCAATGGGAAGGCGAAGTACTTTCTAAAGAAGTCCCCTAAGGTGCCTGTCTACCTCTGCACCGAGGAACACCAGGAAACCCTCTTCGGCCATCTTGGAGAAATATTACACAGAACACCATGTCTGGTGCAATTCACGGATGAAGTGAAGTTCATCCTGGATGTTCTGTTTCCGGGGGGTAGGGATAATCATTGCTGGTCCTGCACTTTCAAAACATATAAAGAGGTTTCCTGCAATAGTGCCATTGTGTATGGACCCATATAATGGCTTTGTGTTTTGTATTGGTAGACTGGATCAGATATAAAAAATCTTAAAAATTAAAATACTTACTTTTTTTTGGTAGGCTATCATTCATGGCCTTGCCCTCTCAAAAATGTGACATTGCGGCAGGCTGAACAGCTCTTCCTTGATGGTCCATGTTTACATCAGAGGTGAGAGTATATGAAAAAATTTTTTTTTACAGAATGCCCGGAACTCTTATCGCCCTATTTACTGTTACATAATACCTTAAGAATTATGTATAATTATTGTTATTGATGTACTCTTTTTTTTTTTTTTTACTGTTGACAACGTTTCTGTCAACAAAGTTGTGCTTTTTATGTCTACTATTTCAGTGAAAGGGAGGAATTTGACCGGACGATTGCCAAAGAAATGAAGCAAAAGGGAAGATATTGAAAGGTATTTTTTGGGTTGGTTTTTGGTGTCGGCTTTGCTGTGGTAAAAATGGTAGCGGGTGCGTGGGTCAAGGACAAATCTGAAAAGAGTGAGGTCCTGCCAGACCTGCAGTTCATCGCCAGATCGTAGCCTTATGTTCACGGTACTATCTTGCTCCTTGTGTTTTTCTAGTAACCTGCCTTCTTTCCAAACCCTGCCTTACCCCGTTTGTGTTCTCTCCCAAGATTCCCACGGACCCTCCCTCGCGTCTCCCCGGCAGTGGCGGATACAGAAAGTGGCTGATGGGTGGGCCTGGACAAATCTGGGTGGGCCTGAGTGAAACTCATCACCGCACGTTTTAGACCTATGTATGAGCAGCCAGATGGATGGAACACAACCGGGCTCGCGATCATAGGCGCCGATTTATGTTTCTGCCCGTGGGTGCTCGAAACATTTGGGTACGACCAACACGCATGCACACACACGCACACACACGCACACGCACGCACACACGCAAAATATTCGCAGGGACTGGAGGAGATCACTATGCAGACCATGAAACGAACGGAAAATAAATAAAGTACCTGTCGACCCAGAGAATGCAATGGACAGCCAAACAAGTTATTATAATACACACACGCAAGGCATTCAAGCGCACGCAATAGTCAATGAATTAACCAATAACCATCAACTATGGAGGACCAAGTATAGAAATTGTAATAAGAAATGCCTGTATTATCATTTGCAAGCTTTTAACTGTGGGTGTTGACAGTCCAGTGCAAACCGAAAGCTCAAGTTGAATCATACATGTACCTGGCTCGGACCAGTTGTGGTGATCCATCATTTTATTACAAAACCTAACGCTGCTTATTAGGGGATTTACGTAAACTGGTGTATACACATATATTGTTGTGTAAAGTTGTGTGCTTCTATTGTATTATATTATTATATCCAGTGAATAACAACAACAATGTTGTTCCACACAAATGTTTCCCTCTTCGTTTTAATCTTGGAAAGTCTCATAAAAAATATACTTCACCGAACTATTACAGCGCTGTCTCGGACTCTCCGCACGTCGGCATGTGGCGTCATCATCTGTTATTGTGAATAAATAAGATTTCTAGACAAGGCCTGGTCCAAACTTTCATTATTTTCACTGACTTCCAGACGTGGCTTTTTAAGAAAGCGGGACAATGTTAGCTGTTTAGCCATCGTAGCGCGCACACTGAACAACTGGTCAAGGTCAACAATCAGAGTAAACGTAAAAGAGGAAGCAATGTAAACGTAAGAGAGGAAGTTGAATATTATTAGTATTAATACATACTTTTAATCATTTCCAAGACAAAACTATTCACATTACAGTTAGTTAGTGAAAATTAAACTTTAAAAATATTTTATTATAAAAAAATATGTATTTTTATGAATCTGACTGGGTGGGCCAGCTGTCAATCTGGGCGGGCCTAGGCCCACCCAGGCCCACCCATAGATCCGCGCCTGCTCCCCGGCCCCGGTTCTCGCATTCCCGCGGATCCCTGCCCCGTCTCCACGGACCCTCAGAACCCCTCGAGCCACCCCCGAACCCCTGGACACCCTTGGACGGATCTCCCGGTACCACCCTCGCCTCCTCCCTTGGACATCCCCTTTTGGACTCTCGGACTGTACTGTTGCCAGGCGCACGCACATACTGACAACACCCTGCCCGCCTACATCACCCCGCACCCACGGTAGACCACACACATAGTCTTGACTACGCATTACAGACAATCTGGTTTAGGCAACTTAGATTACAAGTCAGTTTTGGGAAAAGTAAGTGAACACAGAAGAGCACAGCTTGTGATAATGGCTGCAGTGACTACTTATGAGTTTTATATTGTTAATATATTGTCTGAGCAAAAAGAAAAGAAAAATACATTTTATGAAGTATAGTTAATTTACTCATATACAGTATGTATATCCTCTGGCTTGTTTGTAGAACTGCCCTGTATTGTTGACAAAGCTAAACCCTATTGATATGAAGTCTACTGGGAACACGAGAGGATGCCGTCAGTATTGCATTACTGAGTTAAGATTTGGTACTGAGGAAAGGTCAGCGTTTAGGGGTAACTGGATAGCACTTGGAACACCATCCGTGTTCCATTTCTTGGTTTGACTTTGTGTGTATATGTTCTGTTTGTAGTTCCTCATAGGTAACAATTGTGTGTTAACACTTTGCCATCTAACCCTAGGTTATGAGGGAATCAAGTACATGTGGTTGGTGTCACACTTATGTATAACTAATACACAATCTATGCTGAGTCTTTCAGGCTTCATGTTAAGCATTGCATAAATCACAGATGTAACATTCATAAATGCTAGAGATCATCATTTGACTCACTTCATCAGTCAGTTCTACAAATCGGAATGTTAAACTCAATGGTTCAATGATAAACTCAATAGAGTTGGTCTATTTACCTATGTAAACAGTAGTTTTTTTGTTTTTGTTGAGGAGTAAGCATTATGTCACACGTGAAATAGACTTAGCATTTCATGTCTTGGTGGTTTACAAAAACTTTCACTGATTGTGTGTATTGAATGTTCAGCCATGAGAGAGCATCAATCGTTCATGAAGGACATAGTACATAAAGGAGAATGCCAGTTGTTGGGTGTTTTCCGTCTAGGTGTTTCCCACGCATGATTGGCCATGAGGAAATGCATAAGATCTTAGGTGAGTTCCATAAAATGCTCTGGGTTCTTTCGTCTGCTAGGGGTTTACTGTGTAACCACAGGAATGGTCTAACATGTGGCTTGTGTTTCTAGAAAGACTGAAAACTAGATCCTCCTTTAAGAGAGGGTAAAAACTAGACCACTGAAAAGCATCATAATGCTAGTGTTAGGAGTTCCCCTGCCACTATTGAGAACTCTTTCATTGGCATATGAGGTCAAGGAGAGAAAGAAACATTATGGAGGGATGCATGAGAGACAGTCCCCCCCCCCCATATAGCACATGTGTAGAGGACTATGACCCTTTCTCAATTTTGTATTTATATTTACATTTGACATTTACTGTAGCAGACGCCTTTATCCAAAGTGATTTACAAGTACATTTGTCTAAAGTAAGTCAATCATCTATACATCACTCATCAGGAGGAAAACAAATCTATGCTAGGACCAGGGGGGGGGGCATTACTTTTTAAATGTTTATTATTCACAATAGAGAAACTGTACAGGGGGGTAGTGGGGGTGAAGATGTCTTTAGGAGGGACAGTCAAGATGCAGCCTGAAGAGATGGGTATTCAGTCTACTACGGCAATGGGCCTGGATCAAGCAGATCAGCCCCAACACATTTCTTAAGTCAATTTTAAGCAGAAGCTTTTTGAGAAGTAAGCGAGAAATCAAGTTTTAAATATCCATGGTAACAAGTTGTAAATATGGATTTCTGGAATTGTCATCAGAAGCCCTAATGCAGTTAGAGTAAGAACTAGCTTTTTCTATAACAAGTAGCCGGCATAATGTAACGAAAGGGATAATGGCCACCCATGGCAGTAGAGGGGTTGGTATTACACAATGAGACCTTCAGATCTAGCCAGCAGTATAACCAATGACAGCTAGCAGAGGGAAACACAGGTTACTAAGCAAACACACATACAGAGTAACCAGCAGTGGTGGCTAGCTGGGGGGGGGGGGGGGGGTGATCAGTCAGGCTGGGGGTTGTTAAACCATACTAGACTGCTGTTACTTAATGTTTTCAGATGTCTAGTTTTTTATATTATCACTTTATTTTGTTGTTGTTTCTTAAGTGAGCTGCTGTAACGCATTAATTTCCCCTCAGGGATCCCATTATGTACAGTATTGTACAGTATTTTTCTGCTGAAATCATAACCAAGGTACCATAGAACTCCTAGCATCTGCTATTGTAACCATGTACTTTAGTAACTTTGTCTCAATGATAATATAATAATAATAAACAATTGTATTTGTATAGCACACTTTAATAATATAATAATAATAATAATAGTAATAAATTGTATTTGTATAGCACACTACTGGAAACTGTTTTCCGCTGCAATACTCCAATTTATCACTACTGGAAACTGCTCTCCGCTGCAATACTCCAATTTATCACTGGGTGGCGCTAACTGCGCATTCCTTTCCGTCCTGGACTGCACATTCCTTTGCGTCCTAGAGCTGCGGATTCCTTTCCGTCCTAGAGCTGTTCTGCGAGGCTGCAGCTGGATACTACTGCATCCTGCCGCACTGATGTCGGTCACTACTATGGCACACACACACCAATGATATAAAAAAGTCATTTAAGTGTTCAATAATGAATAAATAAATAAAGTTGTTGTCATTTTGACATTTCTGAAGTGCCAAACATCCAGACCAGACCAATCGACTTTGTGTGCAACGCACATGCCAGGAGAAACATGAACTGGAGGTTGCCATGGTGTGGGACTGACACTGTCAATCACCCTACCACATCTAACAGTACTGACAGTCACTAAGCTCTAGCTCACTAAGCTCTAGAGTTATTTCAATTGTTTAGTATCTGGTTTGAAACGATATTTCTAATTTAGGGTGCATGCGTTGGTTCAGACCCTCTGCCCTCCTCCATCCATCCCTGTGTCCGGGTACTAAAAACATAATGGGAACAAAAATCAGTGAGTGTTGCTCTGTATGACACACATACACACACACACCTGTCTATCACAAATCATAACATCATTGACAAGGGCTCCGATCAGTCTATCGGCCTTTATGGTCCAACAGCCAATCGGGGCATTCCACAATCTCTTCCCTAAAATTCTGTGTTTCTCCATGTCCCATAGAGGAGCTAGTCGCCATGGTAACCAGTTTACCTGACCTGCCTCGGAGGTATAACTGAAGTATAACTGGCTTGCAGCCAACTCATGCCTGCAGGTCTGTCATAGGAGACAGTGTATGTTTACTCGAGGGTGACTCGCTGGCCCAGAGGTGTTGACCAGTCATACAAGGTACTTTAAAGCTTGTCTCACATTTGACAAGCTATCAGTCATCAACATGGATATCCTGGTGAAGAAAGAGATTAACACACACACACAGACACACACACACACACGCACACACACACACACACACACACACACACACACACACACACACACATTAATGTTATTGTTTGCTTGTCATCTGTACTATACTATATGGAGCAACACCGCCCTCTGCTGGTGACAGAATAGATGTACTGTACCGCACAGGATTCTCTATTTGAGTAACAGGTGGGCTCTGCAAGTACAGAATACACCACTGACCACACACAGAAGATGGGGACAATCAGACCAACCCAAGAACAGAGATTTGATCTATTGTACCTATGCTCTTTCTGAAGCCTTTTAAGCTAACACTTTATGTGCCATGATGCCAAAGTAAAAGGAGGATAATGGGAAGTTGAGGCTAATACAACATCTGGGCGGGTGTGGCTCAGGAGGTAGAGCCAGCGTCTAATGATTGTAAGGTCTGCGGTTCGATCTCCGGCTGGCCATGTGTCAAAGTGTCCGTGGGCAAGACAGTGAACCCCCAAATTGCTCCCGATGAGCGGGACGGTGCCTTGCACGGTAGCTTGCCGCCATTGGTGTGTGAATGTGTGTGTGAATATGTGTGTGAATGGCTGAATGAGAGGCCAATTTGTGAAGCGCTTTGGAATAAGGGGCAATATATAATATGATATAAGTGCAGTCATTTACATCAGCAAAGGTAATACGTGTTGACATAGAAACCCCATATGACAGGATGGAATCTGAATAAATACATATCCCTGATCTAAATTGATTAACTGCACTATTTTAAGGACTGCAACAGGAGTAATCATCTGAAGCATAATTGAATGGAAATGCCAAGGGAGAAAGATGGTGTGTGTTTTGTGTTTTGTTATTTTACATGAAGCCTATAGATAGGCTTGTATATTTCACTGAAAAGCTTCTTATTGGGGGATGGTCAGTCATATTTAATGTTGGTGTTGGGGTTTCATGAAACATAGTTGTTAAGTTGAGTTTTTATAACAAAATCAAATGATTGATTAACTGCATTACATTAAATTGTTTCATAATGTGAAACATGTGCTGAGCTTCTCCAGCACATCATAAGCATCTCTTATTCCCCTGTTTCCACCATGTTTTACATTGGTAGAAGTCGGTTGGAGTCAATATTCTCTGGCTTCAACATTCAACATTCAACATTCAAGATTGCTTTATTGTCTGTCACACAGTGACAGAAATTCTCATTTGACAGGCAGAAGTGCAGCTCAAGAGTACAGTTTCCACATTAAAAACACACATAGGTCACCTACATTAATACATACAATAAAAACAGAGAGACATAGCAGTGTTTATAAAAATGAAGTGCCTATTTAAAAAGTCCACTAACCCTAAATAATAGTAAAAAACAGTGTTATGGTTTAAAAAGCTAAAATGTTGTGGTTTAAAAAGAAAAACAATGTGCTTTCTATTTTAAAATGTTAAGGGCGGTGGTTGCAGTTGGGTTGCAGCAATTCAACTTGATCCTCGTATGGAGCACCCTCCATCTTGTTGAGAGAATGCGAAGGCACACTGAACCACCATCCTGGCCCGCGACAGACGGTAATTAAAAGTTATTCTATTCCCCATCTTGGGATATTGGTGCGGTGCCAGGAAATGGCCTCATTAGATAGGTCTTAAGGGGGAATGAATGCAGATTTGATCAATATTTCTATTCATTATATATCCATTGTGTATTCATTATAAGGTAGCTTAGAGTGTGGTGGAATACTAGGAAAGAGGGTCCCAGGGTCACCTTACAGAAAACTGCCTTCCAAGATCCTATCGATTTTTCTGAGAACACATTTTAACAGCTGTAGACTCAATGTCTCCACTTAGCTGTAGAAGTCGTCAAGGTCCCTGTAGACTTGTGATCAGCTAATGGATCCTAAGGGGTAGTGGTGGCGCCACCACTACCCACTAAGAAGAAGAAGAAGAAGAAGAAGAAGAAGAAGAAGAAGAAGAAGAACAAGAAGAAGAAGAAGAAGAAGAAGAAGAAGAAGAAGAAGAAGAAGAACTCAAGGGCACACTAGTAGTGGTGTGGTTTCAGGCGGGATTTGAACTCACAACCTTCCGATCACAAGTCCAACTCACTATCCACTAGACCACCACTACCCACTAAGAAGAAGAAGAAGAAGAAGAAGAAGAAGAAGAAGAAGAAGAAGAAGAAGAAGAAGAAGAAGAAGAAGAAGAAGAAGAAGAAGAAGAAGAAGAAGAAGAAGAAGAAGAAGAAGAAGAAGAAGAAGAAGAAGAAGAAGAAGAAGAAGAAGAAGAAGAAGAAGAAGAAGAAGAAGAAGAAGAAGAAGAAGAAGAAGAAGAACTCAAGGGCACACTAGTAGTGGTGTGGTTTCAGGCGGGATTTGAACTCACAACCTTCCGATCACAAGTCCAACTCACTATCCACTAGACCACCACTACCCACTAAGAAGAAGAAGAAGAAGAAGAAGAAGAAGAAGAAGAAGAACTGAAGGGCACACTAGTAGTGGTGTGGTTTCAGGCGGGATTTGAACTCACAACCTTCCAATCACAAGTCCAACTCACTATCCACTAGACCACCACTACCCACAAAAAACGCACAAGCCTTTCGCCTTTTACTAAAGACTTCTGTGGAGAGGAACACTTACGAGTTCAAGCTATTTTTGGCAGGCTCTGCGTCTCGCTGAGCCCATATCCGTGTTTCAAGGTAAGCCAGGTGGGGGTCACAGGTCACAGGTCACAGGTCACAGGTCACAGGTCAACCCATTTTTCACACTTTGACCATAATGGCGGCGGAGGTGGGCGCGGTTCAATTTATGGGTTATCGCTTCTCGGCCTTTTGGCTAAGATCAAGTGTAGTATCTGTTCTTAACAGTGAGCAGAGTTCTTTAACTTGCAAAGGCAATAATCAAGTGTTGTATCTTGATTCTGCCGGGAAAGCAGAAAATGGACAAAGAGTCGGGCCCAAAGGCCGGAATGTTTAATGTAATTCGTTTTGCATGGAGAGACCAGACAGAGGACATCCAGCTGAGGGATACCTTCACCCGGGTGGTGTTGCTGGGGCAACTGAAACTGACGGTCCCGGAAATCTTTTGCCTCCAGGGCAATAGGCGGGAGAATGCCTTCGACGTGACTTTTCACTCGGCGGCCATGATCAGAAGGGTGATGGACATGGTTACCGTCGGGGCCGAGACCATGCCTCTGTCGCTCTACAGGGTGACAGACATGGGGAAAAATAATTTCAGGGTCATGACGGTGACCATGTTCAACGCTTATGTGAAGGATGAAGCTGTGGAGGGGTTCCTGAGCCGCTACTGCAAGGTCACGTCGGGGGCACGCCACATCAGGGACGCCCGGGGGATATGGACCAACACTCGTCAGTACCAGGTGCTCCTACGGCCAGAAGAGGGAGGCTTCGACGGCTACGCACACCCCCCGGCACTTTTCTCGCTGGGGGCGGACAGGGGCAACCTGTACTATGCCCGGCAGGCCCCCTTCTGCAAAAAGTGTATGCAGACGGGTCACGGGCAGGGGGACTGCCCTGGGATGAGGTGCAGGAACTGCAACGCCAAGGACCACGTGGCAAAAGACTGCACCCAGCCCAGGGAATGCCACAGTTGTGGCCTGAGAGGACACTTGTTCAGGGACTGCCCAACCCGCCCTAAGCCGAAATCCTACGCCGATGCAGCAGGGGGGGCTAAGCAGAGGGACCAAGGAGCCGGAGGAGCACCGAGCGGAGGCGGCCCCAGCACCTCCACCCCCACAACCCCCCCCGCCCCCAAACCCACCCCCCGCACCCGTCCCTTCCCCCCCCCCCTCCCCCCCTTCCTCCCCCCCCCCCTCCCCCCCCCGCCTCCCCCTTTGTTTGCTTGTTTGTTCTTAAATTACACATTATGGATTTGGTTTTTGTTACGTTAAATGTGAGGGGTTTAAGAGACAGGGTGAAGAGGGCAGCAGTTTTTGGTTATTTATTGTCACTAGATTTCACTGTATGTTTTTTACAGGAGGTGCACTTAAGGGATGAGGGGGATGTTAGAAAATTTAAGAGGGAGTGGGGTAGGGGGGAGTCCTTTTGGAGTGTGGGGGGGGTCCACTCATCGGGTGTAGGGATTCTGTTAGGGAACAGAGAGGTGAGGGTGGAGGGTACTTTTGTGGGGATGCAGGGTAGGGTGTTAGGATTAGATATTAGTGTAGGGGAGTGTAGGTTGAGGGTAGTTGGGGTATATGGGCCACAGGAGGCACAGGGCAGGAGGGAGATGGTAGACTGCCTTGTGCCCCTGTGTGCGACTAATAGACACTTGGTGGTGGGGGGTGATTTTAATATGGAACTAGGCAGGGGGGGGGAGGGCAGCGCTAAGGCCATGGGGTTACTGATGGCTAGCTGCGGGCTTGTGGATGGGGGGCTACACACCACACCACCACTGGCGGTTCCCACCTGGCGTAACTCGCGGGGGGTCGCGAGGAGGCTTGACTATTTGTTCATACCTAGGTCTTTGGGCCCTGTGGCCGGGCAGCATTTGCCTGTGTTTTTCTCAGATCACGACGGGGTGCTCCTACGGGTAGGTGCACCAGCCTGTGTCGTCGGAAGGGGGTATTGGAAGCTAGACAGGGAGATCCTTGGTGAGCGGGCTTTTGTCGAGGCACTCACCACCTACATACATGGGCTTAAGGGCCTCAGGCCCATGTTTGTGGGGGTGGTGGAGTGGTGGGAGGAGGTGAAGGTGAGGATGGCTAAGTTTAGCAGGGATTATTGTAAGAGGAGGGAAAGAGAAGGCAGGAGGGAAGTGGAGCGGCTGCAGCGGTTGCTCGACCTCGAGTACGAGGCCGGCAACCTCGGGGGGTCGATCGACCAAGCCCGCTCCGCGGAACTCAAGGGCCGCCTCAGAGAGGCCTATGAGCGTAGGGCTAGAGCTCATTTAGAGCGCGCGCGCCAGGATTTCCTTGAGCAGGACGAGACCTGCTCAGCGGCGTTCTTTGCCTCAGTGAGGGCACGGCGCGCGCGCCAGACCCATCACGGGGTGAGAGACACTGGGGGGTCGGTGGTCAGGGAGCAGGGTCAGATGGTGCAGGCGGCCACCGAGTTTTATAGGGATTTCTTTAGGGAGAGAGAGGTAGATGAGGCTGGGGGGGAGGTTTTTTTAGCGCACCTGTCCCGGCGAGTGCCGGAGGACATCATGCAGGCGATGGAAGGCCCGATCACACTAGTGGAGGTCGAGCGGGCCCTCAAACGGATGGGGAAGGGGAAGGTGCCTGGGATGGACGGCCTGCCGGCAGAGTTTTACCTACAGTTATGGGGTATACTCGGCCCGGTGGTCGTCGAGGTTTTGACATCCGTTCTCGAGACTGGGGTCATGGGCAAGTCAATGGCCGAAGGCGTGCTCTCCCTCCTGTATAAGAAGGGGGACGCCGCCGACCTTAACAACTGGAGGCCGTTGACAATGCTGTGTGTGGACTATAAGCTGTTGGCCAAGGTCATGGCTGACCGTCTGCGCGCAGCCCTTCCCTACGTCGTCCATGAGGACCAGACGTGTGGGATCGAGGGCCGCTCGATTAGGTGGAACCTTCAGCTGGTCAGGGACTCCATCGCCTGGGCTGAGGATAGGGACCTGCCTTTAATGGTGGCTGCACTCGATCAGGCCAAGGCCTTTGATCGGGTGCATAGGGGTTTTTTATTTAAAGTGATAGAGCAGATGGGGTTTGGGCCTAGATATAGGGGGTGGCTCAGCACACTCTACAGGGGGGCGGGGTGCCGGGTGAGGGTGAACGGCCACCTGGGGGAGGTGTTTAGCCTCCCTTCGGGGGTCAGGCAAGGCTGTCCTCTCTCGGCGCTCCTGTACGTGCTGTACATGGAGCCTCTGGCGGCGGCCATTAGGGCTGACGCAGAGGTGGAGGGCTTGCTGGTGCCCGGCAGCGGTGGGCTGAGGGTCAAACTGACCCAATATGCAGACGACACCACTCTGCTACTCTGCAGAGACTCATGCCTGCTCAGATGTCTCAACATTTTTGACGATTTTACCCACGCGTCGGGAGCAGTCCTGAACCTGGGTAAGTCATCGGTCAAGTATTTTGGCCGGTGGAAGGGTAGGACGGATGCGCCTGGGGGAGTAGCTCTCTGCACTGGGCCCCTGAGGGTGCTCGGGGTCTGTTTTGAGTCCTCCGGCTCTGCGACGCTGAACTGGAACGCGAGAATCGCGGAGGTACAAGGGAGGTTGGTGCGGTGGAAGGCCAGGTCTTTGTCCTTTGGGGGCAAGGTCTTGGTCTTGAAAGTGGACATATTGCCTTCTCTCTTGTACCTGGCATATGTCTACCCGCTGCCTGCGAGCATGAGGAGACACCTCATGCGGCTTGTTTTTCAGTTCATGTGGGGGGGAAGGCATGAGTACGTGGCCAGGGCCCGCATGCTCTCGGCCACCAGGGAGGGAGGTAGGGATGTCCCCCACCTACCCCTCAAGCTAGACTCGCTGTTTGTCTCCTCTCTGCTGAAGGAGCTCGCTCACCCGGTAATCCATCCGTCCGGTTTCTTCCTGCGGCTTTTCTTTGCCTACCAGGGACGACACATTATGGAGTGGTCCAATGCGGGTCCTCGGGCTGAACAGCTGCCGTGGCACTTCAGCCATGCGGCGAAGTGGCTGCGTGCGCACCCCGAGGTTGAAGTTGCCCGTGTAGGTTTGGACCACAAGAGTATGTATGCTGTAGTGAGGCAGGGTGCCTGCACGGCCCCTGTGGTGGGCATCCCGGCGGCGGTCTGGGATGCAGTGCAGCTGCGGGGCCTGGACAATAGGCTCAAGGACCTGAACTGGTTATGCCTCCACAAGAGTCTGCCGGTGCGGGCCACCATGCACCAGCGTGGCCTGGCGCGATCCCCCTTATGCCCCCGGCTGGGCTGTAGCGGGGAGGAGAGTGTGCGTCATGCTTTATGGGACTGCGCCTTTGCTGGAGTGGTGTGGGCCCGGGCGGGAGGGCTGTTAGAGAAGGTTAGAGGGGGTTTTACCTTGTCATGGGCCAGAGTAGAGAGAGGGGTAGGGAGAGTGGGGGGTGGGAATAGGGAGAGATTCCTACTCTGGCTCATAGTTAGTTTGTTTAAGAGGGAGATATGGAGGTCGAGGCAGGAGGTGGTGGGGGCAGGGACAGCGACAGGGGTGGAAGGGATAGTGAGGAGGGTGGAAGGAGATTTGAGGGGGAGGATGAAGAGGGAGGAGAAGAAGTGGGGTCACCATGCGGCCCGGGAGCGGTGGAAAGGGGGGCTGGGACTTTTTTTGAGTTGATATGCAGGTATTGCATCCTGACGCTCCACAAAAGGAGGGGGGGCAACAGGTTTTGTTTTTGTTGTAATACAAATGGAATGTGATCATGAAAAGAAAGTGTTGGTTGTTTTGATTTGCGCTTAACCCCCCACAAAAGAACGGGGGGTAAACGTGTTTGATTATTTGTTTGTGAAGTTTTAATGGAAAGGGGGAACAAGGTTCCCCGTGTAAGGAAAAATGAAAATAAAAAAAACTTTAACAATCTGTTCTTATCAGTTTAATATCTGATACGTCCCCTACCCGGGGACCATATATTAAATTGATTTTTGCAACAGGGAGCTGGAATCGGGGCTTGCTCCGTCCACTCCACGCATCGACCTGGTATTGCAGTACATCCAGGAACGGTGCACTCCTATCTCATGTGAAGAAGAAGAAGAAGAAGAAGAAAGAAGAAGAAGAAGAAGAAGAAGAAGAAGAAGAAGAAGAAGAAGAAGAAGAACTCAAGGGCACACTAGTAGTGGTGTGGTTTCAGGCGGGATTTGAACTCACAACCTTCCGATCACAAGTCCAACTCACTATCCACTAGACCACCACAAGATAGGTGTTTTTTATTGGTTTTTATAAAAACGCAACACCGTGTATACAATCAATTAATCAAACAATCAGACATTTAAGACATTACATTCAACAACAACCAACATTAAACTAACTAAAGTGCTCAGTGTTCAGTGTATTGTCCAGTGTAGTGTAATGTTCAGTGTTCAGTGTTCAGTGTCCAGGTTCCAGTGTCGGTAGGAGGCAGGGGTAAAAAACCTGTTCGCTGTGCATCCGGGAAAAAAATTCCCCTGCAGCCCTCTAGTTGTAGAGCGACTACTATCCAGTTTGCCCACCAGTGCAAAGCCGTGGCTCTCCCACCTCCCTCCCCCGAGGGACCCCACACACCCGACTCACCCGACCCGCCCCACCACCGGCGCATCCGGCCCAGCCCACCAGGCTCAGACTCCTGTAGCCCTTCCCGAGGCTAGCCGGACCAGGCGCCCCAGCGGCGGAGCAGATCGAGCACGCAGGCCGACCGGAGGCCCCTGAGGAGAGGCCCAGAGAGCTCGGCGCATGGCAGGCAAGCAGAGGCGAAAAACCTGTACACAGCTTATCCAGGGAAAAAGCTCCCTGGCTCTTCTCAGCTTGTTCCGGGCTGGGGGTTGGGGGTTGGCGGGTAGGGGACTGGGCCTGTAGCTGGGGGCCTGGAGTTGGGGGGGGGTGGCCCGGAACAGGGGGTTTGGGGTCGCTGAGTTGGAACCTGGGGTTGGTGCTGGGGTGACGTGGTGGTTCCCGCCGGTCTCTGCTCCTGGGTCTGGAAGCCTGGGTAGGTGTCAGAGCTGGATATGACATGTGCCTGAAAAGATACAGGAGTGAGAGAAGGGAGGTGTGCATGGTTTGTGTAGTGTGCATTTTGGTGTCAGGCGGGTGATCTGTACTTCCCTGTGACCACGTGGTGTTGGTCATCCTGGTGCTGGTGGTGCTGGCAGAGACGGCTGGTTCGGCTGTGGGTTGTGTGTGGTGATATTCTGGTGAGGGTAGGAAGTGGGTCAGTGCTGTGTACATGTGTAGGTGGTGGAAGGTGCAGTAAACTTCCCTGTTGGTGTTGTGCGCTGCTCCTCTCCTGGTCCTTGTGATGGTGATACTGCTGACCAGGGCTTGTGCTGGAACGGTGGTGAAGGTGATAGTGCAGGAACTGGTGGTGTAGTGAGGTAGGCCCGGGGTGGGGGGGGGTTGGTCGATGCGGCGCGGCATGGGGGGGGGTTTAGAGGATGACGTCCTTCCATCTCTCCACCCCCCACACCGCTCTTGCTTGATCCGGGTTATTTTTAAAGTCAACAATAGCATGGTCCCTGAGGCAGAGGGTGATTCTCCTCCTCAGGGTTGTCAGGTGGACGCTCTGTTTCTGATAGACCCTGATGTTCCTCGTCTCCCAGAGTACCTGCTTGACGGCGCTGATGATCCTCCACTCTTGTTGTAGTTGGGGGGTTGTGCACCCCCCGGGAGGACCATACAGGATGTTCTCGCCCGTCAAGCGGGGCAGGGTCAGCAGGCTGTTTAGGGAGACAGAGGGAACAAACAGGGCCCAGACCCGCCTGGCCACGGGGCACTCACAGAACAGGTGGTTAATGTGTTCTGTGTCCGTGCATCCGTGGGGGCATTTCTCAGTCGTTGCGATGTGCCGCCTATGCAAGAATTCCCTAGTGGGGAGACAACCATGAGCAGCCATCCAGGCAATGTCTTTTTGTTTATTGTTAGTACATTTATGATTAATGTTTTTCCATACCTGTTTGGAGTCCACGGCTGTGCTGGCCTTGGGGTGAGTAATGGTTTCCTTCGACCTTATGAAGGTCATAATGTCTTTGTATTTCCATGAGGCCAGCCCAGCCGCGGACAATCCTGTCTTGAAGGCAAAGTCCCTCCATATCTTGTAGACAGGAGGGGGGTCCCAGCTGTAGGGCACAGTGTGATTTATTGATGCGGTCACCCTGAGTGTCCGGAGGATGGGTGTGGCATAGTATATTTCAAAGAACCTGGCTTTCCTATCTTTGTTGTTGATGTTGTTGATGAGGTTGGAGAGTCCCTGTGCCCTAATGATGTTTAGGATGTCTGGGACCCCTTTCCCCCCATTCTCCACTGTTTTGTACAGGGTGGTGCGTTTTAGTTTTTCCATCTGGCTCCCCCAGACAAAGGTAAACATGATCCTTTCGATGGTTTTGGATACTGCTCTGTCTGGGGGAAACACCCTGCCCAGGTAAAGGAGAATGGGAAGAACAATAGCCTTCAGGACCAGGATCTTGCCTGTCATTGTGAGAGGCCGTGCACTCCACTCACAGATCTTCTTTTGGACCTGGCGGATGGTCTCCTTCCAGCTGCCGGAGGCTCCTCCATCTTTCTGGTAGGTGATCCCCAGCAGCTTAATGTTTTCCGTCTTTACAGGGAAGGAGGTTGCCAGGTTCTCCTGCCAGTGCTGCGACAGAAACAGCTCACACTTACCCCTATTGATCAGGGCGCCCGTGGCTGCACAGTAGTCCTCCACCACTTTCGTTGCTGTGGAAATGGAGCGACTATCCGTGCCGACGATGGTAATGTCGTCCATGTACGCCACCACCTTGAGCCTCTCCCCCCGGGCCCCTGGTAGAGGGTAGCCCATGATGTTGGGGGAGCTCCTGATCTTCCGTAGGAACGGCTCCAGGTAGATGACGTACAGTAGAGGGGCCAAGATCTTGATCTTTTGGCTAAGATCAAGTGTAGTATCTGTTCTTATCAGTTTAATATCTGATACGTCCCCTACCCGGGGACCATATATTAAATTGATTTTTGCAACAGGGAGCTGGAATCGGGGCTTGCTCCGTCCACTCCACGCATCGACCTGGTATTGCAGTACATCCAGGAACGGTGCACTCCTATCTCATGTGAAGAAGAAGAAGAAGAAGAAGAAGAAGAAAGAAGGAAGAAGAAGAAGAAGAAGAAGAAGAAGAAGAAGAACTCAAGGGCACACTAGTAGTGGTGTGGTTTCAGGCGGGATTTGAACTCACAACCTTCCGATCACAAGTCCAACTCACTATCCACTAGACCACCACTACCCACTAAGAAGAAGAAGAAGAAGAAGAAGAAGAAGAAGAAGAAGAAGAAGAAGAAGAAGAAGAAGAAGAAGAAGAAGAAGAAGAAGAAGAAGAAGAAGAAGAAGAAGAAGAAGAAGAAGAACTCAAGGGCACACTAGTAGTGGTGTGGTTTCAGGCGGGATTTGAACGCACAACCTTCCGATCACAAGTCCAACTCACTATCCACTAGACCACCACTACCCACTATGAAGAAGAAGAAGAAGAAGAAGAAGAAGAAGAAGAAGAAGAAGAAGAAGAAGAAGAAGAAGAAGAAGAAGAAGAAGAAGAAGAAGAAGAAGGGCACACTAGTAGTGGTGTGGTTTCAGGCGGGATTTGAACTCACAACCTTCCGATCACAAGTCCAACTCACTATCCACTAGACCACCACTACCCACTAAGAAGAAGAAGAAGAAGAAGAAGAAGAAGAAGAAGAAGAAGAAGAAGAAGAAGAAGAAGAAGAAGAAGAAGAAGAAGAAGAAGAAGAAGAAGAAGAAGAAGAAGAAGAAGAAGAAGAAGAAGAAGAAGAAGAAGAACTCAAGGGCACACTAGTAGTGGTGTGGTTTCAGGCGGGATTTGAACTCACAACCTTCCGATCACAAGTCCAACTCACTATCCACTAGACCACCACTACCCACTAAGAAGAAGAAGAAGAAGAAGAAGAAGAAGAAGAAGAACTGAAGGGCACACTAGTAGTGGTGTGGTTTCAGGCGGGATTTGAACTCACAACCTTCCAATCACAAGTCCAACTCACTATCCACTAGACCACCACTACCCACAAAAAACGCACAAGCCTTTCGCCTTTTACTAAAGACTTCTGTGGAGAGGAACACTTACGAGTTCAAGCTATTTTTGGCAGGCTCTGCGTCTCGCTGAGCCCATATCCGTGTTTCAAGGTAAGCCAGGTGGGGGTCACAGGTCACAGGTCACAGGTCACAGATCAACCCATTTTTCACACTTTGACCATAATGGCGGCGGAGGTGGGCGCGGTTCAATTTATGGGTTATCGCTTCTCGGCCTTTTGGCTAAGATCAAGTGTAGTATCTGTTCTTATCAGTTATCAGCCCCCCAACAGAAGACTGCCAGACCAGTAACAACGATGACCCGCCTGGAATTCAGCAGGGCGGTTCTACAGAGAGGTATGGGCTTTGTGCCGTCTGATCTAAACTGCCTGGTGAAGCCCCCTGGGCCGAATGAATGTTTTGAAGTTAGCTTTAAAACCCCCCAACTGTTAGAGGAATTCTGGACCTTTCATAGGATTAATGAACACAAACCCCCACTTAACCGTTTTACAGCCCACCCACTAACGGATTTAGAATCAAAAGTGGTCACAATTCAATTCCACAATGAGGTGATTCAGGAATATGATATTGAGGTGTGGCTACACCGTCATGCCACCCTTAAATCGGGGGCCCGGATGGTCCTGGATGAAGACGGAGTGTGGACGGGGGCCAAGAAATGGCTGGTGCAACTCCGTCCGGACCCGGAGGGGATAGGCGGAGTCCAACATATCCCCAGCACCATCAACCTGGGGAACAACAGGGGCTCCGTCTACTACTACGGTATGCCGAAGCTCTGCAGGAACTGCGGCCAATTGGGCCATCTGGCAGCGGCCTGCAAGGCCGTGGTATGTAAAATCTGCCGCCAAGACCACCCGACGTCGGAGTGCACCACGACCAGACCTTGCAACCTGTGCGGGGGACAGGGGCATCTTTACCGTGACTGCCCAAGTTCCTATGCAAGTAGAGCCCGGGGCTATAAATCCAACCAACCACCACCCCAACCCCCACCCCCACCCCAACCCACACCCCCACCCCCACCCCAACCCCCACCCCAACCCCCACCCCAACCCACACCCCAACCCACACCCAACATGGAGGAAGAGAAGGGAGAGACGGAGGAGGACCGGCGCCCGAGCGATGGAGGGGACGATCAGAGCTCGAGCGACGGAGAAGGAGAAGGAGAGGAACCAACCGTCCCAGCACCCCCTACAGACAACCTCAACACCCACCCCCTCCTAAACCCCATGGCCACCTCCACCCCCTGCAAAAACACCATGAAGGGGGAGCCGGCCTCTATTGAGATAGCCACCAGCAGCACACCGCAGATCCACCTCCCCTCCCAATCAGACAGTGAAAATGACTGGAGCTTGGCTCAACCAAAACGCAAAAGACCACAAAAAAAGGCAATCCGGAAAAAACCAGACAAAAAGACTACTCCAGAACCCAAACCCCAACGCCATACAGGTAAGCCGGCTCCCCCCCCCAAACCCTCCTCCCCACCCTCTTCCTCTCTCCAGTCATCACATGCTCCTCACCCTGCACAGCCCACCAGCCACCCCCAGTCCATGCTCACCGGACCGTACGGGCCACCGAAAATCACCTCATCAACAACACAGATGAGGGGGCCACCAGGCAGTCAGAGGGGAGACAACCCCCACACCATGAGCAGCCAAGGGGAGGTACCACACTATCTGGCCCCCAACGACCCATTGGAGGGCCTCAACCTCATGTGCAATAGTTTAGCAAAAATTGGAACAAACCAAATCCAAGAACCATGAGGATAACAATCTCATCTCTCAACACCAGAAGCCTCCGGCAACCAGACAAACGGGAGGTCGTCTACCAGTACATCACCCAACATCAGTCAGACATGTATATCCTCCAGGAGTGCGCCATCCCATTCAAGGAGATGGACGCCACCCTGGAGGAGGAATGGACACGGGGGGACTCTCTCTGGTCAGGCTCAAACATTGATAGAGCTGATGGGGTCGGCATTTTGGTGGCCAACCCTTTTCTGCAGACCAAAAAGGGGGAGGTTGTAGAGAGCGGGCGAATCCTGGTTCTGGACCTAGAGATCCAGGGTTCGCCGCTGAGGGTCATCAATGTGTACGGCCCAACCAACGTGGCCAAGAGAGTCTCCCTTTTCAAGAAACTTCGGTCTCTCCTCCTCATCCCCACACCAGTCCTAGTGGGGGGAGATTTCAACTGTGCCCTCCGGGATGAGGACCGCAGCAGGCCCAGGAGAGACCGATCCACTACAGAACTTCAGTCCATCATAGACGACTTCCAACTGGTAGACGCCGGTGGCACCTCCCCGCCGACACACACAAGGGTGAGTTCCTCCGGGAATTCTTCCTCCAGGATAGACATGTTCTTGCTCTCGCCAGGTCTGAGGATGGGAACCCTGACCAGCCAGGCGGCCCACTTCTCGGACCACAGGATGTTGACAGTGTCCCTGGAATGGGATGGCCAAACAAGAGCGGGTAGGGGTACCTGGAGGATGAATACATCGATCCTTCAGGACCCAACAGTGGTGCATTCCTTCTCCAGGCGCTACCTGGAGTGGAGGACCCTAAAAGAACTGTTCGACTCCCCGATAGAGTGGTGGGAGATGGTTAAGGCCAGGACAAAGGGCTACTTCGGGTCAGTCGGAAGGAGGAAAGCGGCAGAACAGAGGGCCAGGTTTCAACACCACAACGCGGCCCTCCAACGCCTAAGTCTCCTACAACTGGGTGGTCTGGATGTGGCCCGAGAACTGGCTGAGACCAAACAACACCTTGCCACCCTCTACCGGGAGCAACAACAAAAGAAACAGTTCAGGGAAAAACTCCAGGGCCTGGAGGAGGAGGAGAAATGCACACGCCACTTCTTCCGCAAGGCACGGTCAAAACACAAGCCTATCCTGTCCCTATACGACACCAATGGGGACACCGTGTCAGACAGAGGCAACATCCCGGGGGTGGCAAGAGAGTTCTACGAGAGTCTCTACAACATCAAGACAACCGACGAGACTCTCATGGCCACCTTCCTGGATGGTCTGGACCGGGTCCCCGAGGGTGGTGAGAGTGAGAACCCAGAGCTGACCACGGAGGAGCTCACCCGGGCCGTGCACTCCTTGAATACACACAAGGCCCCTGGACCGGATGGGATCCCAGCAGAGTTCTACAAGACTCTCTGGGATCTCCTCAAGGAGGACTTGGCGGAGGTCTTCAAAGCCGTCTACAGGGAAGGGAGGCTTGGAGAGTCAATGAGACAGAGTACGGTCACACTGATCCCCAAGAAAGGGGACCTCAAGGACCTCCGGAACTGGCGCCCCATCAATCTCCTCCCAGTGGACTATAAAATTATGACAAAAGCCCTCACCCAACGGTTTCAAACCCTCCTCCCCTCAGTTATAGCCCCTGACCAAACCTGTAGCGTCCCCGGTAGGTCCATCAACGACAACCTGCTCCTGGTGAGAGACCTCATCCTGCACTCCCAGGAGCGGAGGTCCCCTTTAGGCCTTCTCAGCCTGGATCAGGAGAAGGCCTTTGACAGGGTTAGCCATGGTTTCCTGCAGAGGGTGCTGAGGGGCATGAACTTCCCCCAGCACCTGCTCAACTGGACCGAACTCTGCTACAACAACATCACGAGCAGAGTTCGGATCAACAACCAGTTGACAGACCCCTTCCCCATCAAAGCTGGAGTACGGCAGGGATGCCCCTTGGCCCCTCTACTGTACGTCATCTACCTGGAGCCGTTCCTACGGAAGATCAGGAGCTCCCCCAACATCATGGGCTACCCTCTACCAGGGGCCCGGGGGGAGAGGCTCAAGGTGGTGGCGTACATGGACGACATTACCATCGTCGGCACAGATAGTCGCTCCATTTCCACAGCAACGAAAGTGGTGGAGGACTACTGTGCAGCCACTGGCGCCCTGATCAATAGGGGTAAGTGTGAGCTGTTTCTGTCGCAGCACTGGCAGGAGAACCTGGCAACCTCCTTCCCTGTAAAGACGGAAAACATTAAGCTGCTGGGGATCACCTACCAGAAAGATGGAGGAGCCTCCGGCAGCTGGAAGGAGACCATCCGCCAGGTCCAAAAGAAGATCTGTGAGTGGAGTGCACGGCCTCTCACAATGACAGGCAAGATCCTGGTCCTGAAGGCTATTGTTCTTCCCATTCTCCTTTACCTGGGCAGGGTGTTTCCCCCAGACAGAGCAGTATCCAAAACCATCGAAAGGATCATGTTTACCTTTGTCTGGGGGAGCCAGATGGAAAAACTAAAACGCACCACCCTGTACAAAACAGTGGAGAATGGGGGGAAAGGGGTCCCAGACATCCTAAACATCATTAGGGCGCAGGGACTCTCCAACCTCATCAACAACATCAACAACAAAGATAGGAAAGCCAGGTTATTTGAAATATACTATGCCACACCCATCCTCCGGACACTCAGGGTGACCGCATCAATAAATCACACTGTGCCCTACAGCTGGGACCCCCCTCCAGTCTACAAGATATGGAGGGACTTTGCCTTCAAGACAGGATTGTCCGCGGCTGGGCTGGCCTCATGGAAATACAAAGACATTATGACCTTCATAAGGTCGAAGGAAACCATTACTCACCCCAAGGCCAGCACAGCCGTGGACTCCAAACAGGTATGGAAAAACATTAATCATAAATGTACTAACAATAAACAAAAAGACATTGCCTGGATGGCTGCTCATGGTTGTCTCCCCACTAGGGAATTCTTGCATAGGCGGCACATCGCAACGACTGAGAAATGCCCCCACGGATGCACGGACACAGAACACATTAACCACCTGTTCTGTGAGTGCTCCGTGGCCAGGCGGGTCTGGGCCCTGTTTGTTCCCTCTGTCTCCCTAAACAGCCTGCTGACCCTGCCCCGCTTGACGAGCGAGAACATCCTGTATGGTCCTCCCGGGGGGTGCACAACCCCCCAACTACAACAACAGTGGAGGATCATCAGCGCCGTCAAGCAGGTACTCTGGGAGACGAGGAACATCAGGGTCTATCAGAAACAGAGCGTCCACCTGACAACCCTGAGGAGGAGAATCACCCTCTGCCTCAGGGACCATGCTATTGTTGACTTTAAAAATAACCCGGATCAAGCAAGAGCGGTGTGGGGGGTGGAGAGATGGAAGGACGTCATCCTCTAAACCCCCCCCCCATGCCGCGCCGCATCGCCCAACCCCCCCCCACCCCGGGCCTACCTCACTACACCACCAGTTCCTGCACTATCACCTTCACCACCGTTCCAGCACAAGCCCTGGTCAGCAGTATCACCATCACAAGGACCAGGAGAGGAGCAGCGCACAACACCAACAGGGAAGTTTACTGCACCTTCCACCACCTACACATGTACACAGCACTGACCCACTTCCTACCCTCACCAGAACATCACCACACACAACCCACAGCCGAACCAGCCGTCTCTGCCAGCACCACCAGCACCAGGATGACCAACACCACTGGGTCACAGGGAAGTACTGATCACCCGCCTGACACCAAAATGCACACTACACAAACCATGCACACCTCCCTTCTCTCACTCCTGTATCTTTTCAGGCACATGTCATATCCAGCTCTGACACCTACCCAGGCTTCCAGACCCAGGAGCAGAGACCGGCGGGAACCACCACGTCACCCCAGCACCAACCCCAGGTTCCAACTCAGCGACCCCAAACCCCCTGTTCCGGGCCCCCCCCCCCCAACTCCAGGCCCCCAGCTACAGGCCCAGTCCCCTACCCGCCAACCCCCAACCCCCAGCCCGGAACAAGCTGAGAAGAGCCAGGGAGCTTTTTCCCTGGATAAGCTGTGTACAGGTTTTTCGCCTCTGCTTGCCTGCCATGCGCCGAGCTCTCTGGGCCTCTCCTCGGGGGCCTCCGGTCGGCCTGCGTGCTCGATCTGCTCCGCCGCTGGGGCGCCTGGTCCGGCTAGCCTCGTGAAGGGCTACAGGAGTCTGAGCCTGGTGGGCTGGGCCGGATGCGCCGGTGGTGGGGCGGGTCGGGTGAGTCGGGTGTGTGGGGTCCCTCGGGGGAGGGAGGTGGGGGAGCCACGGCTTTGCACTGGTGGGCAAACTGGATAGTAGTCGCTCTACAACTAGAGGGCTGCAGGGGAATTTTTTTCCCGGATGCACAGCGAACAGGTTTTTTACCCCTGCCTCCTACCGACACTGGAACCTGGACACTGAACACTGAACACTGAACATTACACTACACTGGACAATACACTGAACACTGAGCACTTTAGTTAGTTTAATGTTGGTTGTTGTTGAATGTAATGTCTTAAATGTCTGATTGTTTGATTAATTGATTGTATATACGGTGTTGCGTTTTTATAAAAACCAATAAAAAACACCTGTTCTTATCAGTGAGCAGAGTTCTTTAACTTGCAAAGGCAATAATCAAGTGTTGTATCTTGATTCTGCCGGGAAAGCAGAAAATGGACAAAGAGTCGGGCCCAAAGGCCGGAATGTTTAATGTGATTCGTTTTGCATGGAGAGACCAGACAGAGGACATCCAGCTGAGGGATACCTTCACCCGGGTGGTGTTGCTGGGGCAACTGAAACTGACGGTCCCGGAAATCTTTTGCCTCCAGGGCAATAGGCGGGAGAATGCCTTCGACGTGACTTTTCACTCGGCGGCCATGATCAGAAGGGTGATGGACATGGTTACCGTCGGGGCCGAGACCATGCCTCTGTCGCTCTACAGGGTGACAGACATGGGGAAAAATAATTTCAGGGTCATGACGGTGACCATGTTCAACGCTTATGTGAAGGATGAAGCTGTGGAGGGGTTCCTGAGCCGCTACTGCAAGGTCACGTCGGGGGCACGCCACATCAGGGACGCCCGGGGGATATGGACCAACACTCGTCAGTACCAGGTGCTCCTACGGCCAGAAGAGGGAGGCTTCGACGGCTACGCACACCCCCCGGCACTTTTCTCGCTGGGGGCGGACAGGGGCAACCTGTACTATGCCCGGCAGGCCCCCTTCTGCAAAAAGTGTATGCAGACGGGTCACGGGCAGGGGGACTGCCCTGGGATGAGGTGCAGGAACTGCAACGCTAAGGACCACGTGGCAAAAGACTGCACCCAGCCCAGGGAATGCCACAGTTGTGGCCTGAGTGGACACTTGTACAGGGACTGCCCAACCCGCCCTAAGCCGAAATCCTACGCCGATGCAGCAGGGGGGGCTAAGCAGAGGGACCAAGGAGCCGGAGGAGCACCGAGCGGAGGCGCCCCCAGCACCTCCACCCCCACAACCCCCCCCGCCCCCAAACCCACCCCCCGCACCCGTCCCCCCCCCCCCCGCACCCGTCCCTTCCCCCCCCCCCTCCCCCCCTTCCTCCCCCCCCCCCCTCCCCCCCCCGCCCCAGGAGTTCGTGACACCTCTGGGGGGCACGCAGCAGGAGTCGACCCCCGGGAAGCAGCGGAAGAGGCAGCGGAAGAAGGAGAAGGACAAGGAGAGGAAAGCGGAAAGGGGCCGCAGCAGGAGCCGCAGCAGGAGCCGCAGTGGGAGCAGTGAGGAGAGCCCGGGTGGGGGACCTAAGCGAGTGAGTCATTATGACCCGCCGCGAGTGAGTCATGTGCAATTTCTGATCGCTGGTCCCCCTGCCCGGGGGGAAGGTGGAGAGGATCTGGGGGAGAGAGGGGGGCCTCAGGCGGTTCTGAGGATGCCGGAGCCCCCTGTCTCAAGCCCTACGTGGGCAACCCAGATGGAAAGGGAGGAGGCTGCAAAAGCTATGGAGACTGACGGAATTCTTGATGAGGTGGACCCATACCCCTCGGGGTGATGTATAATGGGTTGTTGAGTTATGATTCACATTGAGAATTGTGGTTGTCGGTTGTTGTTTGCTTGTTTGTTCTTAAATTACACATTATGGATTTGGTTTTTGTTACGTTAAATGTGAGGGGTTTAAGAGACAGGGTGAAGAGGGCAGCAGTTTTTGGTTATTTATTGTCACTAGATTTCACTGTATGTTTTTTACAGGAGGTGCACTTAAGGGATGAGGGGGATGTTAGAAAATTTAAGAGGGAGTGGGGTAGGGGGGAGTCCTTTTGGAGTGTGGGGGGGGTCCACTCATCGGGTGTAGGGATTCTGTTAGGGAACAGAGAGGTGAGGGTGGAGGGTACTTTTGTGGGGATGCAGGGTAGGGTGTTAGGATTAGATATTAGTGTAGGGGAGTGTAGGTTGAGGGTAGTTGGGGTATATGGGCCACAGGAGGCACAGGGCAGGAGGGAGATGGTAGACTGCCTTGTGCCCCTGTGTGCGACTAATAGACACTTGGTGGTGGGGGGTGATTTTAATATGGAACTAGGCAGGGGGGGGGAGGGCAGCGCTAAGGCCATGGGGTTACTGATGGCTAGCTGCGGGCTTGTGGATGGGGGGCTACACACCACACCACCACTGGCGGTTCCCACCTGGCGTAACTCGCGGGGGGTCGCGAGGAGGCTTGACTATTTGTTCATACCTAGGTCTTTGGGCCCTGTGGCCGGGCAGCATTTGCCTGTGTTTTTCTCAGATCACGACGGGGTGCTCCTACGGGTAGGTGCACCAGCCTGTGTCGTCGGAAGGGGGTATTGGAAGCTAGACAGGGAGATCCTTGGTGAGCGGGCTTTTGTCGAGGCACTCACCACCTACATACATGGGCTTAAGGGCCTCAGGCCCATGTTTGTGGGGGTGGTGGAGTGGTGGGAGGAGGTGAAGGTGAGGATGGCTAAGTTTAGCAGGGATTATTGTAAGAGGAGGGAAAGAGAAGGCAGGAGGGAAGTGGAGCGGCTGCAGCGGTTGCTCGACCTCGAGTACGAGGCCGGCAACCTCGGGGGGTCGATCGACCAAGCCCGCTCCGCGGAACTCAAGGGCCGCCTCAGAGAGGCCTATGAGCGTAGGGCTAGAGCTCATTTAGAGCGCGCGCGCCAGGATTTCCTTGAGCAGGACGAGACCTGCTCAGCGGCGTTCTTTGCCTCTGTGAGGGCACGGCGCGCGCGCCAGACCCATCACGGGGTGAGAGACACTGGGGGGTCGGTGGTCAGGGAGCAGGGTCAGATGGTGCAGGCGGCCACCGAGTTTTATAGGGATTTCTTTAGGGAGAGAGAGGTAGATGAGGCTGGGGGGGAGGTTTTTTTAGCGCACCTGTCCCGGCGAGTGCCGGAGGACATCATGCAGGCGATGGAAGGCCCGATCACACTAGTGGAGGTCGAGCGGGCCCTCAAACGGATGGGGAAGGGGAAGGTGCCTGGGATGGACGGCCTGCCGGCAGAGTTTTACCTACAGTTATGGGGTATACTCGGCCCGGTGGTCGTCGAGGTTTTGACATCCGTTCTCGAGACTGGGGTCATGGGCAAGTCAATGGCCGAAGGCGTGCTCTCCCTCCTGTATAAGAAGGGGGACGCCGCCGACCTTAACAACTGGAGGCCGTTGACAATGCTGTGTGTGGACTATAAGCTGTTGGCCAAGGTCATGGCTGACCGTCTGCGCGCAGCCCTTCCCTACGTCGTCCATGAGGACCAGACGTGTGGGATCGAGGGCCGCTCGATTAGGTGGAACCTTCAGCTGGTCAGGGACTCCATCGCCTGGGCTGAGGATAGGGACCTGCCTTTAATGGTGGCTGCACTCGATCAGGCCAAGGCCTTTGATCGGGTGCATAGGGGTTTTTTATTTAAAGTGATAGAGCAGATGGGTTTTGGGCCTAGATATAGGGGGTGGCTCAGCACACTCTACAGGGGGGCGGGGTGCCGGGTGAGGGTGAACGGCCACCTGGGGGAGGTGTTTGGCCTCCCTTCGGGGGTCAGGCAAGGCTGTCCTCTCTCGGCGCTCCTGTACGTGCTGTACATGGAGCCTCTGGCGGCGGCCATTAGGGCTGACGCAGAGGTGGAGGGCTTGCTGGTGCCCGGCAGCGGTGGGCTGAGGGTCAAACTGACCCAATATGCAGACGACACCACTCTGCTACTCTGCAGAGACTCATGCCTGCTCAGATGTCTCAACATTTTTGACGATTTTACCCACGCGTCGGGAGCAGTCCTGAACCTGGGTAAGTCATCGGTCAAGTATTTTGGCCGGTGGAAGGGTAGGACGGATGCGCCTGGGGGAGTAGCTCTCTGCACTGGGCCCCTGAGGGTGCTCGGGGTCTGTTTTGAGTCCTCCGGCTCTGCGACGCTGAACTGGAACGCGAGAATCGCGGAGGTACAAGGGAGGTTGGTGCGGTGGAAGGCCAGGTCTTTGTCCTTTGGGGGCAAGGTCTTGGTCTTGAAAGTGGACATATTGCCTTCTCTCTTGTACCTGGCATATGTCTACCCGCTGCCTGCGAGCATGAGGAGACCCCTCATGCGGCTTGTTTTTCAGTTCATGTGGGGGGGAAGGCATGAGTACGTGGCCAGGGCCCGCATGCTCTCGGCCACCAGGGAGGGAGGTAGGGATGTCCCCCACCTACCCCTCAAGCTAGACTCGCTGTTTGTCTCCTCTCTGCTGAAGGAGCTCGCTCACCCGGTAATCCATCCGTCCGGTTTCTTCCTGCGGCTTTTCTTTGCCTACCAGGGACGACACATTATGGAGTGGTCCAATGCGGGTCCTCGGGCTGAACAGCTGCCGTGGCACTTCAGCCATGCGGCGAAGTGGCTGCGTGCGCACCCCGAGGTTGAAGTTGCCCGTGTAGGTTTGGACCACAAGAGTATGTATGCTGTAGTGAGGCAGGGTGCCTGCACGGCCCCTGTGGTGGGCATCCCGGCGGCGGTCTGGGATGCAGTGCAGCTGCGGGGCCTGGACAATAGGCTCAAGGACCTGAACTGGTTATGCCTCCACAAGAGTCTGCCGGTGCGGGCCACCATGCACCAGCGTGGCCTGGCGCGATCCCCCTTATGCCCCCGGCTGGGCTGTAGCGGGGAGGAGAGTGTGCGTCATGCTTTATGGGACTGCGCCTTTGCTGGAGTGGTGTGGGCCCGGGCGGGAGGGCTGTTAGAGAAGGTTAGAGGGGGTTTTACCTTGTCATGGGCCAGAGTAGAGAGAGGGGTAGGGAGAGTGGGGGGTGGGAATAGGGAGAGATTCCTACTCTGGCTCATAGTTAGTTTGTTTAAGAGGGAGATATGGAGGTCGAGGCAGGAGGTGGTGGGGGCAGGGACAGCGACAGGGGTGGAAGGGATAGTGAGGAGGGTGGAAGGAGATTTGAGGGGGAGGATGAAGAGGGAGGAGAAGAAGTGGGGTCACCATGCGGCCCGGGAGCGGTGGAAAGGGGGGCTGGGACTTTTTTTGAGTTGATATGCAGGTTTTGCATCCTGACCCTCCACAAAAGGAGGGGGGGCAACAGGTTTTGTTTTTGTTTTAATACAAATGGATTGTGATCATGAAAAGAAAGTGTTGGTTGTTTTGATTTGCGCTTAACCCCCCACAAAAGAACGGGGGGTAAACGTGTTTGATTATTTGTTTGTGAAGTTTTAATGGAAAGGGGGAACAAGGTTCCCCGTGTAAGGAAAAATGAAAATAAAAAAACTTTAACAATCTGTTCTTATCAGTTTAATATCTGATACGTCCCCTACCCGGGGACCATATATTAAATTGATTTTTGCAACAGGGAGCTGGAATCGGGGCTTGCTCCGTCCACTCCACGCATCGACCTGGTATTGCAGTACATCCAGGAACGGTGCACTCCTATCTCATGTGAAGAAGAAGAAGAAGAAGAAAAAAATTATAGAAGAGAAGAAGAACTCAAGGGCACACTAGTAGTGGTGTGGTTTCAGGCGGGATTTGAACTCACAACCTTCCGATCACAAGTCCAACTCACTATCCACTAGACCACCACTACCCACTAAGAAGAAGAAGAAGAAGAAGAAGAAGAAGAAGAAGAAGAAGAAGAAGAAGAAGAAGAAGAAGAAGAAGAAGAAGAAGAAGAAGAAGAAGAAGAAGAATTAATTTGTAATTAAAAAAAAAATTATAGAAGAGAAGAAGAACTCAAGGGCACACTAGTAGTGGTGTGGTTTCAGGCGGGATTTGAACTCACAACCTTCCGATCACAAGTCCAACTCACTATCCACTAGACCACCACTACCCACTAAGAAGAAGAAGAAGAAGAAGAAGAAGAAGAAGAAGAAGTAGAAGAAGAAGAAGAAGAAGAATTAATTTGTAATTAAAAAAAAAGTTATAGAAGAGAAGAAGAACTCAAGGGCACACTAGTAGTGGTGTGGTTTCAGGCGGGATTTGAACTCACAACCTTCCGATCACAAGTCCAACTCACTATCCACTAGACCACCACTACCCACTAAGAAGAAGAAGAAGAAGAAGAAGAAGAATTAATTTGTAATTAAAAAAAAAATTATAGAAGAGAAGAAGAACTCAAGGGCACACTAGTAGTGGTGTGGTTTCAGGCGGGATTTGAACTCACAACCTTCCGATCACAAGTCCAACTCACTATCCACTAGACCACCACTACCCACTAAGAAGAAGAAGAAGAAGAAGAAGAAGAAGAAGAAAAAATTTATAGAAGAGAAGAAGAACTCAAGGGCACACTAGTAGTGGTGTGGTTTCAGGCGGGATTTGAACTCACAACCTTCCGATCACAAGTCCAACTCACTATCCACTAGACCACCACTACCCACTAAGAAGAAGAAGAAGAAGAAGAAGAAGAAGAAGTAGAAGAAGAAGAAGAAGAAGAATTAATTTGTAATTAAAAAAAAAATTATAGAAGAGAAGAAGAACTCAAGGGCACACTAGTAGTGGTGTGGTTTCAGGCGGGATTTGAACTCACAACCTTCCGATCACAAGTCCAACTCACTATCCACTAGACCACCACTACCCACTAAGAAGAAGAAGAAGAAGAAGAAGAAGAAGAAGAAGAATTAATTTGTAATTAAAAAAAAAATTATAGAAGAGAAGAAGAACTCAAGGGCACACTAGTAGTGGTGTGGTTTCAGGCGGGATTTGAACTCACAACCTTCCGATCACAAGTCCAACTCACTATCCACTAGACCACCACTACCCACAAAAAACGCACAAGCCTTTCGCCTTTTACTAAAGACTTCTGTGGAGAGGAACACTTACGAGTTCAAGCTATTTTTGGCAGGCTCTGCGTCTAGCTGAGCCCATATCCGTGTTTCAAGGTAAGCCAGGTGGGGGTCACAGGTCACAGGTCACAGGTCAACCCAGCTTTCACACTTTGACCTTAATGGCGGCGGAGGTGGGCGCGGTTCAATTTATGGGTTATCGCTTCTCGGCCTTTTGGTTAAGACAGCGGTCGCTCCTGTTTGTAGGAGAAATTCTGCCCCTAGTGGTGAGTTTTCTACCTGCGTTTTAGGAGTACATTATTTTCTTTCCCCAGCTTTTGGACTTTGCAACTCAGTCAGTAGTTGTAAAATCCATCACAAAAGGAATTCATTGTATAAGAGCAGACCAGTGGGCGGAACAAACTAGACCCCAGGTCACGGTAAGTGAATCCTTTTGTTTTTACTCATTTTGCATTGTTTTAGTCTGAATTTTAGCAGTTCTTACCTGGTTTAGCTGTTTTTACCAGTTTTAGCATTTTATTATTTTAGTATTTTATTGTTTTAACCTGTGGTGCCTCCAGAATGTCGGCTGCCCGTGCCGGCATGAGGAGGCACCACAGTGTGCGCTTCCTCTTAAATGAAATTGGAGGGAAAACCTTAACGTATCATGAAATGTCAAGGTTGGATTTTAGCAGAAAAATGATGCAGAAAATACTTGGTTTTACCCCTGCTGAATTGAACTGTATTGTTACCCTCCCTTTTAATAGAGGGTTTGATGTTAGTTTCATGAGTGCTTCCCTGCTACAAAAGTTCTGGCATGTGTTTGAAAATGTTAAAACCCAGTTCAATATATTCACTGTGGAGAAGTTGACTGACAATACCACAAAAATGGTTATTGTCAGGATGTTCAATGAAATGGTGAATATAGGTGACATCTATGTTTGGCTGGGGAGATATTGCACTGTCAAAGGCCAGGCTATGAAGGTGACAGATGAGGACGGTATCTGGAATTGTGCTTGGCGGGTCCCAATCCAACAATTGGAAGACCCCCAAGGCTTCCAGGGCCTGAGACAACTGCCATCCATGATAGTTCTGGGGGAAAACAGGGGCTACATCCACTACCAGGGTCAGCCCAAGCTATGCCGCAAGTGTGGTAAGCATGGGCACCTGGCAGAGGCATGCAAAGAACTAGTATGTGGGAAGTGCAGAGAGATTGGACATGTTTTTTCTGACTGTCCAAATGGCAGAAAGTGTAATCTCTGTGGAGACTCAGATCACCTCTTCAGAGATTGCCCACAATCATTTGCCAACAAAGTAAAAACCCAAAGAAAAGAGGTGAAAAAGACTGGACAGGTTCAAACAATTCCTGAGCTAATTGAAGGGGCGGAGCCAGAAATTTTAAATCTCCCGCCAAAAGTTCCCATTGGAGGAGAGGAAGGGGGCGCGACGGGAGGGGAGGAGCCAGAGGAGCCAGCCCAGGTAGAGAGTGAAGTGGAAGGGAAAACCGTGGGGCAGGAGGAGGGTGAGAATGTGAAGGAAAGTAGTAGTGAAGAAGAGAGTAATTGCACTTTAGAAACTGTAAGTGGGGAAAGTAGTAGCTCTGTGGAGCCCTCCCTCCCTAGCACCCAGCTGTCAACGAAAAAGAGAAATTTAATTGTCTCTTCAGAATCTGATGAGAATAAGGAAAAAAGGGGAAGAGCTGACCAGCCATTTAAATCATCATTAGATGAGCCGGACAGAGTCTTCCCCGCCCTTTCACCCAATCAGACTTCCTTCTTGAATTTGCAGCTGACATCAACTCCCTTCACAAAGAGAGCTCCGGGGAGGCCTATGGCTGATAACCCTTCACCGCCTAGTGTGGTGAAGAAAAAAGCCATAGTACAGTACTCTCATAACAGTGGAACATTTTAATATTTGTATTTTTTTAGACATTGTGTTTTTTAAAGCAGTCTTTTAATGTTTTTACCCATAGTTGATTATGTATAACCTGTTGTTTTTATCATTATTAATGGCTCTCACAGTCACTACTTTAAATGTTAGAAGTGTTAAGTCGACTGTGAGAGCCCAAACTGTTTTATCCTTTTTAAGTAATTGTGATTCAGATGTGTTTTTACTTCAAGAATGTTCTCTACCCTTTTTAAAATCTTACCAGGAGTGGGAGAGGAGATGGAACCATGGGCCCTCCATCTGGAGCGGGTCCAATAACAACCGCTCCGATGGAGTGGCCCTCCTGATCAAAAACCCCCAAGTGCTGGTGAAGGGCAGCACTGTGGTGATTGATGGGCGGGCACTTTTAACACATTTGACATTTTTAGGAAAGGATTTTAACATTTTGAATGTGTATGGTTTTAATGATAAAAATGACAGGTTTGACCTTTTACAGGACTTGCAGTCCCACATGCTAGGTAGGGCTCCCCTAGTGGTAGGAGGGGATTTTAACACTGTTTTAACCAATAAAGATAGGAAAGGGGCAGGGGAGGGTTTTAGAGTAGATAAGGCAGGGGTTTTATTGCAAAACCTATGTAGAGATTTTAAACTAACAGACTGCTTTAGATACATGCATCCAAGAGAGGAGGGCTTCACCTGGTTCAGTGGTGATGGCACCAGAGCCTCTCGCATTGACTACATTCTTACACGGGACTGCCCGCCGACTGATGCTAGATTATCCCCTGTTTTCTTTTCCGATCACGCTATGCTAACATGCACCCTCTCACTTTCTTCGGGTGTGACTGTAGGAAGAGGTCTGTGGAAGCTGAACTGCTCCCTCCTAGAAGACAAGGAGGTGGTGAAGGAGTACAGGGAGCAGTTCAGTGGATGGCAGACCCTTCAAGACTGTTTCCAGACACGAGCACACTGGTGGGAGATGGTGAAGGAAAGGACTAGGAACTTTTTTAGGAAGGTAGGCAAGCAGAAAAAAGATAGGGAAAACAGATGCATGTTGGGACTGCAAAAACGACTTCAAAGGTATTTTAATTTAATTCAACAGGGTTTGGATTTTAATGAAGAAATAAAGGAGGTGAAAAAAGAAATGTCAATTTTAGCAGAAATAAAAAGCAAAGGTGTCATATTAAGAAGTAAAGAACGGGATATAGAGGAGGGAGAGAAATGCACAAACTACTTTTTTAAGAAGATTATTAGTAAAGGGGGGGTAATATCAAATTTAAAAGATATAGAGGGAAACACAATAAAAGACACAGAAGGGATAAAGAAAGTAGTAGAAGATTTTTATGGGGATTTGTATAAAGAAAAAGAAATTTGCAATGACACCTTGGGAGAAGTTTTAAAGTTCATTGATAAGACAGTAGGGGATGGTGTGTTTTTAGCCCAGGATTTTAACCTTTTAGAGTTGGATAAATGTGTAAAGAATTTTAAGAAGGGGAAGTCCCCCGGCCAAGACGGACTTCCCCTGGAGTTTTATCTGACTTTCTGGGACATTTTAGCACACAACCTTTTAACTGTTTTTATGGACTTTGAACGACTTGACAGACTACCTGACAGTTTTAGAATAGGGATAGTCTCGCTTTTACACAAGAAACATGACAAGACTGACCTAAAGAACTTCAGACCAATCACTCTTTTAGACTTCGACTGCAAACTATTTAGTAAACTTTTAACAAATCGAATGTCTTTGTTTTTAGGGGATGTGATTCACCCGGATCAAGCCTGCGCCATTCCGGGGAGGAGGATCACAGACAGCCTCGTACTGATCCGAGACACCATCTGTTATACGAGAGACAGAAACATGCGGCTGGTAGTCCTAAATTTAGATTTAGAGAAAGCATTTGATCGAGTCTCGCACCAGTACCTCTTCCAGGTACTGCAAAAAATGGGGTTTCCAGGGAGGTTCCTAGCTTGGGTGGGACTGCTGTACAGAGACATCACCAGCAGAATTCTTGTAAATGGGCAACTGACAAAAGCGGTGGGAATACACTGCGGTGTCCGTCAGGGGTGTCCGTTATCCCCCCTCCTCTACGTTGCCTGCATCGAGCCCTTGGCGCAGCTCTTGAGAAGGGATCAACGAATCTGTGGGGTGGGCATTCCTGGGAGTGGGGGACTGACCGCCAAGTGTGTTTTATATATGGACGACGTGAACCTTTTATGCACTGACCTTTTATCTGTTGACCGAGCACTGGACCAGACTGACTGGTACGGACGGGCCTCTGGGGCTAAATTAAACAGAGAAAAGACCCAAGCCCAATTTTACGGACCATGGACAGTGACCGATGTGGACAGACTCCCCCTGACAGTGACACAGACTGACCTACAGATACTTGGGGTTAAGTTTGACAGGGAGGGGGGAGGTACAGGGAACTGGAAGGACGTGATAGGGAAAGTTAGACAGCGACTGGGGTACTGGGGACTCAGACGACTGACTTTTGAAGGCAAGGTTTTAATCATTAAAGCTGTGATTTTACCTGTGCTTTTACTCATCTGTTCTGTTTTTATCCCGTCACGAACCACTCTTTTAGCTTTAGACCGAGCCATGTTTTATTTCCTGTGGGGGTCCAAGTGGGAGAGACTGAAAAGGGAGGAGGTAAAAAAGACACCCAAGAACGGAGGGAAAGGACTCCCAGACCTCCACCTGTTTTTAGGCAGCCGCTACACTACGCTACATATGGCATACGCCTTGGCCCCATCCAGAGATCACAAAACAACAGCGATGGCACGGTTCTGGATGGGGTCATACCTGAGACGGCTGCAACTTTTAAAAACAGACTTGAGAGAACCCGTGTCTTTTAATCTCCCACCGGCATATGTTTTTATCAAGAAGTTTTTAAAAAGATATAACATGGAGAATGAGAACAAAGCTATTTTAATTAAACACCGTTCTCTTCTTTCTCTTGTGCAGGAGCGGGAAGCAGTGAGTCCGGTGCGCGGGCTTGCATTCGGCGAGCCCTCCACCGTTTGGCGCAACGTAGCCCACCCTGCCCTCATGAACAGACACCGAGACCTGTCGTGGATGGTGGCCCATGAGATCCTCCCGGTCAGGGCCGTCATGCACTCCCGGGGCATGGCGGCATCTGCCACCTGCCCCCGACCAGGGTGTGGCGCCCCCGAGACGGTGCGGCACTTGCTCTGGGAGTGCAACACAGCGAAAGACCTGTGGGCACGAGCCGGCCCCCTACTATACCCGTGCCTGCCAGCGGGAGAGGTCCTAGATGCCCAACTGGTGCTCTACGGGGTGAGCCGGAGGAGCATACCATCAGCGGACTTCGCCAGACTCTGGCTCACCCTGACATGCTTTAAAGAAGCACTCTGGACCTCCCGCAGCCTGCTGGTAGGGAAGCGCGTGGAGACCACCCCACAGGCGGTGGTAGCTGCGGCCATTGAGACCTTGAGGGGATGTGTCGCACGTCGCCCATTCAGAGGAGGGGGTCAGAGGCCCACCATAGAGGTCCGGCCCTGACTGCGCGAGTGCCACCGCTGCCATGGTTGAGGGTCTCCTCTGGGAGCCTGAAACGGCGGTCGCGGGGAACTGTTCATGAAGGCGGGCGAGGCAGTCTTGATAAGGACTCACCCCGCTCCTGTACAACAGCCATGTTTTTTTTTAAACATGTAATGTCATAACGTGTACTTGTACTTTTTACAATAAAACCTTTCGAAAGAAAAAATCTGTTCTTATCAGTGAGCAGAGTTCTTTAAACTTGCAAAGGCAATAATCAAGTGTTGTATCTTGATTCTGCCGGGAAAGCAGAAAATGGACAAAGAGTCGGGCCCAAAGGCCGGAATGTTTAATGTGATTCGTTTTGCATGGAGAGACCAGACAGAGGACATCCAGCTGAGGGATACCTTCACCCGGGTGGTGTTGCTGGGGCAACTGAAACTGACGGTCCCGGAAATCTTTTGCCTCCAGGGCAATAGGCGGGAGAATGCCTTCGACGTGACTTTTCACTCGGCGGCCATGATCAGAAGGGTGATGGACATGGTTACCGTCGGGGCCGAGACCATGCCTCTGTCGCTCTACAGGGTGACAGACATGGGGAAAAATAATTTCAGGGTCATGACGGTGACCATGTTCAACGCTTATGTGAAGGATGAAGCTGTGGAGGGGTTCCTGAGCCGCTACTGCAAGGTCACGTCGGGGGCACGCCACATCAGGGACGCCCGGGGGATATGGACCAACACTCGTCAGTACCAGGTGCTCCTACGGCCAGAAGAGGGAGGTTTCGACGGCTACGCACACCCCCCGGCACTTTTCTCGCTGGGGGCGGACAGGGGCAACCTGTACTATGCCCGGCAGGCCCCCTTCTGCAAAAAGTGTATGCAGACGGGTCACGGGCAGGGGGACTGCCCTGGGATGAGGTGCAGGAACTGCAACGCCAAGGACCACGTGGCAAAAGACTGCACCCAGCCCAGGGAATGCCACAGTTGTGGCCTGAGAGGACACTTGTACAGGGACTGCCCAACCCGCCCTAAGCCGAAATCCTACGCCGATGCAGCAGGGGGGGCTAAGCAGAGGGACCAAGGAGCCGGAGGAGCACCGAGCGGAGGCGCCCCCAGCACCTCCACCCCCACAACCCCCCCCGCCCCCAAACCCACCCCCCGCACCCGTCCCCCCCCCCCCGCACCCGTCCCTTCCCCCCCCCCCTCCCCCCCTTCCTCCCCCCCCCTCCCCCCCTTCCTCCCCCCCCCGCCTCCCCCCCCCTCCCCCCCCCGCCTCCCCCCCCCCTCCCCCCCCGCCCCCCCAGACTGAAGGACCCGGAGAACCAACCTCCGGTAGCAGGCCCTGAGGTGGGTGAGGCCCTGGAGGCCCTGGAGGCCCTGGAGAGGAAGCTGAGTGCGGCCCGGGGGAAACAGACCCTGGATGCCCTGGAGAGGGAGCTGAATGCGCTCCTGGGGGAAGAAGACCCGCCCCAGGAGTTCGTGACACCTCTGGGGGGCACGCAGCAGGAGTCGACCCCCGGGAAGCAGCGGAAGAGGCAGCGGAAGAAGGAGAAGGACAAGGAGAGGAAAGCGGACAGGGGCCGCAGCAGGAGCCGCAGCAGGAGCCGCAGTGGGAGCAGTGAGGAGAGCCCGGGTGGGGGACCTAAGCGAGTGAGTCATTATGACCCGCCGCGAGTGAGTCATGTGCAATTTCTTATCGCTGGTCCCCCTGCCCGGGGGGAAGGTGGAGAGGATCTGGGGGAGAGAGGGGGGCCTCAGGCGGTTCTGAGGATGCCGGAGCCCCCTGTCTCAAGCCCTACGTGGGCAACCCAGATGGAAAGGGAGGAGGCTGCAAAAGCTATGGAGACTGACGGAATTCTTGATGAGGAGGACCCATACCCCTCGGGGTGATGTATAATGGGTTGTTGAGTTATGATTCACATTGAGAATTGTGGTTGTCGGTTTTTGTTTGCTTGTTTGTTCTTAAATTACACATTATGGATTTGGTTTTTGTTACGTTAAATGTGAGGGGTTTAAGAGACAGGGTGAAGAGGGCAGCAGTTTTTGGTTATTTATTGTCACTAGATTTCACTGTATGTTTTTTACAGGAGGTGCACTTAAGGGATGAGGGGGATGTTAGGAAATTTAAGAGGGAGTGGGGTAGGGGGGAGTCCTTTTGGAGTGTGGGGGGGGTCCACTCATCGGGTGTAGGGATTCTGTTAGGGAACAGAGAGGTGAGGGTGGAGGGTACTTTTGTGGGGATGCAGGGTAGGGTGTTAGGATTAGATATTAGTGTAGGGGAGTGTAGGTTGAGGGTAGTTGGGGTATATGGGCCACAGGAGGCACAGGGCAGGAGGGAGATGGTAGACTGCCTTGTGCCCCTGTGTGCGACTAATAGACACTTGGTGGTGGGGGGTGATTTTAATATGGAACTAGGCAGGGGGGGGGAGGGCAGCGCTAAGGCCATGCGGTTACTGATGGCTAGCTGCGGGCTTGTGGATGGGGGGCTACACACCACACCACCACTGGCGGTTCCCACCTGGCGTAACTCGCGGGGGGTCGCGAGGAGGCTTGACTATTTGTTCATACCTAGGTCTTTGGGCCCTGTGGCCGGGCAGCATTTGCCTGTGTTTTTCTCAGATCACGACGGGGTGCTCCTACGGGTAGGTGCACCAGCCTGTGTCGTCGGAAGGGGGTATTGGAAGCTAGACAGGGAGATCCTTGGTGAGCGGGCTTTTGTCGAGGCACTCACCACCTACATACATGGGCTTAAGGGCCTCAGGCCCATGTTTGTGGGGGTGGTGGAGTGGTGGGAGGAGGTGAAGGTGAGGATGGCTAAGTTTAGCAGGGATTATTGTAAGAGGAGGGAAAGAGAAGGCAGGAGGGAAGTGGAGCGGCTGCAGCGGTTGCTCGACCTCGAGTACGAGGCCGGCAACCTCGGGGGGTCGATCGACCAAGCCCGCTCCGCGGAACTCAAGGGCCGCCTCAGAGAGGCCTATGAGCGTAGGGCTAGAGCTCATTTAGAGCGCGCGCGCCAGGATTTCCTTGAGCAGGACGAGACCTGCTCAGCGGCGTTCTTTGCCTCTGTGAGGGCACGGCGCGCGCGCCAGACCCATCACGGGGTGAGAGACACTGGGGGGTCGGTGGTCAGGGAGCAGGGTCAGATGGTGCAGGCGGCCACCGAGTTTTATAGGGATTTCTTTAGGGAGAGAGAGGTGGATGAGGCTGGGGGGGAGGTTTTTTTAGCGCACCTGTCCCGGCGAGTGCCGGAGGACATCATGCAGGCGATGGAAGGCCCGATCACACTAGTGGAGGTCGAGCGGGCCCTCAAACGGATGGGGAAGGGGAAGGTGCCTGGGATGGACGGCCTGCCGGCAGAGTTTTACCTACAGTTATGGGGTATACTCGGCCCGGTGGTCGTCGAGGTTTTGACATCCGTTCTCGAGACTGGGGTCATGGGCAAGTCAATGGCCGAAGGCGTGCTCTCCCTCCTGTATAAGAAGGGGGACGCCGCCGACCTTAACAACTGGAGGCCGTTGACAATGCTGTGTGTGGACTATAAGCTGTTGGCCAAGGTCATGGCTGACCGTCTGCGCGCAGCCCTTCCCTACGTCGTCCATGAGGACCAGACGTGTGGGATCGAGGGCCGCTCGATTAGGTGGAACCTTCAGCTGGTCAGGGACTCCATCGCCTGGGCTGAGGATAGGGACCTGCCTTTAATGGTGGCTGCACTCGATCAGGCCAAGGCCTTTGATCGGGTGCATAGGGGTTTTTTATTTAAAGTGATAGAGCAGATGGGTTTTGGGCCTAGATATAGGGGGTGGCTCAGCACACTCTACAGGGGGGCGGGGTGCCGGGTGAGGGTGAACGGCCACCTGGGGGAGGTGTTTGGCCTCCCTTCGGGGGTCAGGCAAGGCTGTCCTCTCTCGGCGCTCCTGTACGTGCTGTACATGGAGCCTCTGGCGGCGGCCATTAGGGCTGACGCAGAGGTGGAGGGCTTGCTGGTGCCCGGCAGCGGTGGGCTGAGGGTCAAACTGACCCAATATGCAGACGACACCACTCTGCTACTCTGCAGAGACTCATGCCTGCTCAGATGTCTCAAAATTTTTGACGATTTTACCCACGCGTCGGGAGCAGTCCTGAACCTGGGTAAGTCATCGGTCAAGTATTTTGGCCGGTGGAAGGGTAGGACGGATGCGCCTGGGGGAGTAGCTCTCTGCACTGGGCCCCTGAGGGTGCTCGGGGTCTGTTTTGAGTCCTCCGGCTCTGCGACGCTGAACTGGAACGCGAGAATCGCGGAGGTACAAGGGAGGTTGGTGCGGTGGAAGGCCAGGTCTTTGTCCTTTGGGGGCAAGGTCTTGGTCTTGAAAGTGGACATATTGCCTTCTCTCTTGTACCTGGCATATGTCTACCCGCTGCCTGCGAGCATGAGGAGACCCCTCATGCGGCTTGTTTTTCAGTTCATGTGGGGGGGAAGGCATGAGTACGTGGCAAGGGCCCGCATGCTCTCGGCCACCAGGGAGGGAGGTAGGGATGTCCCCCACCTACCCCTCAAGCTAGACTCGCTGTTTGTCTCCTCTCTGCTGAAGGAGCTCGCTCACCCGGTAATCCATCCGTCCGGTTTCTTCCTGCGGCTTTTCTTTGCCTACCAGGGACGACACATTATGGAGTGGTCCAATGCGGGTCCTCGGGCTGAACAGCTGCCGTGGCACTTCAGCCATGCGGCGAAGTGGCTGCGTGCGCACCCCGAGGTTGAAGTTGCCCGTGTAGGTTTGGACCACAAGAGTATGTATGCTGTAGTGAGGCAGGGTGCCTGCACGGCCCCTGTGGTGGGCATCCCGGCGGCGGTCTGGGATGCAGTGCAGCTGCGGGGCCTGGACAATAGGCTCAAGGACCTGAACTGGTTATGCCTCCACAAGAGTCTGCCGGTGCGGGCCACCATGCACCAGCGTGGCCTGGCGCGATCCCCCTTATGCCCCCGGCTGGGCTGTAGCGGGGAGGAGAGTGTGCGTCATGCTTTATGGGACTGCGCCTTTGCTGGAGTGGTGTGGGCCCGGGCGGGAGGGCTGTTAGAGAAGGTTAGAGGGGGTTTTACCTTGTCATGGGCCAGAGTAGAGAGAGGGGTAGGGAGAGTGGGGGGTGGGAATAGGGAGAGATTCCTACTCTGGCTCATAGTTAGTTTGTTTAAGAGGGAGATATGGAGGTCGAGGCAGGAGGTGGTGGGGGCAGGGACAGCGACAGGGGTGGAAGGGATAGTGAGGAGGGTGGAAGGAGATTTGAGGGGGAGGATGAAGAGGGAGGAGAAGAAGTGGGGTCACCATGCGGCCCGGGAGAGGTGGAAAGGGGGGCTGGGACTTTTTTTGAGTTGATATGCAGGTATTGCATCCTGACCCTCCACAAAAGGAGGGGGGGCAACAGGTTTTTGTTTTTGTTTTAATACAAATGGATTGTGATCATGAAAAGAAAGTGTTGGTTGTTTTGATTTGCGCTTAACCCCCCACAAAAGAACGGGGGGTAAACGTGTTTGATTATTTGTTTGTGAAGTTTTAATGGAAAGGGGGAACAAGGTTCCCCGTGTAAGGAAAAATGAAAATAAAAAACTTTAACAATCTGTTCTTATCAGTTTAATATCTGATACGTCCCCTACCCGGGGACCATATATTAAATTGATTTTTGCAACAGGGAGCTGGAATCGGGGCTTGCTCCGTCCACTCCACGCATCGACCTGGTATTGCAGTACATCCAGGAACGGTGCACTCCTATCTCATGTGAAGAAGAAGAAGAAGAAGAAAAAATTTATAGAAGAGAAGAAGAACTCAAGGGCACACTAGTAGTGGTGTGGTTTCAGGCGGGATTTGAACTCACAACCTTCCGATCACAAGTCCAACTCACTATCCACTAGACCACCACTACCCACAAAAAACGCACAAGCCTTTCGCCTTTTACTAAAGACTTCTGTGGAGAGGAACACTTACGAGTTCAAGCTATTTTTGGCAGGCTCTGCGTCTAGCTGAGCCCATATCCGTGTTTCAAGGTAAGCCAGGTGGGGGTCACAGGTCACAGGTCAACCCAGCTTTCACACTTTGACCTTAATGGCGGCGGAGGTGGGCGCGGTTCAATTTATGGGTTATCGCTTCTCGGCCTTTTGGCTAAGATCAAGTGTAGTATCTGTTCTTATCAGTGACTTAACTCTGCTACAACAACATCACGAGCAGAGTTCGGATCAACAACCAGTTGACAGACCCCTTCCCCATCAAAGCTGGAGTACGGCAGGGATGCCCCTTGGCCCCTCTACTGTACGTCATCTACCTGGAGCCGTTCCTACGGAAGATCAGGAGCTCCCCCAACATCATGGGCTACCCTCTACCAGGGGCCCGGGGGGAGAGGCTCAAGGTGGTGGCGTACATGGACGACATTACCATCGTCGGCACGGATAGTCGCTCCATTTCCACAGCAACGAAAGTGGTGGAGGACTACTGTGCAGCCACTGGCGCCCTGATCAATAGGAGTAAGTGTGAGCTGTTTCTGTCGCAGCACTGGCAGGAGAACCTGGCAACCTCCTTCCCTGTAAAGACGGAAAACATTAAGCTGCTGGGGATCACCTACCAGAAAGATGGAGGAGCCTCCGTCAGCTGGAAGGAGACCATCCGCCAGGTCCAAAAGAAGATCTGTGAGTGGAGTGCACGGCCTCTCACAATGACAGGCAAGATCCTGGTCCTGAAGGCTATTGTTCTTCCCATTCTCCTTTACCTGGGCAGGGTGTTTCCCCCAGACAGAGCAGTATCCAAAACCATCGAAAGGATCATGTTTACCTTTGTCTGGGGGAGCCAGATGGAAAAACTAAAACGCACCACCCTGTACAAAACAGTGGAGAATGGGGGGAAAGGGGTCCCAGACATCCTAAACATCATTAGGGCACAGGGACTCTCCAACCTCATCAACAACATCAACAACAAAGATAGGAAAGCCAGGTTCTTTGAAATATACTATGCCACACCCATCCTCCGGACACTCAGGGTGACCGCATCATTAAATCACACTGTGCCCTACAGCTGGGACCCCCCTCCTGTCTACAAGATATGGAGGGACTTTGCCTTCAAGACAGGATTGTCCGCGGCTGGGCTGGCCTCATGGAAATACAAAGACATTATGACCTTCATAAGGTCGAAGGAAACCATTACTCACCCCAAGGCCAGCACAGCCGTGGACTCCAAACAGGTATGGAAAAACATTAATCATAAATGTACTAACAATAAACAAAAAGACATTGCCTGGATGGCTGCTCATGGTTGTCTCCCCACTAGGGAATTCTTGCATAGGCGGCACATCGCAACGACTGATAAATGCCCCCACGGATGCACGGACACAGAACACATTAACCACCTGTTCTGTGAGTGCTCCGTGGCCAGGCGGGTCTGGGCCCTGTTTGTTCCCTCTGTCTCCCTAAACTGCCTGCTGACCCTGCCCCGCTTGACGGGCGATAACATCCTGTATGGTCCTCCCGGGGGGTGCACAACCCCCCAACTACAACAACAGTGGAGGATCATCAGCGCCGTCAAGCAGGTACTCTGGGAGACGAGGAACATCAGGGTCTATCAGAAACAGAGCGTCCACCTGACAACCCTGAGGAGGAGAATCACCCTCTGCCTCAGGGACCATGCTATTGTTGACTTTAAAAATAACCCGGATCAAGCAAGAGCGGTGTGGGGGGTGGAGAGATGGAAGGACGTCATCCTCTAAACCCCCCCCCATGCCGCGCCGCATCGACCAACCCCCCCCACCCCGGGCCTACCTCACTACACCACCAGTTCCTGCACTATCACCTTCACCACTGTTCCAGCACAAGCCCTGGTCAGCAGTATCACCATCACAAGGACCAGGAGAGGAGCAGCGCACAACACCAACAGGGAAGTTTACTGCACCTTCCACCACCTACACATGTACACAGCACTGACCCACTTCCTACTCTCACCAGAATATCAACACACACAACCCACAGCCGAACCAGCCGTCTCTGCCAGCACCACCAGCACCAGGATGACCAACACCACTGGGTCACAGGGAAGTACTGATCACCCGCCTGACACCAAAATGCACACTACACAAACCATGCACACCTCCCTTCTCTCACTCCTGTATCTTTTCAGGCACATGTCATATCCAGCTCTGACACCTACCCAGGCTTCCAGACCCAGGAGCAGAGACCGGCGGGAACCACCACGTCACCCCAGCACCAACCCCAGGTTCCAACTCAGCGACCCCAAACCCCCTGTTCCGGGCCCCCCCCCCCCCCCCAACTCCAGGCCCCCAGCTACAGGCCCAGTCCCCTACCCGCCAACCCCCAACCCCCAGCCCGGAACAAGCTGAGAAGAGCCAGGGAGCTTTTTCCCTGGATAAGCTGTGTACAGGTTTTTCGCCTCTGCTTGCCTGCCATGCGCCGAGCTCTCTGGGCCTCTCCTCAGGGGCCTCCGGTCGGCCTGCGTGCTCGATCTGCTCCGCCGCTGGGGCACCTGGTCCGGCTAGCCTCGTGAAGGGCTACAGGAGTCTGAGCCTGGTGGGCTGGGCCGGACGCGCCGGTGGTGGGTCGGGTGAGTCGGGTGTGTGGGGTCCCTCGGGGGAGGGAGGTGGGGGAGCCACGGCTTTGCACTGGTGGGCAAACTGGATAGTAGTCGCTCTACAACTAGAGGGCTGCAGGGGAATTTTTTCCCGGATGCACAGCGAACAGGTTTTTTACCCCTGCCTCCTACCGACACTGGAACCTGGACACTGAACACTGAACACTGAACATTACACTACACTGGACAATACACTGAACACTGAGCACTTTAGTTAGTTTAATGTTGGTTGTTGTTGAATGTAATGTCTTAAATGTCTGATTGTTTGATTAATTGATTGTATATACGGTGTTGTGTTTTTATAAAAACCAATAAAAAACACCTGTTCTTATCAGTGAGCAGAGTTCTTTAACTTGCAAAGGCAATAATCAAGTGTTGTATCTTGATTCTGCCGGGAAAGCAGAAAATGGACAAAGAGTCGGGCCCAAAGGCCGGAATGTTTAATGTGATTCGTTTTGCATGGAGAGACCAGACAGAGGACATCCAGCTGAGGGATACCTTCACCCGGGTGGTGTTGCTGGGGCAACTGAAACTGACGGTCCCGGAAATCTTTTGCCTCCAGGGCAATAGGCGGGAGAATGCCTTCAACGTGACTTTTCACTCGGCGGCCATGATCAGAAGGGTGATGGACATGGTTACCGTCGGGGCCGAGACCATGCCTCTGTCGCTCTACAGGGTGACAGACATGGGGAAAAATAATTTCAGGGTCATGACGGTGACCATGTTCAACGCTTATGTGAAGGATGAAGCTGTGGAGGGGTTCCTGAGCCGCTACTGCAAGGTCACGTCGGGGGCACGCCACATCAGGGACGCCCGGGGGATATGGACCAACACTCGTCAGTACCAGGTGCTCCTACGGCCAGAAGAGGGAGGCTTCGACGGCTACGCACACCCCCCGGCACTTTTCTCGCTGGGGGCGGACAGGGGCAACCTGTACTATGCCCGGCAGGCCCCCTTCTGCAAAAAGTGTATGCAGACGGGTCACGGGCAGGGGGACTGCCCTGGGATGAGGTGCAGGAACTGCAACGCCAAGGACCACGTGGCAAAAGACTGCACCCAGCCCAGGGAATGCCACAGTTGTGGCCTGAGAGGACACTTGTACAGGGACTGCCCAACCCGCCCTAAGCCGAAATCCTACGCCGATGCAGCAGGGGGGGCTAAGCAGAGGGACCAAGGAGCCGGAGGAGCACCGAGCGGAGGCGCCCCCAGCACCTCCACCCCCACAACCCCCCCCGCCCCCAAACCCACCCCCCGCACCCGTCCCTTCCCCCCCCCCCTCCCCCCCTTCCTCCCCCCCCCCCCTCCCCCCCCCGCCTCCCCCCCCCCTCCCCCCCCCGCCTCCCCCCCCCCTCCCCCCCCCCTCCCCCCCCCCTCCCTCCTCCCCCCCCCGCCCCCCCAGACTGAAGGACCCGGAGAGCCAACCTCCGGTAGCAGGCCCTGAGGTGGGTGAGGCCCTGGAGGCCCTGGAGGCCCTGGAGAGGAAGCTGAGTGCGGCCCGGGGGAAACAGACCCTGGATGCCCTGGAGAGGGAGCTGAATGCGCTCCTGGGGGAAGAAGACCCGCCCCAGGAGTTCGTGACACCTCTGGGGGGCACGCAGCAGGAGTCGACCCCCGGGAAGCAGCGGAAGAGGCAGCGGAAGAAGGAGAAGGACAAGGAGAGGAAAGCGGACAGGGGCCGCAGCAGGAGCCGCAGCAGGAGCCGCAGTGGGAGCAGTGAGGAGAGCCCGGGTGGGGGACCTAAGCGAGTGAGTCATTATGACCCGCCGCGAGTGAGTCATGTGCAATTTCTGATCGCTGGTCCCCCTGCCCGGGGGGAAGGTGGAGAGGATCTGGGGGAGAGAGGGGGGCCTCAGGCGGTTCTGAGGATGCCGGAGCCCCCTGTCTCAAGCCCTACGTGGGCAACCCAGATGGAAAGGGAGGAGGCTGCAAAAGCTATGGAGACTGACGGAATTCTTGATGAGGAGGACCCATACCCCTCGGGGTGATGTATAATGGGTTGTTGAGTTATGATTCACATTGAGAATTGTGGTTGTCGGTTTTTGTTTGCTTGTTTGTTCTTAAATTACACATTATGGATTTGGTTTTTGTTACGTTAAATGTGAGGGGTTTAAGAGACAGGGTGAAGAGGGCAGCAGTTTTTGGTTATTTATTGTCACTAGATTTCACTGTATGTTTTTTACAGGAGGTGCACTTAAGGGATGAGGGGGATGTTAGAAAATTTAAGAGGGAGTGGGGTAGGGGGGAGTCCTTTTGGAGTGTGGGGGGGGTCCACTCATCGGGTGTAGGGATTCTGTTAGGGAACAGAGAGGTGAGGGTGGAGGGTACTTTTGTGGGGATGCAGGGTAGGGTGTTAGGATTAGATATTAGTGTAGGGGAGTGTAGGTTGAGGGTAGTTGGGGTATATGGGCCACAGGAGGCACAGGGCAGGAGGGAGATGGTAGACTGCCTTGTGCCCCTGTGTGCGACTAATAGACACTTGGTGGTGGGGGGTGATTTTAATATGGAACTAGGCAGGGGGGGGAGGGCAGCGCTAAGGCCATGGGGTTACTGATGGCTAGCTGCGGGCTTGTGGATGGGGGACTACACACCACACCACCACTGGCGGTTCCCACCTGGCGTAACTCGCGGGGGGTCGCGAGGAGGCTTGACTATTTGTTCATACCTAGGTCTTTGGGCCCTGTGGCCGGGCAGCATTTGCCTGTGTTTTTCTCAGATCACGACGGGGTGCTCCTACGGGTAGGTGCACCAGCCTGTGTCGTCGGAAGGGGGTATTGGAAGCTAGACAGGGAGATCCTTGGTGAGCGGGCTTTTGTCGAGGCACTCACCACCTACATACATGGGCTTAAGGGCCTCAGGCCCATGTTTGTGGGGGTGGTGGAGTGGTGGGAGGAGGTGAAGGTGAGGATGGCTAAGTTTAGCAGGGATTATTGTAAGAGGAGGGAAAGAGAAGGCAGGAGGGAAGTGGAGCGGCTGCAGCGGTTGCTCGACCTCGAGTACGAGGCCGGCAACCTCGGGGGGTCGATCGACCAAGCCCGCTCCGCGGAACTCAAGGGCCGCCTCAGAGAGGCCTATGAGCGTAGGGCTAGAGCTCATTTAGAGCGCGCGCGCCAGGATTTCCTTGAGCAGGACGAGACCTGCTCAGCGGCGTTCTTTGCCTCTGTGAGGGCACGGCGCGCGCGCCAGACCCATCACGGGGTGAGAGACACTGGGGGGTCGGTGGTCAGGGAGCAGGGTCAGATGGTGCAGGCGGCCACCGAGTTTTATAGGGATTTCTTTAGGGAGAGAGAGGTGGATGAGGCTGGGGGGGAGGTTTTTTTAGCGCACCTGTCCCGGCGAGTGCCGGAGGACATCATGCAGGCGATGGAAGGCCCGATCACACTAGTGGAGGTCGAGCGGGCCCTCAAACGGATGGGGAAGGGGAAGGTGCCTGGGATGGACGGCCTGCCGGCAGAGTTTTACCTACAGTTATGGGGTATACTCGGCCCGGTGGTCGTCGAGGTTTTGACATCCGTTCTCGAGACTGGGGTCATGGGCAAGTCAATGGCCGAAGGCGTGCTCTCCCTCCTGTATAAGAAGGGGGACGCCGCCGACCTTAACAACTGGAGGCCGTTGACAATGCTGTGTGTGGACTATAAGCTGTTGGCCAAGGTCATGGCTGACCGTCTGCGCGCAGCCCTTCCCTACGTCGTCCATGAGGACCAGACGTGTGGGATCGAGGGCCGCTCGATTAGGTGGAACCTTCAGCTGGTCAGGGACTCCATCGCCTGGGCTGAGGATAGGGACCTGCCTTTAATGGTGGCTGCACTCGATCAGGCCAAGGCCTTTGATCGGGTGCATAGGGGTTTTTTATTTAAAGTGATAGAGCAGATGGGTTTTGGGCCTAGATATAGGGGGTGGCTCAGCACACTCTACAGGGGGGCGGGGTGCCGGGTGAGGGTGAACGGCCACCTGGGGGAGGTGTTTGGCCTCCCTTCGGGGGTCAGGCAAGGCTGTCCTCTCTCGGCGCTCCTGTACGTGCTGTACATGGAGCCTCTGGCGGCGGCCATTAGGGCTGACGCAGAGGTGGAGGGCTTGCTGGTGCCCGGCAGCGGTGGGCTGAGGGTCAAACTGACCCAATATGCAGACGACACCACTCTGCTACTCTGCAGAGACTCATGCCTGCTCAGATGTCTCAACATTTTTGACGATTTTACCCACGCGTCGGGAGCAGTCCTGAACCTGGGTAAGTCATCGGTCAAGTATTTTGGCCGGTGGAAGGGTAGGACGGATGCGCCTGGGGGAGTAGCTCTCTGCACTGGGCCCCTGAGGGTGCTCGGGGTCTGTTTTGAGTCCTCCGGCTCTGCGACGCTGAACTGGAACGCGAGAATCGCGGAGGTACAAGGGAGGTTGGTGCGGTGGAAGGCCAGGTCTTTGTCCTTTGGGGGCAAGGTCTTGGTCTTGAAAGTGGACATATTGCCTTCTCTCTTGTACCTGGCATATGTCTACCCGCTGCCTGCGAGCATGAGGAGACCCCTCATGCGGCTTGTTTTTCAGTTCATGTGGGGGGGAAGGCATGAGTACGTGGCAAGGGCCCGCATGCTCTCGGCCACCAGGGAGGGAGGTAGGGATGTCCCCCACCTACCCCTCAAGCTAGACTCGCTGTTTGTCTCCTCTCTGCTGAAGGAGCTCGCTCACCCGGTAATCCATCCGTCCGGTTTCTTCCTGCGGCTTTTCTTTGCCTACCAGGGACGACACATTATGGAGTGGTCCAATGCGGGTCCTCGGGCTGAACAGCTGCCGTGGCACTTCAGCCATGCGGCGAAGTGGCTGCGTGCGCACCCCGAGGTTGAAGTTGCCCGTGTAGGTTTGGACCACAAGAGTATGTATGCTGTAGTGAGGCAGGGTGCCTGCACGGCCCCTGTGGTGGGCATCCCGGCGGCGGTCTGGGATGCAGTGCAGCTGCGGGGCCTGGACAATAGGCTCAAGGACCTGAACTGGTTATGCCTCCACAAGAGTCTGCCGGTGCGGGCCACCATGCACCAGCGTGGCCTGGCGCGATCCCCCTTATGCCCCCGGCTGGGCTGTAGCGGGGAGGAGAGTGTGCGTCATGCTTTATGGGACTGCGCCTTTGCTGGAGTGGTGTGGGCCCGGGCGGGAGGGCTGTTAGAGAAGGTTAGAGGGGGTTTTACCTTGTCATGGGCCAGAGTAGAGAGAGGGGTAGGGAGAGTGGGGGGTGGGAATAGGGAGAGATTCCTACTCTGGCTCATAGTTAGTTTGTTTAAGAGGGAGATATGGAGGTCGAGGCAGGAGGTGGTGGGGGCAGGGACAGCGACAGGGGTGGAAGGGATAGTGAGGAGGGTGGAAGGAGATTTGAGGGGGAGGATGAAGAGGGAGGAGAAGAAGTGGGGTCACCATGCGGCCCGGGAGAGGTGGAAAGGGGGGCTGGGACTTTTTTTGAGTTGATATGCAGGTATTGCATCCTGACCCTCCACAAAAGGAGGGGGGGCAACAGGTTTTTGTTTTTGTTTTAATACAAATGGATTGTGATCATGAAAAGAAAGTGTTGGTTGTTTTGATTTGCGCTTAACCCCCCACAAAAGAACGGGGGGTAAACGTGTTTGATTATTTGTTTGTGAAGTTTTAATGGAAAGGGGGAACAAGGTTCCCCGTGTAAGGAAAAATGAAAATAAAAAACTTTAACAATCTGTTCTTATCAGTTTAATATCTGATACGTCCCCTACCCGGGGACCATATATTAAATTGATTTTTGCAACAGGGAGCTGGAATCGGGGCTTGCTCCGTCCACTCCACGCATCGACCTGGTATTGCAGTACATCCAGGAACGGTGCACTCCTATCTCATGTGAAGAAGAAGAAGAAGAAGAAAAAATTTATAGAAGAGAAGAAGAACTCAAGGGCACACTAGTAGTGGTGTGGTTTCAGGCGGGATTTGAACTCACAACCTTCCGATCACAAGTCCAACTCACTATCCACTAGACCACCACTACCCACTAAGAAGAAGAAGAAGAAGAAGAAGAAGAAGAAGAAGAAGAAGAAGAAGAAGAAGAAGAAGAAGAAGAAGAAGAAGAAGAAGAAGAAGAAGAAGAAGAAGAAGAAGAAGAAGAAGAAGAAGAAGAAGAAGAAGAAGAAGAAGAAGAATTAATTTGTAATTAAAAAAAAAATTATAGAAGAGAAGAAGAACTCAAGGGCACACTAGTAGTGGTGTGGTTTCAGGCGGGATTTGAACTCACAACCTTCCGATCACAAGTCCAACTCACTATCCACTAGACCACCACTACCCACAAAAAACGCACAAGCCTTTCGCCTTTTACTAAAGACTTCTGTGGAGAGGAACACTTACGAGTTCAAGCTATTTTTGGCAGGCTCTGCGTCTAGCTGAGCCCATATCCGTGTTTCAAGGTAAGCCAGGTGGGGGTCACAGGTCACTGGTCAACCCAGCTTTCACACTTTGACCTTAATGGCGGCGGAGGTGGGCGCGGTTCAATTTATGGGTTATCGCTTCTCGGCCTTTTGGCTAAGATCAAGTGTAGTATCTGTTCTTATCAGTTTAGACCGATCCACTACAGAACTTCAGTCCATCATAGACGACTTCCAACTGGTAGACGCCGGTGGCACCTCCCCGCCGACACACACAAGGGTGAGTTCCTCCGGGAATTCTTCCTCCAGGATAGACATGTTCTTGCTCTCGCCAGGTCTGAGGATGGGAACCCTGACCAGCCAGGCGGCCCACTTCTCGGACCACAGGATGTTGACAGTGTCCCTGGAATGGGATGGCCAAACAAGAGCGGGTAGGGGTACCTGGAGGATGAATACATCGATCCTTCAGGACCCAACAGTGGTGCATTCCTTCTCCAGGCGCTACCTGGAGTGGAGGACCCTAAAAGAACTGTTCGACTCCCCGATAGAGTGGTGGGAGATGGTTTAAGGCCAGGACAAAGGGCTACTTCGGGTCAGTCGGAAGGAGGAAAGCGGCAGAACAGAGGGCCAGGTTTCAACACCACAACGCGGCCCTCCAACGCCTAAGTCTCCTACAACTGGGTGGTCTGGATGTGGCCCGAGAACTGGCTGAGACCAAACAACACCTTGCCACCCTCTACCGGGAGCAACAACAAAAGAAACAGTTCAGGGAAAAACTCCAGGGCCTGGAGGAGGAGGAGAAATGCACACGCCACTTCTTCCGCAAGGCACGGTCAAAACACAAGCCTATCCTGTCCCTATACGACACCAATGGGGACACCGTGTCAGACAGAGGCAACATCCCGGGGGTGGCAAGAGAGTTCTACGAGAGTCTCTACAACATCAAGACAACCGACGAGACTCTCATGGCCACCTTCCTGGATGGTCTGGACCGGGTCCCCGAGGGTGGTGAGAGTGAGAACCCAGAGCTGACCACGGAGGAGCTCACCCGGGCCGTGCACTCCTTGAATACACACAAGGCCCCTGGACCGGATGGGATCCCAGCAGAGTTCTACAAGACTCTCTGGGATCTCCTCAAGGAGGACTTGGCGGAGGTCTTCAAAGCCGTCTACAGGGAAGGGAGGCTTGGAGAGTCAATGAGACAGAGTACGGTCACACTGATCCCCAAGAAAGGGGACCTCAAGGACCTCCGGAACTGGCGCCCCATCAATCTCCTCCCAGTGGACTATAAAATTATGACAAAAGCCCTCACCCAACGGTTTCAAACCCTCCTCCCCTCAGTTATAGCCCCTGACCAAACCTGTAGCGTCCCCGGTAGGTCCATCAACGACAACCTGCTCCTGGTGAGAGACCTCATCCTGCACTCCCAGGAGCGGAGGTCCCCTTTAGGCCTTCTCAGCCTGGATCAGGAGAAGGCCTTTGACAGGGTTAGCCATGGTTTCCTGCAGAGGGTGCTGAGGGGCATGAACTTCCCCCAGCACCTGCTCAACTGGACCGAACTCTGCTACAACAACATCACGAGCAGAGTTCGGATCAACAACCAGTTGACAGACCCCTTCCCCATCAAAGCTGGAGTACGGCAGGGATGCCCCTTGGCCCCTCTACTGTACGTCATCTACCTGGAGCCGTTCCTACGGAAGATCAGGAGCTCCCCCAACATCATGGGCTACCCTCTACCAGGGGCCCGGGGGGAGAGGCTCAAGGTGGTGGCGTACATGGACGACATTACCATCGTCGGCACAGATAGTCGCTCCATTTCCACAGCAACGAAAGTGGTGGAGGACTACTGTGCAGCCACTGGCGCCCTGATCAATAGGGGTAAGTGTGAGCTGTTTCTGTCGCAGCACTGGCAGGAGAACCTGGCAACCTCCTTCCCTGTAAAGACGGAAAACATTAAGCTGCTGGGGATCACCTACCAGAAAGATGGAGGAGCCTCCGGCAGCTGGAAGGAGACCATCCGCCAGGTCCAAAAGAAGATCTGTGAGTGGAGTGCACGGCCTCTCACAATGACAGGCAAGATCCTGGTCCTGAAGGCTATTGTTCTTCCCATTCTCCTTTACCTGGGCAGGGTGTTTCCCCCAGACAGAGCAGTATCCAAAACCATCGAAAGGATCATGTTTACCTTTGTCTGGGGGAGCCAGATGGAAAAACTAAAACGCACCACCCTGTACAAAACAGTGGAGAATGGGGGGAAAGGGGTCCCAGACATCCTAAACATCATTAGGGCACAGGGACTCTCCAACCTCATCAACAACATCAACAACAAAGATAGGAAAGCCAGGTTCTTTGAAATATACTATGCCACACCCATCCTTCGGACACTCAGGGTGACCGCATCAATAAATCACACTGTGCCCTACAGCTGGGACCCCCCTCCAGTCTACAAGATATGGAGGGACTTTGCCTTCAAGACAGGATTGTCCGCGGCTGGGCTGGCCTCATGGAAATACAAAGACATTATGACCTTCATAAGGTCGAAGGAAACCATTACTCACCCCAAGGCCAGCACAGCCGTGGACTCCAAACAGGTATGGAAAAACATTAATCATAAATGTACTAACAATAAACAAAAAGACATTGCCTGGATGGCTGCTCATGGTTGTCTCCCCACTAGGGAATTCTTGCATAGGCGGCACATCGCAACGACTGACAAATGCCCCCACGGATGCACGGACACAGAACACATTAACCACCTGTTCTGTGAGTGCTCCGTGGCCAGGCGGGTCTGGGCCCTGTTTGTTCCCTCTGTCTCCCTAAACAGCCTGCTGACCCTGCCCCGCTTGACGAGCGAGAACATCCTGTATGGTCCTCCCGGGGGGTGCACAACCCCCCAACTACAACAACAGTGGAGGATCATCAGCGCCGTCAAGCAGGTACTCTGGGAGACGAGGAACATCAGGGTCTATCAGAAACAGAGCGTCCACCTGACAACCCTGAGGAGGAGAATCACCCTCTGCCTCAGGGACCATGCTATTGTTGACTTCAAAAATAACCCGGATCAAGCAAGAGCGGTGTGGGGGGTGGAGAGATGGAAGGACGTCATCCTCTAAACCGCCCCCCATGCCGCGCCGCATCGACCAACCCCCCCCCACCCCGGGCCTACCTCACTACACCACCAGTTCCTGCACTATCACCTTCACCACCGTTCCAGCACAAGCCCTGGTCAGCAGTATCACCATCACAAGGACCAGGAGAGGAGCAGCGCACAACACCAACAGGGAAGTTTACTGCACCTTCCACCACCTACACATGTACACAGCACTGACCCACTTCCTACCCTCACCAGAATATCACCACACACAACCCACAGCTGAACCAGCCGTCTCTGCCAGCACCACCAGCACCAGGATGACCAACACCACTGGGTCACAGGGAAGTACAGATCACCCGCCTGACACCAAAATGCACACTACACAAACCATGCACACCTCCCCTCTCTCACTCCTGTATCTTTTCAGGTACATGTCATATCCAGCTCTGACACCTACCCAGGCTTCCAGACCCAGGAGCAGAGACCGGCGGGAACCACCACGTCACCCCAGCACCAACCCCAGGTTCCAACTCAGCGACCCCAAACCCCCTGTTCCGGGCCCCCCCCCCCCCCCCCTACTCCAGGCCCCCAGCTACAGGCCCAGTCCCCTACCCGCCAACCCCCAACCCCCAGCCCGGAACAAGCTGAGAAGAGCCAGGGAGCTTTTTCCCTGGATAAGCTGTGTACAGGTTTTTCGCCTCTGCTTGCCTGCCATGCGCCGAGCTCTCTGGGCCTCTCCTCAGGGGCCTCCGGTCGGCCTGCGTGCTCGATCTGCTCCGCCGCTGGGGCGCCTGGTCCGGCTAGCCTCGTGAAGGGCTACAGGAGTCTGAGCCTGGTGGGCTGGGCCGGATGCGCCGGTGGTGGGGCGGGTCGGGTGAGTCGGGTGTGTGGGGTCCCTCGGGGGAGGGAGGTGGGGGAGCCACGGCTTTGCACTGGTGGGCAAACTGGATAGTAGTCGCTCTACAACTAGAGGGCTGCAGGGGAATTTTTTCCCGGATGCACAGCGAACAGGTTTTTTTACCCCTGCCTCCTACCGACACTGGAACCTGGACACTGAACACTGAACACTGAACATTACACTACACTGGACAATACACTGAACACTGAGCACTTTAGTTAGTTTAATGTTGGTTGTTGTTGAATGTAATGTCTTAAATGTCTGATTGTTTGATTAATTGATTGTATATACGGTGTTGTGTTTTTATAAAAACCAATAAAAAACACCTGTTCTTATCAGTTTAATATCTGATACGTTTTACAGCCCACCCACTAACGGATTTAGAATCAAAAGTGGTCACAATTCAATTCCACAATGAGGTGATTCAGGAATATGATATTGAGGTGTGGCTACACCGTCATGCCACCCTTAAATCGGGGGCCCGGATGGTCCTGGATGAAGACGGAGTGTGGACGGGGGCCAAGAAATGGCTGGTGCAACTCCGTCCGGACCCGGAGGGGATAGGCGGAGTCCAACATATCCCCAGCACCATCAACCTGGGGAACAACAGGGGCTCCGTCTACTACTACGGTATGCCGAAGCTCTGCAGGAACTGCGGCCAATTGGGCCATCTGGCAGCGGCCTGCAAGGCCGTGGTATGTAAAATCTGCCGCCAAGACCACCCGACGTCGGAGTGCACCACGACCAGACCTTGCAACCTGTGCGGGGGACAGGGGCATCTTTACCGTGACTGCCCAAGTTCCTATGCAAGTAGAGCCCGGGGCTATAAATCCAACCAACCACCACCCCAACCCCCACCCCCACCCCAACCCACACCCCCACCCCCACCCCAACCCCCACCCCAACCCCCACCCCAACCCACACCCCAACCCACACCCAACATGGAGGAAGAGAAGGGAGAGACGGAGGAGGACCGGCGCCCGAGCGATGGAGGGGACGATCAGAGCTCGAGCGACGGAGAAGGAGAAGGAGAGGAACCAACCGTCCCAGCACCCCCTACAGACAACCTCAACACCCACCCCCTCCTAAACCCCATGGCCACCTCCACCCCCTGCAAAAACACCATGAAGGGGGAGCCGGCCTCTATTGAGATAGCCACCAGCAGCACACCGCAGATCCACCTCCCCTCCCAATCAGACAGTGAAAATGACTGGAGCTTGGCTCAACCAAAACGCAAAAGACCACAAAAAAAGGCAATCCGGAAAAAACCAGACAAAAAGACTACTCCAGAACCCAAACCCCAACGCCATACAGGTAAGCCGGCTCCCCCCCCCAAACCCTCCTCCCCACCCTCTTCCTCTCTCCAGTCATCACATGCTCCTCACCCTGCACAGCCCACCAGCCACCCCCAGTCCATGCTCACCGGACCGTACGGGCCACCGAAAATCACCTCATCAACAACACAGATGAGGGGGCCACCAGGCAGTCAGAGGGGAGACAACCCCCACACCATGAGCAGCCAAGGGGAGGTACCACACTATCTGGCCCCCAACGACCCATTGGAGGGCCTCAACCTCATGTGCAACAGTTTAGCAAAAATTGGAACAAACCAAATCCAAGAACCATGAGGATAACAATCTCATCTCTCAACACCAGAAGCCTCCGGCAACCAGACAAACGGGAGGTCGTCTACCAGTACATCACCCAACATCAGTCAGACATGTATATCCTCCAGGAGTGCGCCATCCCATTCAAGGAGATGGACGCCACCCTGGAGGAGGAATGGACACGGGGGGACTCTCTCTGGTCAGGCTCAAACATTGATAGAGCTGATGGGGTCGGCATTTTGGTGGCCAACCCTTTTCTGCAGACCAAAAAGGGGGAGGTTGTAGAGAGCGGGCGAATCCTGGTTCTGGACCTAGAGATCCAGGGTTCGCCGCTGAGGGTCATCAATGTGTACGGCCCAACCAACGTGGCCAAGAGAGTCTCCCTTTTCAAGAAACTTCGGTCTCTCCTCCTCATCCCCACACCAGTCCTAGTGGGGGGAGATTTCAACTGTGCCCTCCGGGATGAGGACCGCAGCAGGCCCAGGAGAGACCGATCCACTACAGAACTTCAGTCCATCATAGACGACTTCCAACTGGTAGACGCCGGTGGCACCTCCCCGCCGACACACACAAGGGTGAGTTCCTCCGGGAATTCTTCCTCCAGGATAGACATGTTCTTGCTCTCGCCAGGTCTGAGGATGGGAACCCTGACCAGCCAGGCGGCCCACTTCTCGGACCACAGGATGTTGACAGTGTCCCTGGAATGGGATGGCCAAACAAGAGCGGGTAGGGGTACCTGGAGGATGAATACATCGATCCTTCAGGACCCAACAGTGGTGCATTCCTTCTCCAGGCGCTACCTGGAGTGGAGGACCCTAAAAGAACTGTTCGACTCCCCGATAGAGTGGTGGGAGATGGTTAAGGCCAGGACAAAGGGCTACTTCGGGTCAGTCGGAAGGAGGAAAGCGGCAGAACAGAGGGCCAGGTTTCAACACCACAACGCGGCCCTCCAACGCCTAAGTCTCCTACAACTGGGTGGTCTGGATGTGGCCCGAGAACTGGCTGAGACCAAACAACACCTTGCCACCCTCTACCGGGAGCAACAACAAAAGAAACAGTTCAGGGAAAAACTCCAGGGCCTGGAGGAGGAGGAGAAATGCACACGCCACTTCTTCCGCAAGGCACGGTCAAAACACAAGCCTATCCTGTCCCTATACGACACCAATGGGGACACCGTGTCAGACAGAGGCAACATCCCGGGGGTGGCAAGAGAGTTCTACGAGAGTCTCTACAACATCAAGACAACCGACGAGACTCTCATGGCCACCTTCCTGGATGGTCTGGACCGGGTCCCCGAGGGTGGTGAGAGTGAGAACCCAGAGCTGACCACGGAGGAGCTCACCCGGGCCGTGCACTCCTTGAATACACACAAGGCCCCTGGACCGGATGGGATCCCAGCAGAGTTCTACAAGACTCTCTGGGATCTCCTCAAGGAGGACTTGGCGGAGGTCTTCAAAGCCGTCTACAGGGAAGGGAGGCTTGGAGAGTCAATGAGACAGAGTACGGTCACACTGATCCCCAAGAAAGGGGACCTCAAGGACCTCCGGAACTGGCGCCCCATCAATCTCCTCCCAGTGGACTATAAAATTATGACAAAAGCCCTCACCCAACGGTTTCAAACCCTCCTCCCCTCAGTTATAGCCCCTGACCAAACCTGTAGCGTCCCCGGTAGGTCCATCAACGACAACCTGCTCCTGGTAAGAGACCTCATCCTGCACTCCCAGGAGCGGAGGTCCCCTTTAGGCCTTCTCAGCCTGGATCAGGAGAAGGCCTTTGACAGGGTTAGCCATGGTTTCCTGCGGAGGGTGCTGAGAGGCATGAACTTCCCCCAGCACCTGCTCAACTGGACCGAACTCTGCTACAACAACATCACGAGCAGAGTTCGGATCAACAACCAGTTGACAGACCCCTTCCCCATCAAAGCTGGAGTACGGCAGGGATGCCCCTTGGCCCCTCTACTGTACGTCATCTACCTGGAGCCGTTCCTACGGAAGATCAGGAGCTCCCCCAACATCATGGGCTACCCTCTACCAGGGGCCCGGGGGGAGAGGCTCAAGGTGGTGGCGTACATGGACGACATTACCATCGTCGGCACAGATAGTCGCTCCATTTCCACAGCAACGAAAGTGGTGGAGGACTACTGTGCAGCCACTGGCGCCCTGATCAATAGGGGTAAGTGTGAGCTGTTTCTGTCGCAGCACTGGCAGGAGAACCTGGCAACCTCCTTCCCTGTAAAGACGGAAAACATTAAGCTGCTGGGGATCACCTACCAGAAAGATGGAGGAGCCTCCGGCAGCTGGAAGGAGACCATCCGCCAGGTCCAAAAGAAGATCTGTGAGTGGAGTGCACGGCCTCTCACAATGACAGGCAAGATCCTGGTCCTGAAGGCTATTGTTCTTCCCATTCTCCTTTACCTGGGCAGGGTGTTTCCCCCAGACAGAGCAGTATCCAAAACCATCGAAAGGATCATGTTTACCTTTGTCTGGGGGAGCCAGATGGAAAAACTAAAACGCACCACCCTGTACAAAACAGTGGAGAATGGGGGGAAAGGGGTCCCAGACATCCTAAACATCATTAGGGCACAGGGACTCTCCAACCTCATCAACAACATCAACAACAAAGATAGGAAAGCCAGGTTCTTTGAAATATACTATGCCACACCCATCCTCCGGACACTCAGGGTGACCGCATCAATAAATCACACTGTGCCCTACAGCTGGGACCCCCCTCCAGTCTACAAGATATGGAGGGACTTTGCCTTCAAGACAGGATTGTCCGCGGCTGGGCTGGCCTCATGGAAATACAAAGACATTATGACCTTCATAAGGTCGAAGGAAACCATTACTCACCCCAAGGCCAGCACAGCCGTGGACTCCAAACAGGTATGGAAAAACATTAATCATAAATGTACTAACAATAAACAAAAAGACATTGCCTGGATGGCTGCTCATGGTTGTCTCCCCACTAGGGAATTCTTGCATAGGCGGCACATCGCAACGACTGATAAATGCCCCCACGGATGCACGGACACAGAACACATTAACCACCTGTTCTGTGAGTGCTCCGTGGCCAGGCGGGTCTGGGCCCTGTTTGTTCCCTCTGTCTCCCTAAACAGCCTGCTGACCCTGCCCCGCTTGACGAGCGAGAACATCCTGTATGGTCCTCCCGGGGGGTGCACAACCCCCCAACTACAACAACAGTGGAGGATCATCAGCGCCGTCAAGCAGGTACTCTGGGAGACGAGGAACATCAGGGTCTATCAGAAACAGAGCGTCCACCTGACAACCCTGAGGAGGAGAATCACCCTCTGCCTCAGGGACCATGCTATTGTTGACTTTAAAAATAACCCGGATCAAGCAAGAGCGGTGTGGGGGGTGGAGAGATGGAAGGACGTCATCCTCTAAACCCCCCCCCATGCCGCGCCGCATCGACCAACCCCCCCCCACCCCGGGCCTACCTCACTACACCACCAGTTCCTGCACTATCACCTTCACCACTGTTCCAGCACAAGCCCTGGTCAGCAGTATCACCATCACAAGGACCAGGAGAGGAGCAGCGCACAACACCAACAGGGAAGTTTACTGCACCTTCCACCACCTACACATGTACACAGCACTGACCCACTTCCTACTCTCACCAGAATATCAACACACACAACCCACAGCCGAACCAGCCGTCTCTGCCAGCACCAGCAGCACCAGGATGACCAACACCACTGGGTCACAGGGAAGTACTGATCACCCGCCTGACACCAAAATGCACACTACACAAACCATGCACACCTCCCTTCTCTCACTCCTGTATCTTTTCAGGCACATGTCATATCCAGCTCTGACACCTACCCAGGCTTCCAGACCCAGGAGCAGAGACCGGCGGGAACCACCACGTCACCCCAGCACCAACCCCAGGTTCCAACTCAGCGACCCCAAACCCCCTGTTCCGGGCCCCCCCCCCCCAACTCCAGGCCCCCAGCTACAGGCCCAGTCCCCTACCCGCCAACCCCCAACCCCCAGCCCGGAACAAGCTGAGAAGAGCCAGGGAGCTTTTTCCCTGGATAAGCTGTGTACAGGTTTTTCGCCTCTGCTTGCCTGCCATGCGCCGAGCTCTCTGGGCCTCTCCTCAGGGGCCTCCGGTCGGCCTGCGTGCTCGATCTGCTCCGCCGCTGGGGCACCTGGTCCGGCTAGCCTCGTGAAGGGCTACAGGAGTCTGAGCCTGGTGGGCTGGGCCGGACGCGCCGGTGGTGGGTCGGGTGAGTCGGGTGTGTGGGGTCCCTCGGGGGAGGGAGGTGGGGGAGCCACGGCTTTGCACTGGTGGGCAAACTGGATAGTAGTCGCTCTACAACTAGAGGGCTGCAGGGGAATTTTTTCCCGGATGCACAGCGAACAGGTTTTTTACCCCTGCCTCCTACCGACACTGGAACCTGGACACTGAACACTGAACACTGAACATTACACTACACTGGACAATACACTGAACACTGAGCACTTTAGTTAGTTTAATGTTGGTTGTTGTTGAATGTAATGTCTTAAATGTCTGATTGTTTGATTAATTGATTGTATACACGGTGTTGCGTTTTTATAAAAACCAATAAAAAACACTGTTCTTATCAGTTTAATATCTGATACGTCCCCTACCCGGGGACCATATATTAAATTGATTTTTGCAACAGGGAGCTGGAATCGGGGCTTGCTCCGTCCACTCCACGCATCGACCTGGTATTGCAGTACATCCAGGAACGGTGCACTCCTATCTCATGTGAAGAAGAAGAAGAAGAAGAAGAAGAAGAAGAAAGAAGAAGAAGAAGAAGAACTCAAGGGCACACTAGTAGTGGTGTGGTTTCAGGCGGGATTTGAACTCACAACCTTCCGATCACAAGTCCAACTCACTATCCACTAGACCACCACTACCCACTAAGAAGAAGAAGAAGAAGAAGAAGAAGAAGAAGAAGAAGAAGAAGAAGAAGAAGAAGAAGAAGAAGAAGAAGAAGAAGAAGAAGAAGAAGAAGAAGAAGAAGAAGAAGAAGAAGAACTCAAGGGCACACTAGTAGTGGTGTGGTTTCAGGCGGGATTTGAACCCACAACCTTCCGATCACAAGTCCAACTCACTATCCACTAGACCACCACTACCCACTAAGAAGAAGAAGAAGAAGAAGAAGAAGAAGAAGAAGAAGAAGAAGAAGAAGAAGAAGAAGAAGAAGAAGAAGAAGAAGAAGAAGAAGAAGAAGAAGAAGAAGAAGAAGAAGAAGAAGAAGAAGAACTCAAGGGCACACTAGTAGTGGTGTGGTTTCAGGCGGGATTTGAACTCGCAACCTTCCGATCACAAGTCCAACTCACTATCCACTAGACCACCACTACCCACTAAGAAGAAGAAGAAGAAGAAGAAGAAGAAGAACTGAAGGGCACACTAGTAGTGGTGTGGTTTCAGGCGGGATTTGAACTCACAACCTTCCAATCACAAGTCCAACTCACTATCCACTAGACCACCACTACCCACAAAAAACGCACAAGCCTTTCGCCTTTTACTAAAGACTTCTGTGGAGAGGAACACTTACGAGTTCAAGCTATTTTTGGCAGGCTCTGCGTCTCGCTGAGCCCATATCCGTGTTTCAAGGTAAGCCAGGTGGGGGTCACAGGTCACAGGTCACAGGTCACAGGTCACAGGTCAACCCATTTTTCACACTTTGACCATAATGGCGGCGGAGGTGGGCGCGGTTCAATTTATGGGTTATCGCTTCTCGGCCTTTTGGCTAAGATCAAGTGTAGTATCTGTTCTTATCGGGATCCGAGAGGAGCTGCCGGAGACCCGCGACTCTTCCAGTAGGTGGCCTTTTCACCACTGGGGCAGTTCGGCCGCTGGGCAGCCCCCCTCCAAAGAGCGGAAAGGCCGGACCCCGAGAGGAGCTTCCAAAGACCGCGACTCTTCCAGTAGGTGACCAGTAGGTGGCCTGCCCGCCACTGGAGCCACTGGAGCACGAGTTCGGCCCCTGGGCAGCCCCCCTCCAAAGAGCGGAAAGGCCGGACCCCGAGAGGAGCTTCCAAAGACCGCGACTCTTCCAGTAGGTGACCAGTAGGTGGCCTGCCCGCCACTGGAGCCACTGGAGCACGAGTTCGGCCCCTGGGCACCCCCCCTCCAAAGAGCGGACAGGCCGGACCCCGAGAGGAGCTTCCAAAGACCGCGACTCTTTCAGTAGGTGGCCTGCCCGCCACTGGAGCACGAGTTCGGCCCCTGGGCAGCCCCCCTCAAAAGAGCGGAAAGGCCGGACCCCGAGAGGAGCTTCCGAAGACCTCGACTCTCCCAAGCACGCCAGAGGTGAGAGAGGGCCCAACACCCACCAGCCGACCCAGCTGAGCCAGTGGACCCCAACCAGACCAGGAGGGAGGACAACTATAACATCTAAGCTAGGAGCGAGAGGGACACAGGGGAGTGCTTTCAAGACCGTAGGTCTGTGGCCACCTGGTGTCCCCACTCGCTCTCAGGTGTCCCTCTTTTGTCCCCAGACGGGAACCCAGTTCCAGACCCAAGCCAGAGTCCAAAATCTGCCGTGAGGACCTGAGAGGAACAACACCCCTAACCTAACGGCAAGTACCCTATTCCCCCCCAAAAAAATTATCTACAACCTCCCCCTAACCCTATTCCTCTCCCTCCTTCCTCCCTGATCCCCCACCCCCCCCACCCCACTCCAACGATGAACCCCGGAGCGATGCGGCGCTACAACGCCGTCAGGTTGACGCTCAACCCAACTGAGGAGGCTGCCATGGATGGAGCCCCCCAACAGAAGACTGCCAGACCAGTAACAACGATGACCCGCCTGGAATTCAGCAGGGCGGTTCTACAGAGAGGTATGGGCTTTGTGCCGTCTGATCTAAACTGCCTGGTGAAGCCCCCTGGGCCGAATGAATGTTTTGAAGTTAGCTTTAAAACCCCCCAACTGTTAGAGGAATTCTGGACCTTTCATAGGATTAATGAACACAAACCCCCACTTAACCGTTTTACAGCCCACCCACTAACGGATTTAGAATCAAAAGTGGTCACAATTCAATTCCACAATGAGGTGATTCAGGAATATGATATTGAGGTGTGGCTACACCGTCATGCCACCCTTAAATCGGGGGCCCGGATGGTCCTGGATGAAGACGGAGTGTGGACGGGGGCCAAGAAATGGCTGGTGCAACTCCGCCCGGACCCGGAGGGGATAGGCGGAGTCCAACATATCCCCAGCACCATCAACCTGGGGAACAACAGGGGCTCCGTCTACTACTACGGTATGCCGAAGCTCTGCAGGAACTGCGGCCAATTGGGCCATCTGGCAGCGGCCTGCAAGGCCGTGGTATGTAAAATCTGCCGCCAAGACCACCCGACGTCGGAGTGCACCACGACCAGACCTTGCAACCTGTGCGGGGGACAGGGGCATCTTTACCGTGACTGCCCAAGTTCCTATGCAAGTAGAGCCCGGGGCTATAAATCCAACCAACCACCACCCCAACCCCCACCCCCACCCCAACCCACACCCCCACCCCCACCCCAACCCCCACCCCAACCCCCACCCCAACCCCCACCCCAACCCACACCCCAACCCACACCCAACATGGAGGAAGAGAAGGGAGAGACGGAGGAGGACCGGCGCCCGAGCGATGGAGGGGACGATCAGAGCTCGAGCGACGGAGAAGGAGAAGGAGAGGAACCAACCGTCCCAGCACCCCCTACAGACAACCTCAACACCCACCCCCTCCTAAACCCCATGGCCACCTCCACCCCCTGCAAAAACACCATGAAGGGGGAGCCGGCCTCTATTGAGATAGCCACCAGCAGCACACCGCAGATCCACCTCCCCTCCCAATCAGACAGTGAAAATGACTGGAGCTTGGCTCAACCAAAACGCAAAAGACCACAAAAAAAGGCAATCCGGAAAAAACCAGACAAAAAGACTACTCCAGAACCCAAACCCCAACGCCATACAGGTAAGCCGGCTCCCCCCCCCAAACCCTCCTCCCCACCCTCTTCCTCTCTCCAGTCATCACATGCTCCTCACCCTGCACAGCCCACCAGCCACCCCCAGTCCATGCTCACCGGACCGTACGGGCCACCGAAAATCACCTCATCAACAACACAGATGAGGGGGCCACCAGGCAGTCAGAGGGGAGACAACCCCCACACCATGAGCAGCCAAGGGGAGGTACCACACTATCTGGCCCCCAACGACCCATTGGAGGGCCTCAACCTCATGTGCAATAGTTTAGCAAAAATTGGAACAAACCAAATCCAAGAACCATGAGGATAACAATCTCATCCCTCAACACCAGAAGCCTCCGGCAACCAGACAAACGGGAGGTCGTCTACCAGTACATCACCCAACATCAGTCAGACATGTATATCCTCCAGGAGTGCGCCATCCCATTCAAGGAGATGGACGCCACCCTGGAGGAGGAATGGACACGGGGGGACTCTCTCTGGTCAGGCTCAAACATTGATAGAGCTGATGGGGTCGGCATTTTGGTGGCCAACCCTTTTCTGCAGACCAAAAAGGGGGAGGTTGTAGAGAGCGGGCGAATCCTGGTTCTGGACCTAGAGATCCAGGGTTCGCCGCTGAGGGTCATCAATGTGTACGGCCCAACCAACGTGGCCAAGAGAGTCTCCCTTTTCAAGAAACTTCGGTCTCTCCTCCTCATCCCCACACCAGTCCTAGTGGGGGGAGATTTCAACTGTGCCCTCCGGGATGAGGACCGCAGCAGGCCCAGGAGAGACCGATCCACTACAGACCATGCACACCTCCCTTCTCTCACTCCTGTATCTTTTCAGGCACATGTCATATCCAGCTCTGACACCTACCCAGGCTTCCAGACCCAGGAGCAGAGACCGGCGGGAACCACCACGTCACCCCAGCACCAACCCCAGGTTCCAACTCAGCGACCCCAAACCCCCTGTTCCGGGCCCCCCCCCCCCAACTCCAGGCCCCCAGCTACAGGCCCAGTCCCCTACCCGCCAACCCCCAACCCCCAGCCCGGAACAAGCTGAGAAGAGCCAGGGAGCTTTTTCCCTGGATAAGCTGTGTACAGGTTTTTCGCCTCTGCTTGCCTGCCATGCGCCGAGCTCTCTGGGCCTCTCCTCAGGGGCCTCCGGTCGGCCTGCGTGCTCGATCTGCTCCGCCGCTGGGGCGCCTGGTCCGGCTAGCCTCGTGAAGGGCTACAGGAGTCTGAGCCTGGTGGGCTGGGCCGGACGCGCCGGTGGTGGGTCGGGTGAGTCGGGTGTGTGGGGTCCCTCGGGGGAGGGAGGTGGGGGAGCCACGGCTTTGCACTGGTGGGCAAACTGGATAGTAGTCGCTCTACAACTAGAGGGCTGCAGGGGAATTTTTTCCCGGATGCACAGCGAACAGGTTTTTTACCCCTGCCTCCTACCGACACTGGAACCTGGACACTGAACACTGAACACTGAACATTACACTACACTGGACAATACACTGAACACTGAGCACTTTAGTTAGTTTAATGTTGGTTGTTGTTGAATGTAATGTCTTAAATGTCTGATTGTTTGATTAATTGATTGTATACACGGTGTTGCGTTTTTATAAAAACCAATAAAAAACACTGTTCTTATCAGTTTAATATCTGATACGTCCCCTACCCGGGGACCATTATATTAAATTGATTTTTGCAACAGGGAGCTGGAATCGGGGCTTGCTCCGTCCACTCCACGCATCGACCTGGTATTGCAGTACATCCAGGAACGGTGCACTCCTATCTCATGTGAAGAAGAAGAAGAAGAAGAAGAACTCAAGGGCACACTAGTAGTGGTGTGGTTTCAGGCGGGATTTGAACTCACAACCTTCCGATCACAAGTCCAACTCACTATCCACTAGACCACCACTACCCACTAAGAAGAAGAAGAAGAAGAAGAAGAAGAAGAAGAAGAAGAAGAAGAAGAAGAAGAAGAAGAAGAAGAAGAAGAAGAAGAAGAAGAAGAAGAAGAAGAAGAAGAAGAAGAAGAAGAAGAAGAAGAAGAAGAAGAAGAAGAAGAAGAAGAAGAAGAAGAAGAAGAAGAAGAAGAAGAAGAAGAAGAAGAAGAAGAAGAAGAAGAAGAAGAAGAAGAAGAAGAAGAAGAAGAAGAAGAAGAAGAAGAACTCAAGGGCACACTAGTAGTGGTGTGGTTTCAGGCGGGATTTGAACTCACAACCTTCCGATCACAAGTCCAACTCACTATCCACTAGACCACCACTACCCACTAAGAAGAAGAAGAAGAAGAAGAAGAAGAAGAAGAAGAACTCAAGGGCACACTAGTAGTGGTGTGGTTTCAGGCGGGATTTGAACTCACAACCTTCCGATCACAAGTCCAACTCACTATCCACTAGACCACCACTACCCACTAAGAAGAAGAAGAAGAAGAAGAAGAAGAAGAACTGAAGGGCACACTAGTAGTGGTGTGGTTTCAGGCGGGATTTGAACTCACAACCTTCCAATCACAAGTCCAACTCACTATCCACTAGACCACCACTACCCACAAAAAACGCACAAGCCTTTCGCCTTTTACTAAAGACTTCTGTGGAGAGGAACACTTACGAGTTCAAGCTATTTTTGGCAGGCTCTGCGTCTCGCTGAGCCCATATCCGTGTTTCAAGGTAAGCCAGGTGGGGGTCACAGGTCACAGGTCACAGGTCACAGGTCACAGGTCAACCCAGCTTTCACACTTTGACCTTAATGGCGGCGGAGGTGGGCGCGGTTCAATTTATGGGTTATCGCTTCTCGGCCTTTTGGTTAAGACAGCGGTCGCTCCTGTTTGTAGGAGAAATTCTGCCCCTAGTGGTGAGTTTTCTACCTGCGTTTTAGGAGTACATTATTTTCTTTCCCCAGCTTTTGGACTTTGCAACTCAGTCAGTAGTTGTTAAATCCATCACAAAAGGAATTCATTGTATACGAGCAGACCAGTGGGCGGAACAAACTAGACCCCAGGTCACGGTAAGTGAATCCTTTTGTTTTTACTCATTTTGCATTGTTTTAGTCTGAATTTTAGCAGTTCTTACCTGGTTTAGCTGTTTTTACCAGTTTTAGCATTTTAGTATTTTAGTATTTTATTGTTTTAACCTGTGGTGCCTCCAGAATGTCGGCTGCCCGTGCCGGCATGAGGAGGCACCACAGTGTGCGCTTCCTCTTAAATGAAATTGGAGGGAAAACCTTAACCTATCACGAAATGTCAAGGTTGGATTTTAGCAGAAAAATGATGCAGAAAATACTTGGTTTCACCCCTGCTGAATTGAACTGTATTGTTACCCTCCCTTTTAATAGAGGGTTTGATGTTAGTTTTATGAGTGCTTCCCTGCTACAAAAGTTCTGGCATGTGTTTGAAAATGTTAAAACCCAGTTCAATATATTCACTGTGGAGAAGTTGACTGACAATACCACAAAAATGGTTATTGTCAGGATGTTCAATGAAATGGAGAATATAGGTGACATCTATGTTTGGCTGGGGAGATATTGCACTGTCAAAGGCCAGGCTATGAAGGTGACAGATGAGGACGGTATCTGGAATTGTGCTTGGCGGGTCCCAATCCAACAATTGGAAGACCCCCAAGGCTTCCAGGGCCTGAGACAACTGCCATCCATGATAGTTCTGGGGGAAAACAGGGGCTACATCCACTACCAGGGTCAGCCCAAGCTATGCCGCAAGTGTGGTAAGCATGGGCACCTGGCAGAGGCATGCAAAGAACTAGTATGTGGGAAGTGCAGAGAGATTGGACATGTTTTTTCTGACTGTCCAAATGGCAGAAAGTGTAATCTCTGTGGAGACTCAGATCACCTCTTCAGAGATTGCCCACAATCATTTGCCAACAAAGTAAAAACCCAAAGAAAAGAGGTGAAAAAGACTGGACAGGTTCAAACAATTCCTGAGCTAATTGAAGGGGCGGAGCCAGAAATTTTAAATCTCCCGCCAAAAGTTCCCATTGGAGGAGAGGAAGGGGGCGCGACGGGAGGGGAGGAGCCAGCCCAGGTAGAGCGTGAAGTGGAAGGGAAAACCGTGGGGCAGGAGGAGGGTGAGAATGTGAAGGAAAGTAGTAGTGAGGAAGAGAATAATTGCACTTTAGAAACTGTAAGTGGGGAAAGTAGTAGCTCTGTGGAGCCCTCCCTCCCTAGCGCCCAGCTGTCAACAAAAAAGAGAAATTTAATTGTCTCTTCAGAATCTGATGAGAATAAGGAAAAAAGGGGAAGAGCTGACCAGCCATTTAAATCATCATTAGATGAGCCGGACAGAGTCTTCCCCACCCTTTCACCCAATCAGACTTCCTTCTTGAATTTGCAGCTGACATCAACTCCCCTCATAAAGAGAGCTCTGGGGAGGCCTATGGCTGATAACCCTTCACCGCCTAGTGTGGTGAAGAAAAAAGCCATAGTACAGTACTCTTATAACGGTGGAACATTTTAATATTTGTATTTTTTTAGTCATTGTGTTTTTTAAAGCAGTCTTTTAATGTTTTTACCCATAGTTGATTATGTATAACCTGTTGTTTTTATCATTATTAATGGCTCTCACAGTCACTACTTTAAATGTTAGAAGTGTTAAGTCGACTGTGAGAGCCCAAACTGTTTTATCCTTTTTAAGTAAATGTGATTCAGATGTGTTTTTACTTCAAGAATGTTCTCTACCCTTTTTAAAATCTTACCAGGAGTGGGAGAGGAGATGGAACCATGGGCCCTCCATCTGGAGCGGGTCCAATAACAACCGCTCCGATGGAGTGGCCCTCCTGATCAAAAACCCCCAAGTGCTGGTGAAGGGCAGCACTGTGGTGATTGATGGGCGGGCACTTTTAACACATCTGACATTTTTGGGAAAGGATTTTAACATTTTGAATGTGTATGGTTTTAATGATAAAAATGACAGGTTTGACCTTTTACAGGACTTGCAGTCCCACATGCTAGGTAGGGCTCCCCTAGTGGTAGGAGGGGATTTTAACACTGTTTTAACCAATAAAGATAGGAAAGGGGCAGGGGAGGATTTTAGAGTAGATAAGGCAGGGGTTTTATTGCAAAACCTATGTAGAGATTTTAAACTAACAGACTGCTTTAGATACATGCATCCAAGAGAGGAGGGCTTCACCTGGTTCAGTGGTGATGGCACCAGAGCCTCTCGCATTGACTACATTTTTACACGGGACTGCCCGCCGACTGATGCTAGATTATCCCCTGTTTTCTTTTCCGATCACGCTATGCTAACATGCACCCTCTCACTTTCTTCGGGTGTGACTGTAGGAAGAGGTCTGTGGAAGCTGAACTGCTCCATCCTAGAAGACAAGGAGGTGGTGAAGGAGTACAGGGAGCAGTTCAGTGGATGGCAGACCCTTCAAGACTGTTTCCAGACACGAGCACACTGGTGGGAGATGGTGAAGGAAAGGACTAGGAACTTTTTTAGGAAGGTAGGCAAGCAGAAAAAAGATAGGGAAAACAGATGCATGTTGGGACTGCAAAAACGACTTCAAAGGTATTTTAATTTAATTCAACAGGGTTTGGATTTTAATGAAGAAATAAAGGAGGTGAAAAAAGAAATGTCAATTTTAGCAGAAATAAAAAGCAAAGGTGTCATATTAAGAAGTAAAGAACGGGATATAGAGGAGGGAGAGAAATGCACAAACTACTTTTTTAAGAAGATTATTAGTAAAGGGGGGGTAATATCAAATTTAAAAGATATAGAGGGAAACACAATAAAAGACACAGAAGGGATAAAGAAAGTAGTAGAAGATTTTTATGGGGATTTGTATAAAGAAAAAGAAATTTGCAATGACACCTTGGGAGAAGTTTTAAAGTTCATTGATAAGACAGTAGGGGATGGTGTGTTTTTAGCCCAGGATTTTAACCTTTTAGAGTTGGATAAATGTGTAAAGAATTTTAAGAAGGGGAAGTCCCCCGGCCAAGACGGACTTCCCCTGGAGTTTTATCTGACTTTCTGGGACATTTTAGCACACAACCTTTTAACTGTTTTTATGGACTTTGAACGACTTGACAGACTACCTGACAGTTTTAGAATAGGGATAGTCTCGCTTTTACACAAGAAACATGACAAGACTGACCTAAAGAACTTCAGACCAATCACTCTTTTAGACTTCGACTGCAAACTATTTAGTAAACTTTTAACAAATCGAATGTCTTTGTTTTTAGGGGATGTGATTCACCCGGATCAAGCCTGCGCCATTCCGGGGAGGAGGATCACAGACAGCCTCGTACTGATCCGAGACACCATCTGTTATACGAGAGACAGAAACATGCGGCTGGTAGTCCTAAATTTAGATTTTGAGAAAGCATTTGATCGAGTCTCGCACCAGTACCTCTTCCAGGTACTGCAAAAAATGGGGTTTCCAGGGAGGTTCCTAGCTTGGGTGGGACTGCTGTACAGAGACATCACCAGCAGAATTCTTGTAAATGGGCAACTGACAAAAGCGGTGGGAATACACTGCGGTGTCCGTCAGGGGTGTCCGTTATCCCCCCTCCTCTACGTTGCCTGCATCGAGCCCTTGGCGCAGCTCTTGAGAAGGGATCAACGAATCTGTGGGGTGGGCATTCCTGGGAGTGGGGGACTGACCGCCAAGTGTGTTTTATATATGGACGACGTGAACCTTTTATGCACTGACCTTTTATCTGTTGACCGAGCACTGGACCAGACTGACTGGTACGGACGGGCCTCTGGGGCTAAATTAAACAGAGAAAAGACCCAAGCCCAATTTTACGGACCATGGACAGTGACCGATGTGGACAGACTCCCCCTGACAGTGACACAGACTGACCTACAGATACTTGGGGTTAAGTTTGACAGGGAGGGGGGAGGTACAGGGAACTGGAAGGATGTGATAGGGAAAGTTAGACAGCGACTGGGGTACTGGGGACTCAGACGACTGACTTTTGAAGGCAAGGTTTTAATCATTAAAGCTGTGATTTTACCTGTGCTTTTACTCATCTGTTCTGTTTTTATCCCGTCACGAACCACTCTTTTAGCTTTAGACCGAGCCATGTTTTATTTCCTGTGGGGGTCCAAGTGGGAGAGACTGAAAAGGGAGGAGGTAAAAAAGACACCCAAGAACGGAGGGAAAGGACTCCCAGACCTCCACCTGTTTTTAGGCAGCCGCTACACTACGCTACATATGGCATACGCCTTGGCCCCATCCAGAGATCACAAAACAACAGCGATGGCACGGTTCTGGATGGGGTCATACCTGAGACGGCTGCAACTTTTAAAAACAGACTTGAGAGAACCCGTGTCTTTTAATCTCCCACCGGCATATGTTTTTATCAAGAAGTTTTTAAAAAGATATAACATGGAGAATGAGAACAAAGCTATTTTAATTAAACACCGTTCTCTTCTTTCTCTTGTGCAGGAGCGGGAAGCAGTGAGTCCGGTGCGCGGGCTTGCATTCGGCGAGCCCTCCACCGTTTGGCGCAACGTAGCCCACCCTGCCCTCATGAACAGACACCGAGACCTGTCGTGGATGGTGGCCCATGAGATCCTCCCGGTCAGGGCCGTCATGCACTCCCGGGGCATGGCGGCATCTGCCACCTGCCCCCGACCAGGGTGTGGCGCCCCCGAGACGGTGCGGCACTTGCTCTGGGAGTGCAACACAGCGAAAGACCTGTGGGCACGAGCCGGCCCCCTACTATACCCGTGCCTGCCAGCGGGAGAGGTCCTAGATGCCCAACTGGTGCTCTACGGGGTGAGCCGGAGGAGCATACCATCAGCGGACTTCGCCAGACTCTGGCTCACCCTGACATGCTTTAAAGAAGCACTCTGGACCTCCCGCAGCCTGCTGGTAGGGAAGCGCGTGGAGACCACCCCACAGGCGGTGGTAGCTGCGGCCATTGAGACCTTGAGGGGATGTGTCGCACGTCGCCCATTCGGAGGAGGGGGTCAGAGGCCCACCATAGAGGTCCGGCCCTGACTGCGCGAGTGCCACCGCTGCCATGGTTGAGGGTCTCCTCTGGGAGCCTGAAACGGCGGTCGCGGGGAACTGTTCATGAAGGCGGGCGAGGCAGTCTTGATAAGGACTCACCCCGCTCCTGTACAACAGCCATGTTTTTTTTTTAAACATGTAATGTCATAACGTGTACTTGTATTTTTTACAATAAAACCTTTCGAAAGAAAAAATCTGTTCTCATCAGTTTAATATCTGATACGTCCCCTACCCGGGGACCATATATTAAATTGATTTTTGCAACAGGGAGCTGGAATCGGGGCTTGCTCCGTCCACTCCACGCATCGACCTGGTATTGCAGTACATCCAGGAACGGTGCACTCCTATCTCATGTGAAGAAGAAGAAGAAGAAGAAGAAGAAGAAGAAGAAGAAGAAGAAGAAGAAGAAGAAGAAGAAGAAGAACTCAAGGGCACACTAGTAGTGGTGTGGTTTCAGGCGGGATTTGAACTCACAACCTTCCAATCACAAGTCCAACTCACTAGCCACTAGACCACCACTACCCACGAAGAAGAAGAAGAAGAAGAAGAAGAAGAAGAAGAAGAAGAAGAAGAAGAAGAAGAAGAAGAAGAAGAAGAAGAAGAAGAAGAAGAAGAAGAAGAAGAAGAAGAAGAAGAAGAAGAAGAGAAGAAGAAGAAGAAGAAGAAGAAGAAGAAGAAGAAGAAGAAGAAGAAGAAGAAGAAGAAGAAGAAGAAGAAGAAGAAGAAGAAGAAGAAGAAGAAGAAGAAGAAGAAGAAGAAGAAGAAGAAGAAGAAGAAGAAGAAGAAGAAGAAGAAGAAGAAGAAGAAGAAGAACTCAAGGGCACACTAGTAGTGGTGTGGTTTCAGGCGGATTTGAACTCACAACCTTCCGATCACAAGTCCAACTCACTAATCCACTAGACCACCACTACCCACTAAGAAGAAGAAGAAGAAGAAGAAGAACTCAAGGGCACACTAGTAGTGGTGTGGTTTCAGGCGGGATTTGAACTCACAACCTTCCGATCACAAGTCCAACTCACTATCCACTAGACCACCACTACCCACTAAGAAGAAGAAGAAGAGAAGAAGAAGAAGAAGAAGAAGAAGAAGAAGAAGAAGAAGAAGAAGAAGAAGAAGAAGAAGAAGAAGAAGAAGAAGAAGAAGAAGAAGAAGAAGAAGAAGAAGAAGAAGAAGAAGAAGAAGAAGAAGAAGAAGAAGAAGAAGAAGAAGAAGAAGAAGAAGAAGAAGAAGAAGAGAAGAAGAAGAAGAAGAAGAAGAAGAAGAAGAAGAAGAAGAAGAAGAAGAAGAAGAAGAAGAAGAAGAAGAAGAAGAAGAAGAAGAAGAAGAAGAAGAAGAAGAAGAAGAAGAAGAACTGAAGGGCACACTAGTAGTGGTGTGGTTTCAGGCGGGATTTGAACTCACAACCTTCCAATCACAAGTCCAACTCACTATCCACTAGACCAGCACTACCCACAAAAAAAGCACAAGCCTTTCGCCTTTTACTAAAGACTTCTGTGGAGAGGAACACTTACGAGTTCAAGCTATTTTTGGCAGGCTCTGCGTCTCGCTGAGCCCATATCCGTGTTTCAAGGTAAGCCAGGTGGGGGTCACAGGTCACAGGTCACAGGTCACAGGTCAACCCATTTTTCACACTTTGACCATAATGGCGGCGGAGGTGGGCGCGGTTCAATTTATGGGTTATCGCTTCTCGGCCTTTTGGCTAAGATCAAGTGTAGTATTTGTTCTTATCAGTTTAATATCTGAGTTTAATACCGTTTAAATACAGTTTACAGCAACATCCCGGGGGTGGCAAGAGAGTTCTACGAGAGTCTCTACAACATCAAGACAACCGACGAGACTCTCATGGCCACCTTCCTGGATGGTCTGGACCGGGTCCCCGAGGGTGGTGAGAGTGAGAACCCAGAGCTGACCACGGAGGAGCTCACCCGGGCCGTGCACTCCTTGAATACACACAAGGCCCCTGGACCGGATGGGATCCCAGCAGAGTTCTACAAGACTCTCTGGGATCTCCTCAAGGAGGACTTGGCGGAGGTCTTCAAAGCCGTCTACAGGGAAGGGAGGCTTGGAGAGTCAATGAGACAGAGTACGGTCACACTGATCCCCAAGAAAGGGGACCTCAAGGACCTCCGGAACTGGCGCCCCATCAATCTCCTCCCAGTGGACTATAAAATTATGACAAAAGCCCTCACCCAACGGTTTCAAACCCTCCTCCCCTCAGTTATAGCCCCTGACCAAACCTGTAGCGTCCCCGGTAGGTCCATCAACGACAACCTGCTCCTGGTGAGAGACCTCATCCTGCACTCCCAGGAGCGGAGGTCCCCTTTAGGCCTTCTCAGCCTGGATCAGGAGAAGGCCTTTGACAGGGTTAGCCATGGTTTCCTGCAGAGGGTGCTGAGGGGCATGAACTTCCCCCAGCACCTGCTCAACTGGACCGAACTCTGCTACAACAACATCACGAGCAGAGTTCGGATCAACAACCAGTTGACAGACCCCTTCCCCATCAAAGCTGGAGTACGGCAGGGATGCCCCTTGGCCCCTCTACTGTACGTCATCTACCTGGAGCCGTTCCTAAGGAAGATCAGGAGCTCCCCCAACATCATGGGCTACCCTCTACCAGGGGCCCGGGGGGAGAGGCTCAAGGTGGTGGCGTACATGGACGACATTACCATCGTCGGCACAGATAGTCGCTCCATTTCCACAGCAACGAAAGTGGTGGAGGACTACTGTGCAGCCACTGGCGCCCTGATCAATAGGGGTAAGTGTGAGCTGTTTCTGTCGCAGCACTGGCAGGAGAACCTGGCAACCTCCTTCCCTGTAAAGACGGAAAACATTAAGCTGCTGGGGATCACCTACCAGAAAGATGGAGGAGCCTCCGGCAGCTGGAAGGAGACCATCCGCCAGGTCCAAAAGAAGATCTGTGAGTGGAGTGCACGGCCTCTCACAATGACAGGCAAGATCCTGGTCCTGAAGGCTATTGTTCTTCCCATTCTCCTTTACCTGGGCAGGGTGTTTCCCCCAGACAGAGCAGTATCCAAAACCATCGAAAGGATCATGTTTACCTTTGTCTGGGGGAGCCAGATGGAAAAACTAAAACGCACCACCCTGTACAAAACAGTGGAGAATGGGGGGAAAGGGGTCCCAGACATCCTAAACATCATTAGGGCACAGGGACTCTCCAACCTCATCAACAACATCAACAACAAAGATAGGAAAGCCAGGTTCTTTGAAATATACTATGCCACACCCATCCTCCGGACACTCAGGGTGACCGCATCAATAAATCACACTGTGCCCTACAGCTGGGACCCCCCTCCAGTCTACAAGATATGGAGGGACTTTGCCTTCAAGACAGGATTGTCCGCGGCTGGGCTGGCCTCATGGAAATACAAAGACATTATGACCTTCATAAGGTCGAAGGAAACCATTACTCACCCCAAGGCCAGCACAGCCGTGGACTCCAAACAGGTATGGAAAAACATTAATCATAAATGTACTAACAATAAACAAAAAGACATTGCCTGGATGGCTGCTCATGGTTGTCTCCCCACTAGGGAATTCTTGCATAGGCGGCACATCGCAACGACTGAGAAATGCCCCCACGGATGCACGGACACAGAACACATTAACCACCTGTTCTGTGAGTGCTCCGTGGCCAGGCGGGTCTGGGCCCTGTTTGTTCCCTCTGTCTCCCTAAACAGCCTGCTGACCCTGCCCCGCTTGACGAGCGAGAACATCCTGTATGGTCCTCCCGGGGGGTGCACAACCCCCCAACTACAACAACAGTGGAGGATCATCAGCGCCGTCAAGCAGGTACTCTGGGAGACGAGGAACATCAGGGTCTATCAGAAACAGAGCGTCCACCTGACAACCCTGAGGAGGAGAATCACCCTCTGCCTCAGGGACCATGCTATTGTTGACTTTAAAAATAACCCGGATCAAGCAAGAGCGGTGTGGGGGGTGGAGAGATGGAAGGACGTCATCCTCTAAACCCCCCCCCCATGCCGCGCCGCATCGCCCAACCCCCCCCCACCCCGGGCCTACCTCACTACACCACCAGTTCCTGCACTATCACCTTCACCACCGTTCCAGCACAAGCCCTGGTCAGCAGTATCACCATCACAAGGACCAGGAGAGGAGCAGCGCACAACACCAACAGGGAAGTTTACTGCACCTTCCACCACCTACACATGTACACAGCACTGACCCACTTCCTACCCTCACCAGAATATCACCACACACAACCCACAGCCGAACCAGCCGTCTCTGCCAGCACCACCAGCACCAGGATGACCAACACCACTGGGTCACAGGGATGTACTGATCACCCGCCTGACACCAAAATGCACACTACACAAACCATGCACACCTCCCTTCTCTCACTCCTGTATCTTTTCAGGCACATGTCATATCCAGCTCTGACACCTACCCAGGCTTCCAGACCCAGGAGCAGAGACCGGCGGGAACCACCACGTCACCCCAGCACCAACCCCAGGTTCCAACTCAGCGACCCCAAACCCCCTGTTCCGGGCCTCCCCCCCCCAACTCCAGGCCCCCAGCTACAGGCCCAGTCCCCTACCCGCCAACCCCCAACCCCCAGCCCGGAACAAGCTGAGAAGAGCCAGGGAGCTTTTTCCCTGGATAAGCTGTGTACAGGTTTTTCGCCTCTGCTTGCCTGCCATGCGCCGAGCTCTCTGGGCCTCTCCTCAGGGGCCTCCGGTCGGCCTGCGTGCTCGATCTGCTCCGCCGCTGGGGCGCCTGGTCCGGCTAGCCTCGTGAAGGGCTACAGGAGTCTGAGCCTGGTGGGCTGGGCCGGATGCGCCGGTGGTGGGGCGGGTCGGGTGAGTCGGGTGTGTGGGGTCCCTCGGGGGAGGGAGGTGGGGGAGCCACGGCTTTGCACTGGTGGGCAAACTGGATAGTAGTCGCTCTACAACTAGAGGGCTGCAGGGGAATTTTTTTCCCGGATGCACAGCGAACAGGTTTTTTACCCCTGCCTCCTACCGACACTGGAACCTGGACACTGAACACTGAACACTGAACATTACACTACACTGGACAATACACTGAACACTGAGCACTTTAGTTAGTTTAATGTTGGTTGTTGTTGAATGTAATGTCTTAAATGTCTGATTGTTTGATTAATTGATTGTATACACGGTGTTGCGTTTTTATAAAAACCAATAAAAAACACTGTTCTTAAATACAGTTTAATACAGTTTAATACCAGTACACTCTGGTTTCTCTTCAGATCGCACCGTGTATTGCTTCTCGGCCTTTTGGCTAAGAGCAAACTCTGGTTTCTCTTCAAGAAACGCACAGGCCTTTCGCCCTTACTAGAGACTTCTATTAAAGCTAGTCTCCGGTGGGGTGTGGGTTTTTGTGTTTTTTTGAGAAATCTAGGGTTTTTCCTTTTTCCTCACTAGGCTCTATGCCCCTCCTTTTTTTCTATTCTTGGTCGGGGAGCACGTCTTCTCAGTAGGTGGCTTGTCCGCTGCTGGGAGGTGGCCCCCCCGACCCACCCCCCCTCTTTGAGCGGAACAGGCCGGGATCCGAGAGGAGCTGCCGGAGACCCGCGACTCTTCCAGTAGGTGGCCTTTTCACCACTGGGGCAGTTCGGCCGCTGGGCAGCCCCCCTCCAAAGAGCGGAAAGGCCGGACCCCGAGAGGAGCTTCCAAAGACCGCGACTCTTCCAGTAGGTGACCAGTAGGTGGCCTGCCCGCCACTGGAGCCACTGGAGCACGAGTTCGGCCCCTGGGCAGCCCCCCTCCAAAGAGCGGAAAGGCCGGACCCCGAGAGGAGCTTCCAAAGACCGCGACTCTTCCAGTAGGTGACCAGTAGGTGGCCTGCCCGCCACTGGAGCCACTGGAGCACGAGTTCGGCCCCTGGGCAGCCCCCCTCCAAAGAGCGGACAGGCCGGACCCCGAGAGGAGCTTCCAAAGACCGCGACTCTTTCAGTAGGTGGCCTGCCCGCCACTGGAGCACGAGTTCGGCCCCTGGGCAGCCCCCCTCAAAAGAGCGGAAAGGCCGGACCCCGAGAGGAGCTTCCGAAGACCTCGACTCTCCCAAGCACGCCAGAGGTGAGAGAGGGCCCAACACCCACCAGCCGACCCAGCTGAGCCAGTGGACCCCAACCAGACCAGGAGGGAGGACAACTATAACATCTAAGCTAGGAGCGAGAGGGACACAGGGGAGTGCTTTCAAGACCGTAGGTCTTTGGCCACCTGGTGTCCCCACTCGCTCTCAGGTGTCCCTCTTTTGTCCCCAGACGGGAACCCAGTTCCAGACCCAAGCCAGAGTCCAAAATCTGCCGTGAGGACCTGAGAGGAACAACACCCCTAACCTAACGGCAAGTACCCTATTCCCCCCCCCAAAAAATTATCTACAACCTCCCCCTAACCCTATTCCTCTCCCTCCTTCCTCCCTGATCCCCCACCCCCCCCACCCCACTCCAACGATGAACCCCGGAGCGATGCGGCGCTACAACGCCGTCAGGTTGACGCTCAACCCAACTGAGGAGGCTGCCATGGATGGAGCCCCCCAACAGAAGACTGCCAGACCAGTAACAACGATGACCCGCCTGGAATTCAGCAGGGCGGTTCTACAGAGAGGTATGGGCTTTGTGCCGTCTGATCTAAACTGCCTGGTGAAGCCCCCGGGGCCGAATGAATGTTTTGAAGTTAGCTTTAAAACCCCCCAACTGTTAGAGGAATTCTGGACCTTTCATAGGATTAATGAACACAAACCCCCACTTAACCGTTTTACAGCCCACCCACTAACGGATTTAGAATCAAAAGTGGTCACAATTCAATTCCACAATGAGGTGATTCAGGAATATGATATTGAGGTGTGGCTACACCGTCATGCCACCCTTAAATCGGGGGCCCGGATGGTCCTGGATGAAGACGGAGTGTGGACGGGGGCCAAGAAATGGCTGGTGCAACTCCGTCCGGACCCGGAGGGGATAGGCGGAGTCCAACATATCCCCAGCACCATCAACCTGGGGAACAACAGGGGCTCCGTCTACTACTACGGTATGCCGAAGCTCTGCAGGAACTGCGGCCAATTGGGCCATCTGGCAGCGGCCTGCAAGGCCGTGGTATGTAAAATCTGCCGCCAAGACCACCCGACGTCGGAGTGCACCACGACCAGACCTTGCAACCTGTGCGGGGGACAGGGGCATCTTTACCGTGACTGCCCAAGTTCCTATGCAAGTCGAGCCCGGGGCTATAAATCCAACCAACCACCACCCCAACCCCCACCCCCACCCCAACCCACACCCCCACCCCCACCCCAACCCCCACCCCCACCCCAACCCCAACCCACACCCCAACCCACACCCAACATGGAGGAAGAGAAGGGAGAGACGGAGGAGGACCGGCGCCCGAGCGATGGAGGGGACGATCAGAGCTCGAGCGACGGAGAAGGAGAAGGAGAGGAACCAACCGTCCCAGCACCCCCTACAGACAACCTCAACACCCACCCCCTCCTAAACCCCATGGCCACCTCCACCCCCTGCAAAAACACCATGAAGGGGGAGCCGGCCTCTATTGAGATAGCCACCAGCAGCACACCGCAGATCCACCTCCCCTCCCAATCAGACAGTGAAAATGACTGGAGCTTGGCTCAACCAAAACGCAAAAGACCACAAAAAAAGGCAATCCGGAAAAAACCAGACAAAAAGACTACTCCAGAACCCAAACCCCAACGCCATACAGGTAAGCCGGCTCCCCCCCCCAAACCCTCCTCCCCACCCTCTTCCTCTCTCCAGTCATCACATGCTCCTCACCCTGCACAGCCCACCAGCCACCCCCAGTCCATGCTCACCGGACCGTACGGGCCACCGAAAATCACCTCATCAACAACACAGATGAGGGGGCCACCAGGCAGTCAGAGGGGAGACAACCCCCACACCATGAGCAGCCAAGGGGAGGTACCACACTATCTGGCCCCCAACGACCCATTGGAGGGCCTCAACCTCATGTGCAATAGCTTAGCAAAAATTGGAACAAACCAAATCCAAGAACCATGAGGATAACAATCTCATCTCTCAACACCAGAAGCCTCCGGCAACCAGACAAACGGGAGGTCGTCTACCAGTACATCACCCAACATCAGTCAGACATGTATATCCTCCAGGAGTGCGCCATCCCATTCAAGGAGATGGACGCCACCCTGGAGGAGGAATGGACACGGGGGGACTCTCTCTGGTCAGGCTCAAACATTGATAGAGCTGATGGGGTCGGCATTTTGGTGGCCAACCCTTTTCTGCAGACCAAAAAGGGGGAGGTTGTAGAGAGCGGGCGAATCCTGGTTCTGGACCTAGAGATCCAGGGTTCGCCGCTGAGGGTCATCAATGTGTACGGCCCAACCAACGTGGCCAAGAGAGTCTCCCTTTTCAAGAAACTTCGGTCTCTCCTCCTCATCCCCACACCAGTCCTAGTGGGGGGAGATTTCAACTGTGCCCTCCGGGATGAGGACCGCAGCAGGCCCAGGAGAGACCGATCCACTACAGAACTTCAGTCCATCATAGACGACTTCCAACTGGTAGACGCCGGTGGCACCTCCCCGCCGACACACACAAGGGTGAGTTCCTCCGGGAATTCTTCCTCCAGGATAGACATGTTCTTGCTCTCGCCAGGTCTGAGGATGGGAACCCTGACCAGCCAGGCGGCCCACTTCTCGGACCACAGGATGTTGACAGTGTCCCTGGAATGGGATGGCCAAACAAGAGCGGGTAGGGGTACCTGGAGGATGAATACATCGATCCTTCAGGACCCAACAGTGGTGCATTCCTTCTCCAGGCGCTACCTGGAGTGGAGGACCCTAAAAGAACTGTTCGACTCCCCGATAGAGTGGTGGGAGATGGTTAAGGCCAGGACAAAGGGCTACTTCGGGTCAGTCGGAAGGAGGAAAGCGGCAGAACAGAGGGCCAGGTTTCAACACCACAACGCGGCCCTCCAACGCCTAAGTCTCCTACAACTGGGTGGTCTGGATGTGGCCCGAGAACTGGCTGAGACCAAACAACACCTTGCCACCCTCTACCGGGAGCAACAACAAAAGAAACAGTTCAGGGAAAAACTCCAGGGCCTGGAGGAGGAGGAGAAATGCACACGCCACTTCTTCCGCAAGGCACGGTCAAAACACAAGCCTATCCTGTCCCTATACGACACCAATGGGGACACCGTGTCAGACAGAGGCAACATCCCGGGGGTGGCAAGAGAGTTCTACGAGAGTCTCTACAACATCAAGACAACCGACGAGACTCTCATGGCCACCTTCCTGGATGGTCTGGACCGGGTCCCCGAGGGTGGTGAGAGTGAGAACCCAGAGCTGACCACGGAGGAGCTCACCCGGGCCGTGCACTCCTTGAATACACACAAGGCCCCTGGACCGGATGGGATCCCAGCAGAGTTCTACAAGACTCTCTGGGATCTCCTCAAGGAGGACTTGGCGGAGGTCTTCAAAGCCGTCTACAGGGAAGGGAGGCTTGGAGAGTCAATGAGACAGAGTACGGTCACACTGATCCCCAAGAAAGGGGACCTCAAGGACCTCCGGAACTGGCGCCCCATCAATCTCCTCCCAGTGGACTATAAAATTATGACAAAAGCCCTCACCCAACGGTTTCAAACCCTCCTCCCCTCAGTTATAGCCCCTGACCAGACCTGTAGCGTCCCCGGTAGGTCCATCAATGACAACCTGCTCCTGGTGAGAGACCTCATCCTGCACTCCCAGGAGCGGAGGTCCCCTTTAGGCCTTCTCAGCCTGGATCAGGAGAAGGCCTTTGACAGGGTTAACCATGGTTTCCTGCAGAGGGTGCTGAGAGGCATGAACTTCCCCCAGCACCTGCTCAACTGGACCGAACTCTGCTACAACAACATCACGAGCAGAGTTCGGATCAACAACCAGTTGACAGACCCCTTCCCCATCAAAGCTGGAGTACGGCAGGGATGCCCCTTGGCCCCTCTACTGTACGTCATCTACCTGGAGCCGTTCCTACGGAAGATCAGGAGCTCCCCCAACATCATGGGCTACCCTCTACCAGGGGCCCGGGGGGAGAGGCTCAAGGTGGTGGCGTACATGGACGACATTACCATCGTCGGCACGGATAGTCGCTCCATTTCCACAGCAACGAAAGTGGTGGAGGACTACTGTGCAGCCACTGGCGCCCTGATCAATAGGAGTAAGTGTGAGCTGTTTCTGTCGCAGCACTGGCAGGAGAACCTGGCAACCTCCTTCCCTGTAAAGACGGAAAACATTAAGCTGCTGGGGATCACCTACCAGAAAGATGGAGGAGCCTCCGGCAGCTGGAAGGAGACCATCCGCCAGGTCCAAAAGAAGATCTGTGAGTGGAGTGCACGGCCTCTCACAATGACAGGCAAGATCCTGGTCCTGAAGGCTATTGTTCTTCCCATTCTCCTTTACCTGGGCAGGGTGTTTCCCCCAGACAGAGCAGTATCCAAAACCATCGAAAGGATCATGTTTACCTTTGTCTGGGGGAGCCAGATGGAAAAACTAAAACGCACCACCCTGTACAAAACAGTGGAGAATGGGGGGAAAGGGGTCCCAGACATCCTAAACATCATTAGGGCACAGGGACTCTCCAACCTCATCAACAACATCAACAACAAAGATAGGAAAGCCAGGTTCTTTGAAATATACTATGCCACACCCATCCTCCGGACACTCAGGGTGACCGCATCAATAAATCACACTGTGCCCTACAGCTGGGACCCCCCTCCTGTCTACAAGATATGGAGGGACTTTGCCTTCAAGACAGGATTGTCCGCGGCTGGGCTGGCCTCATGGAAATACAAAGACATTATGACCTTCATAAGGTCGAAGGAAACCATTACTCACCCCAAGGCCAGCACAGCCGTGGACTCCAAACAGGTATGGAAAAACATTAATCATAAATGTACTAACAATAAACAAAAAGACATTGCCTGGATGGCTGCTCATGGTTGTCTCCCCACTAGGGAATTCTTGCATAGGCGGCACATCGCAACGACTGAGAAATGCCCCCACGGATGCACGGACACAGAACACATTAACCACCTGTTCTGTGAGTGCTCCGTGGCCAGGCGGGTCTGGGCCCTGTTTGTTCCCTCTGTCTCCCTAAACAGCCTGCTGACCCTGCCCCGCTTGACGGGCGATAACATCCTGTATGGTCCTCCCGGGGGGTGCACAACCCCCCAACTACAACAACAGTGGAGGATCATCAGCGCCGTCAAGCAGGTACTCTGGGAGACGAGGAACATCAGGGTCTATCAGAAACAGAGCGTCCACCTGACAACCCTGAGGAGGAGAATCACCCTCTGCCTCAGGGACCATGCTATTGTTGACTTTAAAAATAACCCGGATCAAGCAAGAGCGGTGTGGGGGGTGGAGAGATGGAAGGACGTCATCCTCTAAACCCCCCCCCATGCCGCGCCGCATCGACCAACCCCCCCCCACCCCGGGCCTACCTCACTACACCACCAGTTCCTGCACTATCACCTTCACCACTGTTCCAGCACAAGCCCTGGTCAGCAGTATCACCATCACAAGGACCAGGAGAGGAGCAGCGCACAACACCAACAGGGAAGTTTACTGCACCTTCCACCACCTACACATGTACACAGCACTGACCCACTTCCTACTCTCACCAGAATATCAACACACACAACCCACAGCCGAACCAGCCGTCTCTGCCAGCACCAGCAGCACCAGGATGACCAACACCACTGGGTCACAGGGAAGTACTGATCACCCGCCTGACACCAAAATGCACACTACACAAACCATGCACACCTCCCTTCTCTCACTCCTGTATCTTTTCAGGCACATGTCATATCCAGCTCTGACACCTACCCAGGCTTCCAGACCCAGGAGCAGAGACCGGCGGGAACCACCACGTCACCCCAGCACCAACCCCAGGTTCCAACTCAGCGACCCCAAACCCCCTGTTCCGGGCCCCCCCCCCCCAACTCCAGGCCCCCAGCTACAGGCCCAGTCCCCTACCCGCCAACCCCCAACCCCCAGCCCGGAACAAGCTGAGAAGAGCCAGGGAGCTTTTTCCCTGGATAAGCTGTGTACAGGTTTTTCGCCTCTGCTTGCCTGCCATGCGCCGAGCTCTCTGGGCCTCTCCTCAGGGGCCTCCGGTCGGCCTGCGTGCTCGATCTGCTCCGCCGCTGGGGCACCTGGTCCGGCTAGCCTCGTGAAGGGCTACAGGAGTCTGAGCCTGGTGGGCTGGGCCGGACGCGCCGGTGGTGGGTCGGGTGAGTCGGGTGTGTGGGGTCCCTCGGGGGAGGGAGGTGGGGGAGCCACGGCTTTGCACTGGTGGGCAAACTGGATAGTAGTCGCTCTACAACTAGAGGGCTGCAGGGGAATTTTTTCCCGGATGCACAGCGAACAGGTTTTTTACCCCTGCCTCCTACCGACACTGGAACCTGGACACTGAACACTGAACACTGAACATTACACTACACTGGACAATACACTGAACACTGAGCACTTTAGTTAGTTTAATGTTGGTTGTTGTTGAATGTAATGTCTTAAATGTCTGATTGTTTGATTAATTGATTGTATACACGGTGTTGCGTTTTTATAAAAACCAATAAAAAACACCTTGACACCAAAATGCACACTACACAAACCATGCACACCTCCCTTCTCTCACTCCTGTATCTTTTCAGGCACATGTCATATCCAGCTCTGACACCTACCCAGGCTTCCAGACCCAGGAGCAGAGACCGGCGGGAACCACCACGTCACCCCAGCACCAACCCCAGGTTCCAACTCAGCGACCCCAAACCCCCTGTTCCGGGCCCCCCCCCCCCAACTCCAGGCCCCCAGCTACAGGCCCAGTCCCCTACCCGCCAACCCCCAACCCCCAGCCCGGAACAAGCTGAGAAGAGCCAGGGAGCTTTTTCCCTGGATAAGCTGTGTACAGGTTTTTCGCCTCTGCTTGCCTGCCATGCGCCGAGCTCTCTGGGCCTCTCCTCAGGGGCCTCCGGTCGGCCTGCGTGCTCGATCTGCTCCGCCGCTGGGGCACCTGGTCCGGCTAGCCTCGTGAAGGGCTACAGGAGTCTGAGCCTGGTGGGCTGGGCCGGACGCGCCGGTGGTGGGTCGGGTGAGTCGGGTGTGTGGGGTCCCTCGGGGGAGGGAGGTGGGGGAGCCACGGCTTTGCACTGGTGGGCAAACTGGATAGTAGTCGCTCTACAACTAGAGGGCTGCAGGGGAATTTTTTCCCGGATGCACAGCGAACAGGTTTTTTACCCCTGCCTCCTACCGACACTGGAACCTGGACACTGAACACTGAACACTGAACATTACACTACACTGGACAATACACTGAACACTGAGCACTTTAGTTAGTTTAATGTTGGTTGTTGTTGAATGTAATGTCTTAAATGTCTGATTGTTTGATTAATTGATTGTATACACGGTGTTGCGTTTTTATAAAAACCAATAAAAAACACTTAATATCTGATACGTCCCCTACCCGGGGACCATATATTAAATTGATTTTTGCAACAGGGAGCTGGAATCGGGGCTTGCTCCGTCCACTCCACGCATCGACCTGGTATTGCAGTACATCCAGGAACGGTGCACTCCTATCTCATGTAAAAAATTAAAAAAATAAAGAAGAAGAAGAAGAAGAAGAAGAGTTCCGTGGAGAGGAACACTTACGAGTTCAAGCTATTTTTGGCAGGCTCTGCGTCTAGCCGAGCCCATATCCGTGTTTCAAGGTAAGCCAGGTGGGGGTCACAGGTCAACCCAGCTTTCACACTTTGACCTGAATGGTGTGGTTTCAGGCGGGATTTGAACACGCAACCTTCCGATCACAAGAAGAAGAAGAAGAAGAAGAAGAAGAAGAAGAAGAAGAAGAAGAAGAAGAAGAAGAAGAAGAAGAAGAGCCCATATCAGCCAGGTGGGGGTCACAGGTGGCTATCAAGTGATCAAGTGTAGTATCTGTTCTCACCAGTGAGCAGATTTCTGTAACTTGCAAAGGCAAAAATCAAGTGTTGTATCTTGATTCTGCCGGGAAAGCAGAAAATGGATAAAGAGTCGGGCCCAAAGGCCGGAATGGTTAATGTGATTCGTTTTGCATGGAGAGACCAGACAGAGGACATCCAGCTGAGGGATACCTTCACCCGGGTGGTGTTGCTGGGGCAACTGAAACTGACGGTCCCGGAAATCTTTTGCCTCCAGGGCAATAGGCGGGAGAATGCCTTCGACGTGACCTTTCACTCGGCGGCCATGATCAGAAGGGTGATGGACATGGTTACCGTCGGGGCCGAGACCATGCCTCTGTCGCTCTACAGGGTGACAGACATGGGGAAAAATAATTTCAGGGTCATGACGGTGACCATGTTCAACGCCTATGTGAAGGATGAAGCTGTGGAGGGGTTCCTGAGCCGCTACTGCAAGGTCACGTCGGGGGCACGCCACATCAGGGACGCCCGGGGGATATGGACCGGGACTCGTCAGTACCAGGTGCTCCTACGGCCAGAAGAGGGAGGCTTCGACGGCTACGCACACCCCCCGGCACTTTTCTCGCTGGGGGCGGACAGGGGCAACCTGTACTATGCCCGACAGGCCCCTTTCTGCAAAAAGTGTATGCAGACGGGTCACGGGCAGGGGGACTGCCCTGGGATGAGGTGCAGGAACTGCAACGCCAAGGACCACGTGGCAAAAGACTGCACCCAGCCCAGGGAATGCCACAGTTGTGGCCTGAGAGGACACTTGTACAGGGACTGCCCAACCCGCCCTAAGCCGAAATCCTACGCCGATGCAGCAGGGGGGGCTAAGCCGAGGGACCAAGGAGCCGGAAGAGCACCGAGCGGAGGCGCCCCCAGCACCTCCACCCCCACAACCCCCCCCGCCCCCAAACCCACCCCCCGCACCCGTCCCCCACCCCCCCCCCCCGCCCCCCTTTCCTCCCCCCCCCCGCCTCCCCCCCCTCCCCCCCCCCTCCTCCCCCTTCCCCCCCCGCCGCCTCTCCCTCTCCCCCTTCCCCCTCCACCCCCTCCCCCCCCCCTCCTCCCCCCCCCGCCCCCCCAGACTGAAGGACCCGGAGAACCAACCTCCGGTAGCAGGCCCTGAGGTGGGTGAGGCCCTGGAGGCCCTGGAGGCCCTGGAGAGGGAGCTGAGGGCGGCCCGGGGGAAACAGTCCCTGGATGCCCTGGAGAGGGAGCTGAATGTGCTCCTGGGGGAAGAAGACCCGCCCCAGGTTTTCGTGACACCTCTGGGGGGCACGCAGCAGGAGTCGACCCCCAGGAAGCAGCGGAAGAGGCTGCGGAAGAAGGAGAAGGACAGGGAGAGGAGGGCGGACAGGGGCCGCAGCAGGAGCCGCAGTGGGAGCAGTGAGGAGAGCCCGGGTGGGGGGTCTAAGCGAGTGAGTCGTTTTGACCCGCCGCAAGTGAGTCACCTGCACCTGCTGATCGCTGGTCCCCCTGCCCAGGGGGAAAGGGGGGAAAATCTGGGGGTGAGAGGGGGGCCTCAGGCGGTTCTGAGGATGCCGGAGCCCCCGGTCTCAAGCCCTACATGGGCTGCACAGATGGAGCGGGAGGAGGCTGGGGGGGCCATGGAGACGGATGGAGGGGCGGATGGGACTGATGGGACGGATGAGAGTCCTGGAGGACAATTCGATTGAGGAGGACCTTTACCCCTTGGGGTGAAGTATAATTGTCTGTTGGGTTATGTTGAACATTGAGGAGTGGGGTTGTCGTTTTGTTGTGCATGGGTTTTGTTGAGTTTAAAATATGCAGGTTTTGCATCCTGACCCTCCACAAAAAGATGGGGGGCAACAGTTTTTGTTTTGGTTTTATACAAAGTAACTGAATGTGGAAAGAAAGTGCTGTTGTGTTTTGGTTTGCGCCTTAACCCCCCACAAAAGAACGGGGGGTGGACGTGTTTGATTATTTTTTTGTGCAGTTTTAATGGAAAGGGGGAACAAGGTTCCCCGTGTAAGGAAAAATGAAATAAAAACAATTTAACAATCTGTTCTTATCAGTTTAATATCTGATACGTCCCCTACCCGGGGACCATATATTAAATTGATTTTTGCAACAGGGAGCTGGAATCGGGGCTTGCTCCGTCCACTCCACGCATCGACCTGGTATTGCAGTACATCCAGGAACGGTGCACTCCTATCTCATGTAAAAAATTAAAAAAATAAAGAAGAAGAAGAAGAAGAAGAAGAAGAGTTCCGTGGAGAGGAACACTTACGAGTTCAAGCTATTTTTGGCAGGCTCTGCGCCTAGCCGAGCCCATATCCGTGTTTCAAGGTAAGCCAGGTGGGGGTCACAGGTCAACCCAGCTTTCACACTTTGACCTGAATGGTGTGGTTTCAGGCGGGATTTGAACACACAACCTTCCGATCACAAGAAGAAGAAGAAGAAGAAGAAGAAGAAGAGCCCATATCAGCCAGGTGGGGGTCACAGGTCAACCCAGCTTTCACATTTTGACCTTAATGGCGGCGGAGGTGGGCGCGGTTCAATTTATGGGTTATCGCTTCTCGGCCTTTTGGCTAAGATCAAGTGTAGTATCTGTTCTTATCAGTTTAATATCTGATACGTCCCCTACCCGGGGACCATATATTAAATTGATTTTTGCAACAGGGAGCTGGAATCGGGGCTTGCTCCGTCCACTCCACGCATCGACCTGGTATTGCAGTACATCCAGGAACGGTGCACTCCTATCTCATGTAAAAAATTAAAAAAATAAAGAAGAAGAAGAAGAAGAAGAAGAAGAGTTCCGTGGAGAGGAACACTTACGAGTTCAAGCTATTTTTGGCAGGCTCTGCGTCTAGCCGAGCCCATATCCGTGTTTCAAGGTAAGCCAGGTGGGGGTCACAGGTCAACCCAGCTTTCACACTTTGACCTGAATGGTGTGGTTTCAGGCGGGATTTGAACACACAACCTTCCGAACACAAGAAGAAGAAGAAGAAGAAGAAGAAGAAGAAGAAGAAGAGCCCATATCAGCCAGGTGGGGGTCGACAGGTCAACCCAGCTTTCACATTTTGACCTTAATGGCGGCGGAGGTGGGCGCGGTTCAATTTATGGGTTATCGCTTCTCGGCCTTTTGGCTAAGATCAAGTGTAGTATCTGTTCTTATCAGTGAGCAGACTGCTGTAACTTGCAAAGGCAAATCAAGTGTTGTATCTTGATTCTGCCGGGAAAGCAGAAAATGGAGAAAGAGTCGGGCCCAGAGGCCGGAAAGGTTAACGTGATTCGATTTGCATGGAGAGACCAGACGGAGGACATCCAGCTGAGGGATACCTTCACCCGGGTGGTGTTGCTGGGGCAACTGAAACTGACGGTCCCGGAAATCTTTTGCCTGATGGGCAATAGGCGGGAGAATGCCTTCGACGTGACCTTTCACTCGGCGGCCATGATCAGAAGGGTGATGGACATGGTTACCGTCGGGGCCGAGACCATGCCTCTGTCGCTCTACAGGGTGACAGACATGGGGAAAAATAATTTCAGGGTCATGACGGTGACCGTGTTCAACGCTTATGTGAAGGATGAAGCCGTGGAGGGGTTCCTGAGCCGCTACTGCAGGGTCACGTCGGGGGCACGCCACATCAGGGACGCCCGGGGGATATGGACCGGGACTCGTCAGTACCAGGTGCTCCTACGGCCAGAAGAGGGAGGCTTCGACGGCTACGCACACCCCCCGGCACTTTTCTCGCTGGGGGCGGACAGGGGCAACCTGTACTATGCCCGGCAGGCCCCTTTCTGCAAAAAGTGTATGCAGACGGGTCACGGGCAGGGGGACTGCCCTGGGATGAGGTGCAGGAACTGCAACGCCAAGGACCACGTGGCAAAAGACTGCACCCAGCCCAGGGAATGCCACAGTTGTGGCCTGAGAGGACACTTGTACAGGGACTGCCCAACCCGCCCTAAGCCGAAATCCTACGCCGATGCAGCAGGGGGGGCTAAGCCGAGGGACCAAGGAGCCGGAAGAGCACCGAGCGGAGGCGCCCCCAGCACCTCCACCCCCACAACCCCCCCCGCCCCCAAACCCACCCCCCGCACCCGTCCCCCACCCCCCCCCCCGCCCCCCTTTCCTCCCCCCCCCCCTCCCCCCCCCGCCTCCCCCCCCCCTCCCCCCCCCTCCCCCCCCCCTCCTCCCCCTTCCCCCCCCGCCGCCTCTCCCTCTCCCCCTTCCCCCTCCACCCCCTCCCCCCCCCCTCCTCCCCCCCCCGCCCCCCCAGACTGAAGGACCCGGAGAGCCAACCTCCGGTAGCAGGCCCTGAGGTGGGTGAGGCCCTGGAGGCCCTGGAGGCCCTGGAGAGGGAGCTGAGGGCGGCCCGGGGGAAACAGTCCCTGGATGCCCTGGAGAGGGAGCTGAATGTGCTCCTGGGGGAAGAAGACCCGCCCCAGGTTTTCGTGACACCTCTGGGGGGCACGCAGCAGGAGTCGACCCCCAGGAAGCAGCGGAAGAGGCTGCGGAAGAAGGAGAAGGACAGGGAGAGGAGGGCGGACAGGGGCCGCAGCAGGAGCCGCAGTGGGAGCAGTGAGGAGAGCCCGGGTGGGGGGTCTAAGCGAGTGAGTCGTTTTGACCCGCCGCAAGTGAGTCACCTGCACCTGCTGATCGCTGGTCCCCCTGCCCAGGGGGAAAGGGGGGAAAATCTGGGGGTGAGAGGGGGGCCTCAGGCGGTTCTGAGGATGCCGGAGCCCCCGGTCTCAAGCCCTACATGGGCTGCACAGATGGAGCGGGAGGAGGCTGGGGGGGCCATGGAGACGGATGGAGGGGCGGATGGGACTGATGGGACGGATGAGAGTCCTGGAGGACAATTCGATTGAGGAGGACCTTTACCCCTTGGGGTGAAGTATAATTGTCTGTTGGGTTATGTAACCAGGGAGTAGCTGAAAAGGACTGTATAATTTAGGAAGGGGCTGGTTATCTAACTAACTCTAAGCTAAATAGGCAGTGTAGGAGGATACAGGCAGGGGGCGCCAGCAAACCGTTAGACTAGCAGTTACTATCGTTAGCATTAGCATGGAATTAGCATTAGCATGGAATTAGCATTAGCATTAGCATGGAATTAGCATTAGCATTAGCCTTGGAATTAGCATTAGCCTACAAACAACTAACACACGGTAACGGTATCACATATGAACAACACATTTATTTACAGAACTGATGTATACATCCCCAGGTATATACATTCCCTCCCCGCCGGCCACACACACACTCAATCACTCACTCATAGTCTCTGGCCTGAACAGGCTTATAGTCCAGGGCTGTGGTGCGCGTTGAGGCCTGGTTGGATGGCATGTGCGTCGAGGAAGGTAGCAGACGAAAGGGGGGGGGGTGACGTAGCAACGCGGAGGGAAAGGGCCGTCTTCGTGGTCCACAACGAGGTGAAGGGCCCAGGTCCGGTGGTCCGCGTCGAAGCTCCGATGGAGTCAGTGTTCGGTCGCAGTCCGCTCGTGGAGGCGACGATTATGTCCAGTTGGCGTCTCGCTTGGTCCAACGTTGAACAGCCGGCTGCTGGCAAGGCGGTCCAACGGGAACACAACTAAACGGGCTACAGTGGTACACTCAATAATCGCTTTCCTGGCGTCTTCAGCTGCTGCACGGGGTGCGTGTTGCTGAATCCGCCATCTTAGATTGGCTTCTCTTTACTCTCTCTCGTTTGGTCTCTCTCGTTCGGATTCTCATCACACACTGACTCACGGACTACTTCCGTCTCGTATATATACACCACCGAACCTAGCATCCGGGTCACGGACACACCCCGGATATACTACGTCATCAAACATATACATAAACAGTACAATAATAATACATACACCTTCATAAACGTACAGAAATAGTATGAAAATAACAAAGGAAATAACTGGGGCGAAATAGGGCTGGTTTGGGGAAACTAAACTGGCACTAAACTGTGGGCCTTCACAACAGCCGCCCCATGAAACCCTCGGTTTCAGTTAACTAAGAAGGCACACTGGCTATGCTGCTCTAGCAGCGTGAGGTAGGAGGGGATAGTGTCTTTCGTAATTGGAGGGAGCTCAATCAGGCGTGCCACAGGTCGGGTGTAAGTGCGACCACCAACGTCCACGATGGCCGTCCGCACCCTTCCATCCGGACCCGGCAGGACCTTGGTCACTCTGCCTGTCTGCCAGGCGGCGCGTGGAAGGGACTGGTCGATCACCAGTACCACGGCACCTTCGGACAAGTTGTCTCTCTCCCTCAGCAGAGTCTTCTGCTTCTCCTCCTTCTCCAGGGCGCGGATGTGCTCCTCGAAGCAGATCAGAGCGTCTTCCTTGTCCATGTTCTGCAGCGCCTCGTACTCAGCGAAGGTGGGGTTGTCCAGCAGGTACTGCTGGGCCTCGGACCAGGTGGTGCGGTAGGTGACGTTGGCCATGTTGTCCAGAATGCTCTTCAGCGCCTCCCAGTTCCTCTTCCTGAGCTGCTTGGCTTGTTCCTTCTCCTTCTTAGCCTTGTAGGCCTTAAACGCTTGCTTCTTCTCCCTCAGCTTGGGCAGGGCGCTGTAGCGTGGGTCGTTGATGATCATTCTCATGGCTTGCTCCCATGACGCGTGGGATGAAACACCATTCTCCTTCAGAAGCTCTTTGAAGGCCTGCTTGGCCTCCTCTTTTGGGTTCCACTTGTACGTTTTCTTTGCCAACTCCGGCCTTTCCTCCTGGGAGGCGTCTACAATACTGGCTGAGACTTCCATGGCTGACGTGTACTCGACGGAGTTGACGGGTGCGTCAATGCTGACCTCGGCCACGTGAGGGTGCATGGCCACCTGCAGGTGTTCCTCGGCAACAGCTGTTGCCGCCATGGCACGGTAGCGCCACCACCGGGACTCCTTAGTCTGGGAGTTGTAGTAGTAAGGCTTTCCCGTGTCAGACTTGTACTCCTTCCACGGGCACTTAGACAACATTTGCTCAGCAGGAGATTTCAGGTCGTCTGGTTTCTCCCCTGAGGACTGTTTAGTCTCTGTGTTGTAGAAGTAGGTCTTCCCATCCAGAGACTTATGCTCTGTCCACAGAGACTTCTTCTTTGGTTGGTCATCCTGTGGTGAACCATTGGTGGTACTAACTGTTCCAGGTGCACTGGCAGCAATAGATTCCACTCCAGGCGGTCCGGTTGGTTGGTTTGCTTCTTCGGTTCGGACATGGAGGGATGACGTAGCTCTCCCGTCTCTATCTCTCCCCTCGGTAGCGCCTTGGAGGGCCCACCCAAGCGCAGTCTTAACAGCCATCGGGCAGCCTCGTGGTCCTCTCAGCGGAGGACGGAGCGACACGATCAGTTCAGCGTTGTCCGAGCCGATGAGAAGGGTTGGCTCCGCTCCTTCTATCGGATGTAGGTCTACTCGCCGTAGGTGGGGATATCTTGCGCGTAACCTCTCCAGGGGGTAGTCGTAGCGGGAGAGCGCTAGCTGGTCTGCGGTGAAGACATTCCGAAGCCGATATCTGTCCGACGGCCGCCCCGCCGGGGAGATAGAGAAGTTGATTCTCGCCCCGGTGACCTCTTTAAGGTCGCGACGTATCGTGCGCAGAGTCAGCTTCTCCGCAGTCCCTTGGAGCCCCAACTGGCGCGCTGCCCCCTGGAGAAGGATGGTCCGTTCCGACCCGTCGTCTAGAACGGCGTACGTGTCGTACACAGCGTTGTTGTGGTGCAGTCGGACCTTCACCACCTTCAGTAGGACCTTGGAGCCGCTGCTCCGGGCTGGGTCTAGGTAGTAGACAGGTGTTGCCTCTTCCGGTGCGCTACCGGACCTAGGGCTTCTGGTGCCCTCCGTGGACCTGGCGAGGGAGACCTCGTGTAAGATGTTGAGGTGGACCTCCTCACAGCGGTTGCACTTTCTCCTCAAGGTGCAGTTCTTCGCCAGATGGTCGCGCCCACAGTTCCAGCACCTCTTGTTCTCCTCGAGCCACCCCTGCTTGGCCTCGGTACTCAGGCTGTTGAAGTCACTGCACTCATTGAACCAGTGCTCGCTGGTGCAGTACGGACATGGCGGTGGACCTCTCCGTCCCTTTTGAGGGGGTTGAGAGGAATCCTTTCCCTCAGGTCGGGCTTTCCTCTCTCTCCGAGGCTCCTCCTCCGTGTGCAGCACTCCTACTGGGCGTCCTCTGTTCGAGCTCGGCCCGTCCCAGCGGTCTCCCTTCTCCCTCTCCTTCTTCGGCTCCGCGTAACCCATGGCGTCTACGTTGGTGTCATGCACTTCCTCCAGTAGGAACTCCGCGAAGGCAGCCATGCTCAGACCCAACTTCCCGGGGTTACGAACGCGCTGCTGTCGCCGGAACCTCTCCTGCCGGAAGCGTGGGATCTTGCGGAGCAGCCGCTCTACGTTGGAGGTGCTGTTGATCTCGCTGGCGCCAGCTGGGCCCTGCGTCTTCAGCATTCCAACCAAGGTGTGCACGCGGAGCGCGAAGTCATCCAGCGCCCGGTCATCCTTGATGGGGGCCTGCTGTTCGAGGGCTTGCAGTTCAGCAAGGGCGTGGTTCCAGGGACGACCGTAGCGGGCATCCAAGTCGGCGAGCGCTCTGGTGTAAGGTGTCGGTGCGGAGGCATGGGCCAGAACCATGTTGTGGGCTCTGGGGTTCCTCACATGCTGAAGGAGAATCGCATATTTGTAGGACTCTGAGCAGGAGTCGTCCAAGAGCGTGTCTAGGCAGATGCGTAGCTCCACATACTGGCTCCTGTCCTCGTCCTTGAAGAAGGGGAACTTGGGTCCCTCCACCTGAGGAAACATCCTGTAGTGGATGATCGGGGCTGGAGTGACGGTCTGGGTGTCCGGCCTGCATGCATTTTGGTGCACTGGAGGACCTAGGGTATGTGCTACGCTCTTGGGGGATGGCTCCCCTCCCGGGCAGCGACGCTGGCTCCCTCTGGGCCGCGTAGCGGTCGGGTCCCTGGTCCTCTTCCTTCCAGGTGGTCAGCTGGGCCTGTAGTTGGACAGTCATGGCGGGGGTCATGGAGCCATCGGCGGGGGGTTCAGGAGATGGCACTCGAGAGGGCCGTGCGGATGATGCTCTGGAGCTACGGGCCAACGGAGTTCTGCTGATGCACACGTCGCGCATGGTCTGCATCATTTCCTCCATCTTCTCTGCGTGCAGTTGCTCTCTCGCCATCTGCCTCTCCGCCGCGCGTTCCGCCCCCTCCATCTGGAGGCGCTCGCGCTCGTACTGGATGCGTTCCCTCTCTAACGCCTCCTGGCGCTGTCTCTCCGCCGCACGTTCCGCTCCGTTCATCTGGAAGCGTTCACGTTCTAGCGCCTCCTGGCGCTGTCTCTCCGCCGCGCGTTCCGCTCCGTTCATCTGGAGGCGTTCGCGTTCTAGCGCCTCCTGGCGCTGGAGGCGTTCACGCTCGAACTGGAGTCGTTCCCGCTCTAACGCCGTCTCGGCCTGTTGGCGCTCCCGCTCTAACGCCATCTCGGCCTGTTGGCGCATACATTCGGACAGCGCGGCACTACTCCCTCTGGAGTGCAGGCTATCCGCCCCAGAGGCAGAACTGCCCACGGAAACCCTGGACCGGGAGGAAGCCACTGAGCGGCAGGAGCTAGGTCTCGAGCGCGCCGTACTGGGAGGCAGATCGTTAAGGCTGAGGCCCTCCCTCTTCCGCCCGCAGGCGCTGTCGGACCGGGCCTCTCCTTCCTTCTCCTCCGCTTCCTTCCTCCACGGCAAAACCCTGCGGTTCTGCCATCTCATCCTCAGGCTGGTGCTCTTTGAGGGCTGTCTCAGTGCTAGCCACCCGCGCGCCGGCGGACACCTCGGCCTCTCCGACCACTGTATCCCGTGGAGTGCGCTCCTCGCTACCACTCAGTGAGCTTTCGAGCTCAAGCTCATACTCCTGTAACCTCGGAGGCAACCGCGGGACTCTCTGTGGTCGTGGCTCTGGCTCAGGGGGCGGAGAAGGGGGGGTAACTGTCTGGTCTGGTTGGCTGCGCTCAGCCATGCTATCACTACACTACCTATCCGGCTCGAAGGACCAATTGTAACCAGGGAGTAGCTGAAAAGGACTGTATAATTTAGGAAGGGGCTGGTTATCTAACTAACTCTAAGCTAAATAGGCAGTGTAGGAGGATACAGGCAGGGGGCGCCAGCAAACCGTTAGACTAGCAGTTACTATCGTTAGCATTAGCATGGAATTAGCATTAGCATGGAATTAGCATTAGCATTAGCATGGAATTAGCATTAGCATTAGCCTTGGAATTAGCATTAGCCTACAAACAACTAACACACGGTAACGGTATCACATATGAACAACACATTTATTTACAGAACTGATGTATACATCCCCAGGTATATACATTCCCTCCCCGCCGGCCACACACACACTCAATCACTCACTCATAGTCTCTGGCCTGAACAGGCTTATAGTCCAGGGCTGTGGTGCGCGTTGAGGCCTGGTTGGATGGCATGTGCGTCGAGGAAGGTAGCAGACGAAAGGGGGGGGGGTGACGTAGCAACGCGGAGGGAAAGGGCCGTCTTCGTGGTCCACAACGAGGTGAAGGGCCCAGGTCCGGTGGTCCGCGTCGAAGCTCCGATGGAGTCAGTGTTCGGTCGCAGTCCGCTCGTGGAGGCGACGATTATGTCCAGTTGGCGTCTCGCTTGGTCCAACGTTGAACAGCCGGCTGCTGGCAAGGCGGTCCAACGGGAACACAACTAAACGGGCTACAGTGGTACACTCAATAATCGCTTTCCTGGCGTCTTCAGCTGCTGCACGGGGTGCGTGTTGCTGAATCCGCCATCTTAGATTGGCTTCTCTTTACTCTCTCTCGTTTGGTCTCTCTCGTTCGGATTCTCATCACACACTGACTCACGGACTACTTCCGTCTCGTATATATACACCACCGAACCTAGCATCCGGGTCACGGACACACCCCGGATATACTACGTCATCAAACATATACATAAACAGTACAATAATAATACATACACCTTCATAAACGTACAGAAATAGTATGAAAATAACAAAGGAAATAACTGGGGCGAAATAGGGCTGGTTTGGGGAAACTAAACTGGCACTAAACTGTGGGCCTTCACAACAGGTTATGTTGAACATTGAGGAGTGGGGTTGTCGTTTTGTTGTGCATGGGTTTTGTTGAGTTTAAAATATGCAGGTTTTGCATCCTGACCCTCCACAAAAGGATGGGGGGCAACAGTTTTTGTTTTGGTTTTATACAAAGTAACTGAATGTGGAAAGAAAGTGCTGTTGTGTTTTGGTTTGCGCCTTAACCCCCCACAAAAGAACGGGGGGTGGACGTGTTTGATTATTTTTTTGTGCAGTTTTAATGGAAAGGGGGAACAAGGTTCCCCGTGTAAGGAAAAATGAAATAAAAACAATTTAACAATCTGTTCTTATCAGTTTAATATCTGATACGTCCCCTACCCGGGGACCATATATTAAATTGATTTTTGCAACAGGGAGCTGGAATCGGGGCTTGCTCCGTCCACTCCACGCATCGACCTGGTATTGCAGTACATCCAGGAACGGTGCACTCCTATCTCATGTAAAAAATTAAAAAAATAAAGAAGAAGAAGAAGAAGAAGAAGAAGAGTTCCGTGGAGAGGAACACTTACGAGTTCAAGCTATTTTTGGCAGGCTCTGCGCCTAGCCGAGCCCATATCCGTGTTTCAAGGTAAGCCAGGTGGGGGTCACAGGTCAACCCAGCTTTCACACTTTGACCTGAATGGTGTGGTTTCAGGCGGGATTTGAACACACAACCTTCCGATCACAAGAAGAAGAAGAAGAAGAAGAAGAAGAAGAGCCCATATCAGCCAGGTGGGGGTCACAGGTCAACCCAGCTTTCACACTTTGACCTGAATGGTGTGGTTTCAGGCGGGATTTGAACACACAACCTTCCGATCAGAAGAAGAAGAAGAAGAAGAAGAAGAAGAAGAAGAAGAAGAAGAGCCCATATCAGCCAGGTGGGGGTCACAGGTCAACCCAGCTTTCACATTTTGACCTTAATGGCGGCGGAGGTGGGCGCGGTTCAATTTATGGGTTATCGCTTCTCGGCCTTTTGGCTAAGATCAAGTGTAGTATCTGTTCTTATCAGTTTAATATCTGATACGTCCCCTACCCGGGGACCATATATTAAATTGATTTTTGCAACAGGGAGCTGGAATCGGGGCTTGCTCCGTCCACTCCACGCATCGACCTGGTATTGCAGTACAACCAGGAACGGTGCACTCCTATCTCATGTAAAAAAAAAAAAAAAATTGCTTCTCGGCCTTTTGGCTAAGAACAAACTCTGGTTTCTCTTCAAGAAACGCACAGGCCTTTCGCCCTTACTAGAGACTTCTATTAAAGCTAGTCTTCGGTGGGGTGTGGGTTTTTGTGTTTTTTTGAGAAATCTAGGGTTTTCCCTTTTTCCTCACTAGGCTCTATGCCCCTCCTTTTTTTCTATTCTTGGTCGGGGAGCACGTCTTCTCAGTAGGTGGCTTGACCGCTGCTGGGAGGTGGCTCCCCCGACCCACCCCCCCTCTTTGAGCGGAACAGGCCGGGATCCGAGAGGAGCTGCCGGAGACCCGCGACTCTGCCAGTAGGTGGCCTTTTCACCACTGGGGCAGTTCGGCCGCTGGGCAGCCCCCCTCCAAAGAGCGGAAAGGCCGGACCCCGAGAGGAGCTTCCAAAGACCGCGACTCTTCCAGTAGGTGACCAGTAGGTGGCCTGCCCGCCACTGGAGCCACTGGAGCACGAGTTCGGCCCCTGGGCAGCCCCCCTCCAAAGAGCGGAAAGGCCGGACCCCGAGAGGAGCTTCCAAAGACCGCGACTCGTCCAGTAGGTGACCAGTAGGTGGCCTGCCCGCCACTGGAGCCACTGGAGCACGAGTTCGGCCCCTGGGCAGCCCCCCTCCAAAGAGCGGAAAGGCCGGACCCCGAGAGGAGCTTCCAAAGACCGCGACTCTTCCAGTAGGTGACCAGTAGGTGGCCTGCCCGCCACTGGAGCCACTGGAGCACGAGTTCGGCCCCTGGGCAGCCCCCCTCCAAAGAGCGGACAGGCCGGACCCCGAGAGGAGCTTCCAAAGACCGCGACTCTTTCAGTAGGTGGCCTGCCCGCCACTGGAGCACGAGTTCGGCCCCTGGGCAGCCCCCCTCAAAAGAGCGGAAAGGCCGGACCCCGAGAGGAGCTTCCGAAGACCTCGACTCTCCCAAGCACGCCAGAGGTGAGAGAGGGCCCAACACCCACCAGCCGACCCAGCTGAGCCAGTGGACCCCAACCAGACCAGGAGGGAGGACAACTATAACATCTAAGCTAGGAGCGAGAGGGACACAGGGGAGTGCTTTGAAGACCGTAGGTCTTTGGCCACCTGGTGTCCCCACTCGCTCTCAGGTGTCCCTCTTTTGTCCCCAGACGGGAACCCAGTTCCAGACCCAAGCCAGAGTCCAAAGTCTGCCGTGAGGACCTGAGAGGAACAACACCCCTAACCTAACGGCAAGTACCCTATTCCCCCCCCCAAAAAATTATCTACAACCTCCCCCTAACCCTATTCCTCTCCCTCCTTCCTCCCTGATCCCCCACCCCCCCCACCCCACTCCAACGATGAACCCCGGAGCGATGCGGCGCTACAACGCCGTCAGGTTGACGCTCAACCCAACTGAGGAGGCTGCCATGGATGGAGCCCCCCAACAGAAGACTGCGAGACCAGTAACAACGATGACCCGCCTGGAATTCAGCAGGGCGGTTCTACAGAGAGGTATGGGCTTTGTGCCGTCTGATCTAAACTGCCTGGTGAAGCCCCCTGGGCCGAATGAATGTTTTGAAGTTAGCTTTAAAACCCCCCAACTGTTAGAGGAATTCTGGACCTTTCATAGGATTAATGAACACAAACCCCCACTTAACCGTTTTACAGCCCACCCACTAACGGATTTAGAATCAAAAGTGGTCACAATTCAATTCCACAATGAGGTGATTCAGGAATATGATATTGAGGTGTGGCTACACCGTCATGCCACCCTTAAATCGGGGGCCCGGATGGTCCTGGATGAAGACGGAGTGTGGACGGGGGCCAAGAAATGGCTGGTGCAACTCCGTCCGGACCCGGAGGGGATAGGCGGAGTCCAACATATCCCCAGCACCATCAACCTGGGGAACAACAGGGGCTCCGTCTACTACTACGGTATGCCGAAGCTCTGCAGGAACTGCGGCCAATTGGGCCATCTGGCAGCGGCCTGCAAGGCCGTGGTATGTAAAATCTGCCGCCAAGACCACCCGACGTCGGAGTGCACCACGACCAGACCTTGCAACCTGTGCGGGGGACAGGGGCATCTTTACCGTGACTGCCCAAGTTCCTATGCAAGTAGAGCCCGGGGCTATAAATCCAACCAACCACCACCCCAACCCCCACCCCCACCCCAACCCACACCCCAACCCCCACCCCAACCCCCACCCCAACCCACACCCCAACCCACACCCAACATGGAGGAAGAGAAGGGAGAGACGGAGGAGGACCGGCGCCCGAGCGATGGAGGGGACGATCAGAGCTCGAGCGACGGAGAAGGAGAAGGAGAGGAACCAACCGTCCCAGCACCCCCTACAGACAACCTCAACACCCACCCCCTCCTAAACCCCATTGCCACCTCCACCCCCTGCAAAAACACCATGAAGGGGGAGCCGGCCTCTATTGAGATAGCCACCAGCAGCACACCGCAGATCCACCTCCCCTCCCAATCAGACAGTGAAAATGACTGGAGCTTGGCTCAACCAAAACGCAAAAGACCACAAAAAAAGGCAATCCGGAAAAAACCAGACAAAAAGACTACTCCAGAACCCAAACCCCAACGCCATACAGGTAAGCCGGCTCCCCCCCCCAAACCCTCCTCCCCACCCTCTTCCTCTCTCCAGTCATCACATGCTCCTCACCCTGCACAGCCCACCAGCCACCCCCAGTCCATGCGGCCACCGAAAATCACCTCATCAACAACACAGATGAGGGGGCCACCAGGCAGTCAGAGGGGAGACAACCCCCACACCATGAGCAGCCAAGGGGAGGTACCACACTATCTGGCCCCCAACGACCCATTGGAGGGCCTCAACCTCATGTGCAATAACTTAGCAAAAATTGGAACAAACCAAATCCAAGAACCATGAGGATAACAATCTCATCTCTCAACACCAGAAGCCTCCGGCAACCAGACAAACGGGAGGTCGTCTACCAGTACATCACCCAACATCAGTCAGACATGTATATCCTCCAGGAGTGCGCCATCCCATTCAAGGAGATGGACGCCACCCTGGAGGAGGAATGGACACGGGGGGACTCTCTCTGGTCAGGCTCAAACATTGATAGAGCTGATGGGGTCGGCATTTTGGTGGCCAACCCTTTTCTGCAGACCAAAAAGGGGGAGGTTGTAGAGAGCGGGCGAATCCTGGTTCTGGACCTAGAGATCCAGGGTTCGCCGCTGAGGGTCATCAATGTGTACGGCCCAACCAACGTGGCCAAGAGAGTCTCCCTTTTCAAGAAACTTCGGTCTCTCCTCCTCATCCCCACACCAGTCCTAGTGGGGGGAGATTTCAACTGTGCCCTCCGGGATGAGGACCGCAGCAGGCCCAGGAGAGACCGATCCACTACAGAACTTCAGTCCATCATAGACGACTTCCAACTGGTAGACGCCGGTGGCACCTCCCCGCCGACACACACAAGGGTGAGTTCCTCCGGGAATTCTTCCTCCAGGATAGACATGTTCTTGCTCTCGCCAGGTCTGAGGATGGGAACCCTGACCAGCCAGGCGGCCCACTTCTCGGACCACAGGATGTTGACAGTGTCCCTGGAATGGGATGGCCAAACAAGAGCGGGTAGGGGTACCTGGAGGATGAATACATCGATCCTTCAGGACCCAACAGTGGTGCATTCCTTCTCCAGGCGCTACCTGGAGTGGAGGACCCTAAAAGAACTGTTCGACTCCCCGATAGAGTGGTGGGAGATGGTTAAGGCCAGGACAAAGGGCTACTTCGGGTCAGTCGGAAGGAGGAAAGCGGCAGAACAGAGGGCCAGGTTTCAACACCACAACGCGGCCCTCCAACGCCTGAGTCTCCTACAGCTGGGTGGTCTGGATGTGGCCCGAGAACTGGCTGAGACCAAACAACACCTTGCCACCCTCTACCGGGAGCAACAACAAAAGAAACAGTTCAGGGAAAAACTCCAGGGCCTGGAGGAGGAGGAGAAATGCACACGCCACTTCTTCCGCAAGGCACGGTCAAAACACAAGCCTATCCTGTCCCTATACGACACCAATGGGGACACCGTGTCAGACAGAGGCAACATCCCGGGGGTGGCAAGAGAGTTCTACGAGAGTCTCTACAACATCAAGACAACCGACGAGACTCTCATGGCCACCTTCCTGGATGGTCTGGACCGGGTCCCCGAGGGTGGTGAGAGTGAGAACCCAGAGCTGACCACGGAGGAGCTCACCCGGGCCGTGCACTCCTTGAATACACACAAGGCCCCTGGACCGGATGGGATCCCAGCAGAGTTCTACAAGACTCTCTGGGATCTCCTCAAGGAGGACTTGGCGGAGGTCTTCAAAGCCGTCTACAGGGAAGGGAGGCTTGGAGAGTCAATGAGACAGAGTACGGTCACACTGATCCCCAAGAAAGGGGACCTCAAGGACCTCCGGAACTGGCGCCCCATCAATCTCCTCCCAGTGGACTATAAAATCATGACAAAAGCCCTCACCCAACGGTTTCAAACCCTCCTCCCCTCAGTTATAGCCCCTGACCAAACCTGTAGCGTCCCCGGTAGGTCCATCAACGACAACCTGCTCCTGGTGAGAGACCTCATCCTGCACTCCCAGGAGCGGAGGTCCCCTTTAGGCCTTCTCAGCCTGGATCAGGAGAAGGCCTTTGACAGGGTTAACCATGGTTTCCTGCAGAGGGTGCTGAGAGGCATGAACTTCCCCCAGCACCTGCTCAACTGGACCGAACTCTGCTACAACAACATCACGAGCAGAGTTCGGATCAACAACCAGTTGACAGACCCCTTCCCCATCAAAGCTGGAGTACGGCAGGGATGCCCCTTGGCCCCTCTACTGTACGTCATCTACCTGGAGCCGTTCCTACGGAAGATCAGGAGCTCCCCCAACATCATGGGCTACCCTCTACCAGGGGCCCGGGGGGAGAGGCTCAAGGTGGTGGCGTACATGGACGACATTACCATCGTCGGCACGGATAGTCGCTCCATTTCCACAGCAACGAAAGTGGTGGAGGACTACTGTGCAGCCACGGGCGCCCTGATCAATAGGGGTAAGTGTGAGCTGTTTCTGTCGCAGCACTGGCAGGAGAACCTGGCAACCTCCTTCCCTGTAAAGACGGAAAACATTAAGCTGCTGGGGATCACCTACCAGAAAGATGGAGGAGCCTCCGGCAGCTGGAAGGAGACCATCCGCCAGGTCCAAAAGAAGATCTGTGAGTGGAGTGCACGGCCTCTCACAATGACAGGCAAGATCCTGGTCCTGAAGGCTATTGTTCTTCCCATTCTCCTTTACCTGGGCAGGGTGTTTCCCCCAGACAGAGCAGTATCCAAAACCATCGAAAGGATCATGTTTACCTTTGTCTGGGGGAGCCAGATGGAAAAACTAAAACGCACCACCCTGTACAAAACAGTGGAGAATGGGGGGAAAGGGGTCCCAGACATCCTAAACATCATTAGGGCACAGGGACTCTCCAACCTCATCAACAACATCAACAACAAAGATAGGAAAGCCAGGTTCTTTGAAATATACTATGCCACACCCATCCTCCGGACACTCAGGGTGACCGCATCAATAAATCACACTGTGCCCTACAGCTGGGACCCCCCTCCTGTCTACAAGATATGGAGGGACTTTGCCTTCAAGACAGGATTGTCCGCGGCTGGGCTGGCCTCATGGAAATACAAAGACATTATGACCTTCATAAGGTCGAAGGAAACCATTACTCACCCCAAGGCCAGCACAGCCGTGGACTCCAAACAGGTATGGAAAAACATTAATCATAAATGTACTAACAATAAACAAAAAGACATTGCCTGGATGGCTGCTCATGGTTGTCTCCCCACTAGGGAATTCTTGCATAGGCGGCACATCGCAACGACTGACAAATGCCCCCACGGATGCACGGACACAGAACACATTAACCACCTGTTCTGTGAGTGCTCCGTGGCCAGGCGGGTCTGGGCCCTGTTTGTTCCCTCTGTCTCCCTAAACAGCCTGCTGACCCTGCCCCGCTTGACGAGCGAGAACATCCTGTATGGTCCTCCCGGGGGGTGCACAACCCCCCAACTACAACAACAGTGGAGGATCATCAGCGCCGTCAAGCAGGTACTCTGGGAGACGAGGAACATCAGGGTCTATCAGAAACAGAGCGTCCACCTGACAACCCTGAGGAGGAGAATCACCCTCTGCCTCAGGGACCATGCTATTGTTGACTTTAAAAATAACCCGGATCAAGCAAGAGCGGTGTGGGGGGTGGAGAGATGGAAGGACGTCATCCTCTAAACCCCCCCCCATGCCGCGCCGCATCGACCAACCCCCCCCCACCCCGGGCCTACCTCACTACACCACCAGTTCCTGCACTATCACCTTCACCACTGTTCCAGCACAAGCCCTGGTCAGCAGTATCACCATCACAAGGACCAGGAGAGGAGCAGCGCACAACACCAACAGGGAAGTTTACTGCACCTTCCACCACCTACACATGTACACAGCACTGACCCACTTCCTACTCTCACCAGAATATCAACACACACAACCCACAGCCGAACCAGCCGTCTCTGCCAGCACCACCAGCACCAGGATGACCAACACCACTGGGTCACAGGGAAGTACTGATCACCCGCCTGACACCAAAATGCACACTACACAAACCATGCACACCTCCCTTCTCTCACTCCTGTATCTTTTCAGGCACATGTCATATCCAGCTCTGACACCTACCCAGGCTTCCAGACCCAGGAGCAGAGACCGGCGGGAACCACCACGTCACCCCAGCACCAACCCCAGGTTCCAACTCAGCGACCCCAAACCCCCTGTTCCGGGCCCCCCCCCCCCAACTCCAGGCCCCCAGCTACAGGCCCAGTCCCCTACCCGCCAACCCCCAACCCCCAGCCCGGAACAAGCTGAGAAGAGCCAGGGAGCTTTTTCCCTGGATAAGCTGTGTACAGGTTTTTCGCCTCTGCTTGCCTGCCATGCGCCGAGCTCTCTGGGCCTCTCCTCAGGGGCCTCCGGTCGGCCTGCGTGCTCGATCTGCTCCGCCGCTGGGGCGCCTGGTCCGGCTAGCCTCGTGAAGGGCTACAGGAGTCTGAGCCTGGTGGGCTGGGCCGGATGCGCCGGTGGTGGGGCGGGTCGGGTGAGTCGGGTGTGTGGGGTCCCTCGGGGGAGGGAGGTGGGGGAGCCACGGCTTTGCACTGGTGGGCAAACTGGATAGTAGTCGCTCTACAACTAGAGGGCTTCAGGGGAATTTTTTTCCCGGATGCACAGCGAACAGGTTTTTTACCCCTGCCTCCTACCGACACTGGAACCTGGACACTGAACACTGAACACTGAACATTACACTACACTGGACAATACACTGAACACTGAGCACTTTAGTTAGTTTAATGTTGGTTGTTGTTGAATGTAATGTCTTAAATGTCTGATTGTTTGATTAATTGATTGTATACACGGTGTTGTGTTTTTATAAAAACCAATAAAAAACACCTGTTCTTATCAGTTTAATATCTGATACGTCCCCTACCCGGGGACCATATATTAAATTGATTTTTGCAACAGGGAGCTGGAATCGGGGCTTGCTCCGTCCACTCCACGCATCGACCTGGTATTGCAGTACATCCAGGAACGGTGCACTCCTATCTCATGTGAAGAAGAAGAAGAAGAAGAAGAAGAACTCAAGGGCACACTAGTAGTGGTGTGGTTTCAGGCGGGATTTGAACTCACAACCTTCCGATCACAAGTCCAACTCACTATCCACTAGACCACCACTACCCACAAAGAAGAAGAAGAAGAAGAAGAAGAAGAAGAAGAAGAAGAAGAAGAAGAAGAAGAAGAAGAAGAAGAAGAAGAAGAAGAAGAAGAAGAAGAAGAAGAAGAAGAAGAAGAAGAAGAAGAAGAAGAAGAAGAAGAAGAAGAAGAAGAAGAAGAAGAAGAAGAAGAAGAAGAAGAAGAAGAAGAAGAAGAAGAAGAAGAAGAAGAAGAAGAAGAAGAAGAAGAAGAAGAAGAAGAAGAAGAAGAAGAAGAAGAAGAAGAAGAAGAAGAAGAAGAAGAAGAAGAAGAAGAAGAAGAAGAAGAAGAAGAAGAAGAAGAAGAAGAAGAAGAACTCAAGGGCACACTAGTAGTGGTGTGGTTTCAGGCGGGATTTGAACTCACAACCTTCCGATCACAAGTCCAACTCACTATCCACTAGACCACCACTACCCACTAAGAAGAAGAAGAAGAAGAAGAAGAAGAAAAAAGAAGAAGAAGAAGAAGAAGAAGAACTCAAGGGCACACTAGTAGTGGTGTGGTTTCAGGCGGGATTTGAACTCACAACCTTCCGATCACAAGTCCAACTCACTATCCACTAGACCACCACTACCCACTAAGAAGAAGAAGAAGAAGAAGAAGAAGAAGAAGAAGAAGAAGAAGAAAAAAGAAGAAGAAGAAGAACTCAAGGGCACACTAGTAGTGGTGTGGTTTCAGGCGGGATTTGAACTCACAACCTTCCGATCACAAGTCCAACTCACTATCCACTAGACCACCACTACCCACTAAGAAGAAGAAGAAGAAGAAGAAGAAGAAGAAGAAGAAGAAGAAGAAGAAGAAGAAGAAGAAGAAGAAGAAGAAGAAGAAGAAGAAGAAGAAGAAGAAGAACTCAAGGGCACACTAGTAGTGGTGTGGTTTCAGGCAGGATTTGACCTCACAACCTTCTGATCACAAGTCCAACTGACTATCCACTAGACCAGGCGAGGGGAACGATAGCCTGTTAAGGGTGGGGAAGAAAGTGCAAGAGGGGGAAGAAGGGGGAAGAAGAAAAGGGAGGAAAAAGAGAGGAAAAGGGGAGAAAAAGAGGGAAAAGAAAAGGAAGAGAGAGAAATTGAGGCTTCTTTTCCATTATCTACATGTTTAATAGTCTCAATGTATTCTAAACAATTAATGCACAATAAAAAATGTCGCCATTGCCATTTTTGTATGGGGGGGAAGAATGGATCAGAAGGTCACCGGTTCAAATCCCACCAGAAACAAGAAAAATTAAAAATGTCTCCAAAAGTGTTGTTTTGTGTAAATTCAAAATCACTTGAGCCAAAAGTTGCTTTTTGTGACATAACAGAAGTTTATAGACACTAGCTGTTGTTTTATTGATGTTTAAACATCAATAAAAAAGAATAATAGTATAATATTATATATTATAATAATAGTACAAATAAACAAGTTAGCCTCTTAAAAGCCCTGAGGTTGAATGAATAACTTTTTACAAAGAGAAGAAGAGAGAGCTACTCAGAATCAGAATCAGAATCAGAATTGCTTTTATTGCACCAATGTACAGGTACACAGAGTAAAATTCTTGGGTTCAGGTTCATTCAACATTGGCATTGCAGCAGAATACAAGATCAGTAATAAAATAAAGTATGATATAAAAACAACAAAATCAACAATCAATAAGCAGGATATGAGAACAACAAAATCAACAATCAATAATAGCAGCAATAGTATCAGTAGCATCAATAGCAGCAGAATGCAAATCAACAATAAAAGTTTTGATTGATTGAAAATTGATTGATTGATTGAAAACTTTATTAGAAGATTTGCAGAAGTAGGTACATGAAAGTACATATTACATACAAGGTCAACTAACAGGATAAAAACCCAAGAAAGCCACTGGCTTATTTCAATTGGGGTCCTTTAAAAGTACATGAGTAGGGTGATAAGAGACTACAGCAGTACTACAGCTGCACCAGTCATGCTGCTGTAGAACAGTGGTGTAAAAAGCTGTGCAGATTCCAATGACATGGGATGTAATATCATACAGTATGCAATAATATAGTTCAGATATGATACAGTACAAGTTCAAGTAGTAGTCAGGTGGTGCATAAAATGCTGTGCAGGTAGCAGTGAGATGTAATACACTGTCATACACACCGTCTATGTCTCACTGCTACCTGATGTAATACACTGTCATACACACCGTCTATGTCTCACTGCTACCTGCACAGCATGTTATGCACCACCTGACTACTACTTGAACTTGTGCAATATGGTACAGATATGGAGCAGTACATATGTTTCAGTAGAAGTAGTGTTCAAGTAATCAGGCAGTATGTAGTTAGTTATAATATATATTATTAATGCAGTGGGGTTGGTTTGGGGGAGACAGACGTTTGCCTTCCTACTTCCTCATCTTATCCAACTAGTGCTCCTTAGTCAGAGACTAAACGAGGGACAATGCCAGATGAGGGGCAGGTGGACCTTTGGGACAGCCAGATCAAATTCAAATCAAATCAAATTTTATTTGTATAGCGCATTTCTTACAAGATGTAACTCAATGCGCTTCACACAATGAAAATGTTCAGTCAATCAGTCAATCAATCAATCAATACTGACAGAGCCGCGAGCAGGTAAAAGTAAAAAACCTGTATACTATGTAGCCAGGAAAAAATTCCCTTGCAGCCCTCTACCAATAGAGCGACTACTAGCCAGTTTGCTTACCAGTACCCAGCGGTCCAGGGGAGGCCAGGACCACCGGCACAAAGCAAGCAAGCAAGGGCAAAAACCTGTACACCATGTATCCAGGAAAAATTCCTTGCATATTATCGGCGTACACACTGTCCATAAATTTTGTGTTGTATTTGCATCGTTCTGCATCCAGTATGGTCACAGGTCCTGCCAAAAGAGAAACTTAAGCACAGTTATGATGCAACAACATAATAGAGACAGTAAAGATGACAGCAATACAACCTGATGGTGGTCCTGGTACACCCTTGTACCGGTTCCAGTACTGCTCTAGGTGCTATTTGGAGCTGACAGTGCCTCATCAGCACCTGGGTCCATTTTCCTGTCAATACAAATCTCAAAAACACGAGTATGGTGTAATGGCCTAGTGATCCTAGTTCTATAATGTCCAATGTCTCCCTTAGTATCAAAAGGCGACATTGAATAAGTAGGTTTTGAGGTCACGCTTAAAAATGTACTGAGTTTTAGACAACCTCAGGCCCTCAGGTAGGGTGTTCCACAATCTAGGAGCATATATGCTAAAAGCTGATCCTCCAAATCTCTTTGTCCTAGCCTCTGGCACTATTAAAAGTTCCGTGCCACTAGACCGTAGGGGTCTAGCTGGTGTGTATCTTATGAGCATGTCCACCATGTAATTGGGTGCATCACAGTGAAGTGATCTATAAACTAGTAAAAGGATCTTAAAGTCTATTCTATGACTGACAGGGAGCCAGTGTAGTGATCTCAAGACAGGTGTGATGTGCGCTCTTTGTTTGGTCCTAGTAAGGACACGAGCAGCAGCATTTTGAACCATTTGTAGTCTATTTATCATTTTTTTGGGGAGACCTGTCAGGAGAGCCTACTAGTAACAAACGCATGCATTAATTTTTCAGTGTCTGCCTGGGAGAGAAATGATTGTACCTTAGTGATGTTTCTTAGATGGTAGAAGGATGTTTTAATAGTGTTATTAATATGAGTTTCAAAATTTAGATCTGGGTCAATTATGACACCAAGATTCCTGGCCTGACACTTAGTGTTAAGAGCTAGTGTTTTCAAGTGTGCAGATAATTTCTCTCTCCCAGTTTTCTCGCCAATGATCAATACCTCTGTTTTTTCTTGATTGAGTTGGAGAAAGTTTTGTGTCATCCAAATATTAATATCGGCAATACAGTCTATCAGGTGGTCGATCATCTTGTAGTCGTTGGGAGTTACTGAGATATAAAGCTGAGTGTCGTCAGCATAGCTGTGGTAGTTAACGCTATGCTTCTTGATAACAGAACTGAGGGGTAGCATGTATAGGCTAAAAAGCAACGGTCCTAAAATGGACCCCTGGGGAACTCCACAGGTTGTGCTATAATTTTTTGACTTATGGTCACCAAGGGCTACAAAGTAATCACGGTCAGCCAGGTAAGTCCTGAACCAGTTTCAGACCGGACCTGAGAGGCCAACCCAGTTTTCAAGTCTCTCAATAAGTATGGAATGGTCTACTGTATCAAAGGCTGCACTTAAGTCTAAGAGTACAAGAATCGAGAGTTTTTTTGAGTCTGCATTTATCCTAAGGTCATTAGTTACCTTAAGCAAAGCGGTTTCTGTGCTGTGGTATGATCGGAAACCTGACTGAAGTGGGTCATACCTATTATTTAAGACTAAGAATTCATGAAGCTGTCTATACGCTGCCTTTTCTAAAATGTTGCTTAGAAAAGTGAGATTGGATATTGGTCTACAGTTTTTTGGATCAGAAGGATCTAGGTTACTTTTCTTCAGGGTGGGTCTAACCAGGGCAGTTTTAAGCGCCGCTGGAAATATCCCTTTAAGTAGGGAGTGATTTACAATGCCTAGTATGTCATCAGACACAGATTCAAAAATGTCCTTAAAAAAGGTGGTAGGAATAGGGTCATACAGTAGCCTACCAAAATTATGCAATGCTGTTTTCCATGTGTGTAAGGGGATGGTATAATTGTTCTTTTTGTATACACAATTTGCCATTTCTTACATTACAGGTGGTGATTCGTAGTTCACGGTGGCATTGATGGCTTTAGCCGTCTGGTGACATTCCTGAATCCTGCCACCAACAACCGTGCCTCCACAGTATTGACAAGCTTCCTTGAAGCAGTTCATATCTATGGAGTGCCGTCCCGTGTCAGGTCTGACAAGGGAGGGGAGAATGTCAAGGTTGCGCACTTCATGGTGTCCGCCAGAGGCCCAGGCCGGAATTCGCACCTCACAGGCCGAAGCACACACAACCAGAGGTATATCATGCTTCTCCAAATCAACGTCCAAAATATACATGTCCCAAACATTTCTCAAAAACTCTTTTTTTAAGTATGTTTTTTGTTTTGTGTAATATGTGTGTTTCCCCCCTCCCACCTTTTCCATACCCTATCTAGAATGGAGAGATTGTGGAGGGATGTGTTTGGGGGAGTGTTGGACCTCTTCTACACCATGTTCAACCGTATGGAGAGGGAGGGTTTGCTGGATCCTGATGATGAGGTCCACATGTATGCCCTCCATTGGACCTTCATGCCACACATCCGAAGGCATGCATTTGTTATTTCTTATTCTGGCACGGGTACTTCAACACTGGTTATGCTCTTGGATGCTGATTTAACATAAGCTACTTACCATTTCTGATGACTGGCAGTTCTCCTGACCTTCAATGCCCAATGCACTGATTGTAAGTCGCATTGTATAAAAGCGTCTACTAAATTACTAATGTAATGTAAATGTAATGAAGGCATCTACAGTCCTTCCGGGATGGCTGGAACCACCATCGCTTGCGTACAGAGGGCAATCGTACACCACTGCAGCTGTGGACTTTCAACCCCCGGGAAGGAGATGAGGACCCAACCCAGGTTTGTACTCAGAGGAAGCACAATTCCAACCTCATGTAATTGCACAACACACTTTCAGTCCCAACATTGGAAAATGTACAATTTATATTTATTGTTCTTAATATCAAATAATCATCTCAGTAATCCAATCAGATTTCATTTGCAACTATAACATTAGGTAGACCTGGAGTATGGTATTGATTGGGAAGGTCCACACGGGCACCACCGAGAAGGAGTCCACATCCCAGACATCCAGCTTCCACGACCACTGACTGATGCAGAGATTCAGAGTTTGCCTGATCCCCAAGGTCCTTTGGTCAATGCGTTGCATGTATTTAATGACACAAAAGAGACACTAACTAGCATAATCTAAGGAAGAATATGTACAGTAGTGTGAGTCGTTATCATTGAAATTGAGTTGTGTGTGTATTGAAATAGGGGGTAGTGGTGGTCTAGTGCATAGTGAGTTGGACTCGGGATCGGAAGGTTGTGAGTTCAAATCCCGCCTGAAGCCACACCACTACTAGTGTGCCCTTGAGTAAGCCCTCAGTTACTCCAGGGGGAATGTCCCTGTAATTCGTAATTGTAAGTCGCTTTGGATAAGTGTCTGCTAAATGGCAAAATTAAAATTATTATATAGCTGAAAACTGCAGATCTGTTTTGTGTGTATCATTTTATTACAGTTTTTAACGGTCGCTAAGTCACAGTGTGCAATACTGAAGTCACAGAGTCACAACTCTTCATCCAGTCAGCAAAGCAGAAGCCCATGTGAACAAAACTGTAACTCTTTCTCTGTGATTTGTGCATTGCTTTCATACAAAATGCATTCAATGACTACGTTCTCCAAAATCCATAACACTTCTCTCATTCAAACTCCCCCACCTGCAAAACACTATGTATTTGCAACACATGTTTTCATTGTTAACATACTGTGTTCAAAACGGTGAAGAACACGTTCAAAACTAAATGATTTGGTGTATTTTTGCAGTAATCATATTCCTATCATATATGACAGAAAGCTCACAATAAACAGTTTTTTGCACAGTGTTTGAGTGACTGTTATTTTGCACTCTATTGATACTCTTCAGTTCCAGCACCTCAGCAAAGTCTGATAAGGGATGAGCGGTGGTATTTTCACTATTTGCAGTAATCATATTGACATGTCTAGAAAATATTAGCAGAATATATACAATGAAATGAAATAGACTAGATGCATTGCCAGGGAAGACATTAGATGTGACCAGATGCAGACCAGAGGGTGGACCAAAACCAAAAAAAACGGGTGAGCTGTAGCAATTTATACAATAAACAACAATGAATACATTAACAAGTTCAAGTTCAAATTCAAATTCAGGTTTCTTTATTGAATATTCTTTTTGCATTTTGTGAAACTGAAATACAAAGAAAATGTATTCACGTGAACATCAATGAAATACAACATAAAAATATAAAACACAATTTTGGACAGTCTCTGGCGGTGGTGGGTGAGGCTGAAACGTTCATGCTGTGTTCAGGAGACCAGTGCAGAGTGGGATGGGGGATGGTGTTTTGGGGATCTGGAGTTGGGTACTGTTTCCGGTTTGGCATTACTTCTTCTTGTTACAAAATCTTACAACATTTCTTATTCTAATTTAAACTTAAACTAATTCCTCAATGTACAAAGTTACTATTTAATTCCCATATTCCCAATAATATTATATATAATATAAATATATACAAAGTTGTATACTACAACTGAAAGCTGCCGCTACTACCGCTACCATGGCAACCGGAGATAAGCTACCGTAGTTCACATAAGGCTGGAAACGCTACAAGCTCACACCTGACACCATCTCCAGGAACAACAACAAAAAACACAGAGGGAGATCAGGCACCTGTGAGGGAAGGAAAAGGTGATCATGTCAGATCTATGGTATAGAGCTACATGACTGGGGTCTTAATCGCTCTGTATAAATGATAGATGGATGTAATGATAGTGGTATCTCCAGATGTACGTCTGTGTGTGTGTATATGTGTGTGCCTGCATGTCATGAAAGTATACTTTATTATTTCTTTTATTCAATGTTATTTACCTTTAATACTGGCCAAAGCCATAGGAAGCGGTCGAAATGCTGGCCATCAGGTCGCACTGGAAGTTCTCATATGTCCGTGGATGTTTTGACAATTTCAGCTTCATGAAGCAAGTGGATGACTGTGGTAGAACACAGTCAACCACTTCCACTTGCAGGTATTCTGGAGGGACATCCCACCCAGTCCAAAAAGCCAGAAGTCTTTTCAGACCTTCAGACGAACCAAGGTAGTGGATAGGATATCAATTCAGAAACAATCCATTTCAACAAGGGCCAACACGAATGTCTCCGCCCTAGGAGACCTATCCTAGAGCAATAGGCGGCAGATTTTGGCAGAATAAAGTAATTAATTGCAAGTGCCCTAGAGAGGGCTGTGGTCTAATGCGCTTGGTGCTTGTTCTGTATACACATCCATGTAAGGGCATCAGTATCGAATAATGAAAAATAGCCATACTTGTTTCGATGAAGGTCCTCAGGTATCCCAGCATCCTCTCCTGGCCCTCCTCATCGCCATCTTCCAAATCTGCCTCCGGCCATTCAATTTTCTCCAGTATCATCTAATATAAAATGCACCGGTTAAAATTTGCTCCCCCTTTATGCTTTTTCAATTACAAAAGCCGTTTCAATACACAATCTTTAAAAAAAATAATCGAGACACATTTAATGCAAAGCTACATGTGAAAAGTTCGCACTTTGGCGACCCCACTGGTCATGATAAAAATTATCATGTGTTTTAAGAACCATATCTCCTACAATTCCCTCCTCTCTTGCTGTGACACTGCTTTGTGGATTCCGAGGGGGGAGTGTTGATGTTGTTGCATGCTTAAAAAGTCACTTCTGGCAATATTTCCCACTATCTAGCCTAGACACCTATGTCTAAAATCTGAAATTCACAGGGTCTCATGTCACAAAAAATATTTTGGGGATCTTGCTAAGGCCAATCCATACTCTCGTAACAAAAACAAGTGAATATTTAGCAATAAAAATGCTGTCATATGTAGCTTTAATGTTTTCATTTGCATTACCTGTGGCGTGATCCTGGTTTCTGCGGCTCTTGGCCATAAGACTGGCACAGTGTCCGGCCTGGAACTTAATAGCTCCCAGACACCGGTGTCTTTTAGCCCCCTCCTCAGGTGTTTGACCTGCTGTTTCGTCCTTTCCAGCACCTGTAAAACAAATAAACCCCCCAAAAAACGTGTCATGGTTATATTAAGGCAACAGTGAATTCAATGAGAACCAGTGGTTTCGTTTAAATTCAAAGACTTAAGAAAGACAAACTTACAGCATGCACCAATAGTTTCTCCGCCAGCCACATCCTGTTTGCTGATGTAGGCCCTGGGAAATCCCATGCCTGGCATAGGGAGAGGACCTTCTCTTTGTTGTCCTCGGTGAGGTCATGACCATTGTTCAGCTGACAAGAAATGAAATGTAACAAATGTAAAAAGCAATTACTTAACACATTGTAAATAGAGAGCAATATAACATCATGAAATACTGCACAATACTAGCAATTAAAAAGCTATTTCTAACCAGTTCCAGCGCCTCCCGAACATCCATGTCCACACAATCCAATGGGGAGACAATTGTCATGTGCTGCGCCCCCCCACACAGGACATGTGCAATGGCTGGGCTCAGGCCGGTCAAGCATGGTCCACCATGCAGGAAACTGTGCCCCATCATGCGGCCCGCGACAATGAAGAAGTCGCTGTCGAGGAGGGTCTGGTCAGTAGACGGAACCAGATGGTCCGTCTCCCCGTGGAAAAGTAAGGTTTTCCCTTAAAAGAATAAAAAGGTAAAACATTTATTTTAGACATCTGGAAAATATTAACATGACCACCAGGCTAGGAAAATATAGCCTATGCATTAAAAAAATAATAATCACATATGTACGAGTAACAAGACTTAATTACCTTTCTCTTCATCAAGGTGGAAGCCATATTGGAGGCTCTCCATTGCAGTGGCGAGGACAAATCTGGCCACACCCTCACCGACGGCGGCGTCCCCTTGTAAAAATGAAATAATCAGTAATTTTTAAATAACAAGTTTAGCTTAACAAGTTATTGAAAACCATTAGTGTAATGGTACTGTACAGATCTATAGATTATCCTGATTGGCCCATGGGTAACTGGTTTTTTGCTTCCCCAAATGTCCTCTCCAATCTCTCTATCCCCCTTTCCTGTCATTGTCTCTACTATCTCTCTACAATAAAGCATAAAATGCCCCAAAAATACATTTAAAAACAAGACAAATTATTAAGATCATTACCAATCAGTTTGCAGGTGAGAGGACTCGCCCAGTTCACCTTTGGCCTTTTGTAGAACGAAACGATCGCTCGTGTTCGTTCCTCCAGAGAACCGCTCAAACTGAGAGTGAAGTTGAGCGGCGACTGATTATTCATATCTGCGAGGGCCGACGCGCAGAAGAGCTTGGCAGCCTTTGCAGAGTCTGCTTCCGTTACCCACGCTTTAACAGAAAGAAACTCAAATTACACTACACACAAGATTGCATTCACTGTACACAGTTCTAAATTGATATAACTTAGTCAGACATGTAGCCTGTCAATAGCCTGAATGTGATTGTAGGATTCAACCCCATCCATGGTGTACACACACTTAAACATAGTGTAGAACCTTTGTTTTTCTTATTCCCAGCTTGTGCTTACCAGCAATGGAGTCCAACGACTCAGATGGATCAAGGTCTGTTATCGATATAGAAAAGATAATCAATTAAGTCCACAGTCCACAGTTGTCACCAGTATAAGTCCACAGTTGTCACCAGTATTTTATTGCATTTTATTAAGGATCCCCATTAGCTGATTTTCCTAGCAACCAGCTTTAACACTGTACATGTGCTTACCATCCATGATGTGATCCTCTGACTGTAGGGTGCCAGAGGACCCAGCTGCAGCAGACGGGAGAGAGGCTGCAGAGGACCCAGCTGCAGCAGACAGGAGAGAGGCTGCAGAGGACCCAGCTGCAGCAGACAGGAGAGAGGCTGCAGAGGACCCAGCTGCAGCAGACAGGAGAGAGGCTGCAGAGGACCCAGCTGCAGCAGACAGGAGAGAGGCTGCAGAGGACCCAGCTGCAGCAGACAGGAGAGAGGCTGCAGAGGACCCAGCTGCAGCAGACAGGAGAGAGGCTGCAGAGGACCCAGCTGCAGCAGACAGGAGAGAGGCTGCAGAGGACCCAGCTGCAGCAGACAGGAGAGAGGCTGCAGAGGACCCAGCTGCAGCAGACAGGAGAGAGGCTGCAGAGGACCCAGCTGCAGCAGACGGGAGAGAGGCTGCAGAGGACCCAGCTGGAGCAGACAGGAGAGAGGCTGCAGAGGACCCAGCTGCACTAGACAGGAGAGAGGCTGTGGAGGACCCAGCTGCAGCAGACGGGAGAGAGGCTGCAGAGGACCCAGCTGCAGCAGACGGGAGAGAGGCTGTGGAGGACCCAGCTGCAGCAGACGGGAGAGAGGCTGTGGAGGACCCAGCTGCAGCAGACGGGAGAGAGGCTGCAGAGGACCCAGCTGCAGCAGACGGGAGAGAGGCTGCAGAGGACCCAGCTGCAGCAGACAGGAGAGAGGCTGCAGAGGACCCAGCTGCAGCAGACAGGAGAGAGGCTGCAGAGGACCCAGCTGCAGCAGACAGGAGAGAGGCTGTGGAGGACCCAGCTGCAGCAGATAGGAGAGAGGCTGCAGAGGACCCAGCTGCAGCAGACAGGAGAGAGGCTGCAGAGGACCCAGCTGCAGCAGACAGGAGAGAGGCTGCAGAGGACCCAGCTGCAGCAGACAGGAGAGAGGCTGTGGAGGACCCAGCTGCAGCAGACAGGAGAGAGGCTGCAGAGGACCCAGCTGCAGCAGACAGGAGAGAGGCTGCAGAGGACCCAGCTGCAGCAGACAGGAGAGAGGCTGCAGAGGACCCAGCTGCAGCAGACAGGAGAGAGGCTGCAGAGGACCCAGCTGCAGCAGACGGGAGAGAGGCTGCAGAGGACCCACCTGCAGCAGACAGGAGAGAGGCTGCAGAGGACCCAGCTGCAGCAGACGGGAGAGAGGCTGCAGAGGACCCAGCTGCAGCAGACAGGAGAGAGGCTGCAGAGGACCCAGCTGCAGCAGACAGGAGAGAGGCTGCAGAGGACCCAGCTGCAGCAGACAGGAGAGAGGCTGCAGAGGACCCAGCTGCAGCAGACGGGAGAGAGGCTGCAGAGGACCCAGCTGCAGCAGACAGGAGAGAGGCTGCAGAGGACCCAGCTGCAGCAGACAGGAGAGAGGCTGCAGAGGACCCAGCTGCAGCAGACAGGAGAGAGGCTGCAGAGGACCCAGCTGCAGCAGACAGGAGAGAGGCTGCAGAGGACCCAGCTGCAGCAGACAGGAGAGAGGCTGCAGAGGACCCAGCTGCAGCAGACGGGAGAGAGGCTGCAGAGGACCCAGCTGCAGCAGACAGGAGAGAGGCTGCAGAGGACCCAGCTGCAGCAGACGGGAGAGAGGCTGCAGAGGACCCAGCTGCAGCAGACGGGAGAGAGGCTGCAGAGGACCCAGCTGCAGCAGACGGGAGAGAGGCTGCAGAGGACCCAGCTGCAGCAGACAGGAGAGAGGCTGCAGAGGACCCAGCTGCAGCAGACGGGAGAGAGGCTGCAGAGGACCCAGCTGCAGCAGACAGGAGAGAGGCTGCAGAGGACCCAGCTGCAGCAGACAGGAGAGAGGCTGCAGAGGACCCAGCTGCAGCAGACGGGAGAGAGGCTGTGGAGGACCCAGCTGCAGCAGACAGGAGAGAGGCTGTGGAGGATCCTGCTGGTTCAATTAATAAAGAAATAATAAGTAAAAGCAGTTAGCACAGTCCACAGCTTAGTCACCAGGAAACTGTAAATGTTTTGATCATCTAGGTAAACAATAAAAGTTCAGATTCTTAATCTAAACGTGAGCAGTAAACGTTCAGTTTTTTCCTAGTACAAAAGCAGTTTTAATTCACGGAATTAGAAAAAGCAGAATTAATTCACATTTGAGCCATGTCTTAAAGCACTAAAAATGTCAGAAACCCTCGGTCTACACTGACTAACCTATAAGATCCTGCTGTGTGGCACTGTCAGCTCTCCTTCTCTCACCCTGCAGTATACTTAAGAGGGCGGTAAAACAGTTAATAACATCAGGGATTTATCACATACTTATACTTGTCTACACACAAGAACTATTTATTTACAACAGTAAATCATTATTTTCCTACCAGAGTATTGCAGTACTTGTAATAATGAGTAGACACAGTATTTCCTGAACAAACACTGTTGTTTCCAATTCACAATACGGAATCAGGGGTAAGTAATTACATTTAGCATGTTAGAAGATACTTTTCTAAATTGCTTTACATTCAGTATTACCTGGAACACACTGCATTGTGTGCCCTTATAGTGGAGAAGTCAAACTCCTCCCCACAATTTACACACTGGACCGAGGGTCCACACTGGGCCTGTCTGTTATTCACGACCTATTTGTGGAGACAAATCACATTTAAATATAAATTAGTTCAACTTCAGGAACATTCATTCAGTATTTTATTAATATTTGGGACACAACACAACCTGATATCGAATCTTACATTCACAGAGGTCAGACTGCGTTGCAGTGGCCGGACATAAACCGTTGCATGGTTCAGTATCTCCTTCAGATACTGAACCGTGTACCCCTCATTTGGGCATGGAATCACTTCCAAATTGCGGCTCCGTGTAGACCCCGCAACTTTCATTAGCTCAAACCCACCCCCCTCACGCAGTTTAGGGTAGGCTGAGAAGCGCAATTCTGCCAATTCCTCTGCACTGCGTTGGTTTCCTGTGAAATTGAGAGGGACAGACAAGACAAATAATGCACAGATCAGGTGCTGGGTTGAGATGACAGAAACTGGCTACACACTACAGACTGTCTGGCTACACACTACAGTGTACAACTGGCTACACACAGTACAGACTTTCAGGTGACATACCTCGAAAGGTCAGGCGACCGTCCCCCAAACCCATGCCCAGCAGGTTGTCTTTCACAACCCTTGTAGGGACCATCCTCATGTCTTTCTTCTCCAGGCAGCAGAAATTGTGGGTGTAGCTGGTTACCCCCAATCCCTGAGCTGGGCTTCTCTGAGTCTGGAGGCGCCTTCCCCTGGAGGCTGTATTGTTTCCCCTGGAGGCTGTATTGTTTCCCCTGGAGGCTGTATTGTTTCCCCGGGAGGCTGTATTGTTTCCCCTGGAGGCTGTATTGTTTCCCCTGGAGGCTGTATTGTTTCCCCTGGAGGCTGTATTGTTTCCCCTGGAGGCTGTATTGTTTCCCCGGGAGGCTGTATTGTTTCCCCTGGAGGCTGTATTGTACGGAAGGAACAGTCTCACAACTTCTACTAACAAAAGAAAAGTTGACAGTTAATCCAAGGTCATGTTGTTCAATTCCTGGATTTCCAGGTATTTAGATTACCTCTGCCCGTTCACCATGATTTGAGGCATTTGAGTCCAGATTAGTGCAGACTAGTGTCTGACAAGGCTGCTGTGCACAGAGCCACTACTACACAGGCCCGCACAGCTTATATTCATTTGAAACTGATGTAGATGCATGTAAATGCAGTTTGAGTAAAAAATAATTTCCTACCATCAGTAGGGTGCCGTGGGGTGCTTGTTCCTGGCACTGGAGTTCCTGGCACTGGAGTTCCTGGCACTGGAGTTCCGGTGCCACTCCCAGAAAAAGTTGCTGCTGGTAATAAATTAACATTAGCTACAATGTATAGTTCCCTCGTACACAAGCTAAGTAAAGAGAGGCTAAGCATGGTCCTAAAAATAAAGGTGAATAGGCAACCACTAGACATTTGAAATAACACTTCCAAAAGTCTTAAGTGGGCGTGTCCGTGGAAACCAGGGGTAACAACCACGCGACCGAATGACATATGCGAACTTGATAAATATCTACTTCTTCTCTGGGCCCCTCTGGTTAATTTACGTTAGCTAACACTAGCTATCAATAGCCTAGGTACAGGGGTGTAAACCCATCATGGGTGAAAAATGTGACAAAGATGCAACTGATACATAAATCAAACAACTGAGCTATCTTGGATTTAAAACAGAGCTATTTTCACCTAACGGTGTCACATTTGCAACCCTGTAGGTAGGCTACCTTTCATTGAAACTTCATGCAGCTCACTGAAGAATCACCTTCAGCATCGTGCAGGTGCAGCATCGTGCGCGCACAGCGATGGCTATGGGCTTTTAGCTAGCACTAATAAATTACTTTATCAAGTAAAACTACTATATCAAGTAATCATACTTACAATGCAATTCATCCGCCGCGTTCATCAGAAGATGGCGAATTGTCTCTACGATGTTTAAGTGCCCGGCCATGTTTTACCATTTCTGGTCTACAAATAGTTTGTCTTATTAGCTCCAGCTCACACCTTCCTTGTTCCACAACTTAGAAGGTCCGTTGGGAAACCTGATTTATAGTCCTTGGGCCAAACCATTTTTCATTACCATCTGGGTGGGCAAATTCTAGATGTGATTTTTTTTATTCCTATACATCCCTAGATTATGTTTTGATGTGGTAGACTTTGGTTTGGCAGCTTATTAGTGGTTATCACCTCTTAATTAACCCTTGTTGGTGTGGTGTTCGGGTCAACACGTCTGCTCTGCCTTTCCCACGCCAAGTACCGTCTGCTCTGCACTCTTTACTCTTTGAAGTGCAACATTGTAAACATTTTTAAATGTTCTTGCTCTGTACAGAAAGTATGCAGCAACTTCAAAAAGTACATTTGAGGTACACACACTGTCACATTCTGTGCTTCATGTGTTGTGTAGACAAGCATACCCATGCACACACAATTGTAGCCAGTGTTATTTCAGAATTATTCAGACATAATACTGTATTTCGACAGTGACAGTGAAAATAGTGTACATTCCGTCCGTGTTTTGTGATTCAGCATTTGCAGACATTTTTAAGAGATGTATTTCATAGCTATTGGCAAAAACAATCTTAGTTTGCTTCTTTCATTTCTATTCTTGTTCATCACCTGTATTTTCTTTACAGCTTTGATTATACTGTAATTAGATCAATGTGAAAGTCACTACCATTTTCACCCACAAGAGTGCAGCGTCTAGCCATTTATGGAGGCATACATCGAATGAGAGCAGCAGTTCCAATTCACTTTTTACCCCAATATAGAGTGCCATATGCCCCCAATAAAGTTAGAATTCATTGAAAAAACACTTCTCCCTTCAAGCAGGACACCTTGTGCATTTTCGGATGGTTGAGACTCTCTCCACGCCTGGGTTTCCGTTAACCGGCAATTACCGGTCTTTGTCCGGTAAAATTTGTTGAAGTCCGACAAATTGAAAAGTCGTCGGACATATTGTCCGGTGAAAATAATTCCCTTTGAATACAATTCGCTAAAGTTCACATTCTGATTCCTTCTATTTTAAAAAAGACGAATATATAGGCTATGTATTTCTTTTATTATGATATGATTTGACACCGGCATGATGATGACTCCTAATGTGTAGGCCGGCCTATGCGAAACAGCGCACAGGTGCCACATGGGATTGATGCCAGATGGGATTACAGCTTAACCAGTCTATTACCGCTTAAACACAGTAGCCCATTCGGCGGTAACCCATGCCTATCTGGCAACCCTGCCAACCCGTCCACCATAGTAATACGCAAACGTTGCAGCTCAAAGTGCACCATAGCGAGCGATTAAATTAATGGAAAGATGGCAAAACAAAGTAAGCTTAGCAATTATTTCATGAAGCCAAGCAACAATGAGTCTGAGCCTGAGGAGAAGTCTGACTCTGAAGGGATGGAGGCCGCAGCGGCTGACGCCGTCGTGGCTCCTCCAGCCAAGAAGTCTCGTGGATTCAGAGTTGAATGGAAAAAAACTTTCCCCTGGCTGCGTTTAGATGAGGAAGCCGGAAAAATGTTCTGCTCACCGTGCGAAACATCGGGGAGGAATAATGGATTCACGAGAGGAGCAACGAATATGAGAATGTCGGCTCTCACTGATCACAGTCGGTGCAGTGACCACATATCGGCGGTCAGTTTGAGGCAACAGCAAACCGCTATGAAAGGCCACTGTGAGCAGGCTAATGCAACGGCTAACAATAAGCTGCACTCTCAGCTACAAGTTGCCTTTCACATGGCAAAAAATGGCATCGCATGTCATCAGTATGTGGGTCTGACTGAGCTCCTGAAAGCAGTTAAGGCTCCAGATGTTGTCTCGACTGAGGGCATTTAGCGCCACAGCGACTCTGTTGATGACATGGAAAGGGCACTGGAAGACGTTGTGATGGATCAGCTGGATGAAAAGCTAAAGGGGAGTGACTTCATTGGCATTATCATTGATGAGACAGTAAATATCACCGTGGACAAGAAGCTGATTATATACGTGAAGTTGGAAATAAAAGGAAGAGTTGAGACATGTTTTCTGGGCAATTATGATGTGCACTCCGGGACCGCACAGTGTATATTTGACAAAGTGGTGGAGGTGCTCCGCGAGAGAGGTGTGGAGCTGTCCCGCGTCATTGGCCTGGGCTCGGATGGGGCCAGTGTAATGATGGGAAAGCGTGCTGGAGTTGGTGCTCTTCTGAAGAAACAGAGTGCGTTTTCCATTCAGGTGCACTGTGGTGCCCACCGAGTTGCGCTGGCCGCGCTAGATGCGGCAAAGGCTGTTGACCAGGTAGGAGCCTACAAGCGCACAGCTGCTTCTGTGTACTCCTTTTACAAGCACTCAGCCAGCAGGACCAATCGCCTCCGTCAGGTGACAGCAGATCTCAGCGACGAAGACATGACGAGCCTAAAGCAGCCGTGCGCTGTCCGCTGGCTATCCTTGCACAGGGCAGTGGAGGGTATAAAACGTAACTGGCCTGCTCTGGTGATGGAGCTAAATCAAGAGGCTGTGGGAGGAAATGCCCAAGCCCAAGGCATCCTAGGTCAAAACCAGCCGTATAGCTTTATCGCCTGGACTCACGCACTGGCTGATGTGCTACCGGTGATGACCAAACTGAACTTGGTTTTCCAGAAAGACGACGTCAATCTGGCCATGATCCGACCAATGGTTCACGCATCCGTAGCGGCACTAACACAGCTACGAGATGCCCCAGGCCCAGAAGAAGTGAAGTTCCAGGCGGACTGCCAAGACGGCCTGTACAATGATGTCAGAGTGACACATGTAGGTGACCGGTCCGTTCAGGCGTTTAAAAATGCCCGAGCACGCTACATCCAGCATCTAGTAGATGCACTACACGAGCGATTCCCCGAAGATTCCCTAGATGTACTGAACAGCTTCAACATCCTTCTGAACCCCTCCCAATACCCACAGACGCAGGATGGTAAGTAGAAGCTAGCCTGTTTAATTAAGTTGGTTGCAAAATGCATAGTATAATTCTTAGGCCTATCCTTTTTGAATAACCTCAAATGCTTGTCTAAATTGCGAAATGTAGACTATGGCCGCCGCCCATCATAGGCTAATAATAATTATCATCATCATAATAACAATAATAATTATTAGGCTATAATAACAACAATGATGAAAACAACAGGATAACATTTAAACCTTCCTACTTTTCAGTTAATCTGGCTGTTGATGTCATTTTGTCATAAAAAAAACAATAGGCCGTTCACCATGATTTGAGGCATTTGAGTCCAGATTAGTGCAGACTAGTGTCTGACAAGGCTGCTGTGCACAGAGACACTACTACACAGGCCCGCACAGCTTATATTCATTTGAAACTGATGTAGATGCATGTAAATGCAGTTTGAGTAAAAAATTATTTCCTACCATCAGTAGGGTGCCGTGGGGTGCTTGTTCCTGGCACTGGAGTTCCTAGCACTGCTGGAGTTCCTGGCGCTGGAGTTCCGGTGCCACTCCCAGAAAAAGTTGCTGCTGGTAATAAATTAACGTTAGCTACAATGTATAGTTCCCTCGTACACAAGCTAAGTAAAGAGAGGCTAAGCATGGTCCTAAAAATAAAGGTGAATAGGCAACCACTAGACATTTGAAATAACACTTCCAAAAGTCTTAAGTGGGCGTGTCCGTGGAAACCAGGGGTAACAACCACGCGACCGAATGACATATGCGAACTTGATAAATATCTACTTCTTCTCTGGGCCCAAAAAAAAGCAATGTTTTTTTTTTTGGGGGGGGGGGGGGGGGGAATAGAGAGCGTTCGCAAGAAATATCCCGCGATGACAGGCTCCTTGTTAAACGAGTCGACTCTCAATACAGTCTGTTCTCTCTCTCTTCTGTTCTCTCTCTCTCTTCTGTTCTCTCTCTCTTCTGTTCTCTCTCTCTTCTGTTCTCTCTCTCTTCTGTTCTTGAAGGGGGGACTGAGGTAGTGACAGTTGAAGGATTGAGGTAGTGACAGTTGAAGGACTGAGGTAGTGACAGTTGAAGGGGGGACTGAGGTAGTGACAGTTGAAGGACTGAGGTAGTGACAGTTGAAGGACTGAGGTAGTGACAGTTGAAGGACTGAGGTAGTGACAGTTGAAGGGAGGACTGAGGTAGTGACAGTTGAAGGACTGAGGTAGTGACAGTTGAAGGACTGAGGTAGTGACAGTTGAAGGACTGAGGTAGTGACAGTTGAAGGGGGGACTGAGGTAGTGACAGTTGAAGGACTGAGGTAGTGACAGTTGAAGGACTGAGGTAGTGACAGTTGAAGGACTGAGGTAGTGACAGTTGAAGGACTGAGGTAGTGACAGTTGAAGGACTGAGGTAGTGACAGTTGAAGGACTGAGGTAGTGACAGTTGAAGGACTGAGGTAGTGTCAGTTGAAGGACTGAGGTAGTGACAGTTGAAGGACTGAGGTAGTGACAGTTGAAGGACTGAGGTAGTGACAGTTGAAGGACTGAGGTAGTGACAGTTGAAGGACTGAGGTAGTGACAGTTGAAGGGGGGACTGAGGTAGTGACAGTTGAAGGACTGAGGTAGTGACAGTTGAAGGGGGGACTGAGGTAGTGTCAGTTGAAGGACTGAGGTAGTGACAGTTGAAGGGGGGACTGAGGTAGTGACAGTTGAAGGACTGAGGTAGTGACAGTTGAAGGACTGAGGTAGTGTCAGTTGAAGGACTGAGGTAGTGTCAGTTGAAGGACTGAGGTAGTGACAGTTGAAGGACTGAGGTAGTGTCAGTTGAAGGACTGAGGTAGTGTCAGTTGAAGGACTGAGGTAGTGACAGTTGAAGGACTGAGGTAGTGACAGTTGAAGGGGGGACTGAGGTAGTGACAGTTGAAGGACTGAGGTAGTGTCAGTTGAAGGACTGAGGTAGTGTCAGTTGAAGGACTGAGGTAGTGACAGTTGAAGGACTGAGGTAGTGTCAGTTGAAGGACTGAGGTAGTGACAGTTGAAGGACTGAGGTAGTGACAGTTGAAGGACTGAGGTAGTGACAGTTGAAGGACTGAGGTAGTGACAGTTGAAGGGGGGACTGAGGTAGTGACAGTTGAAGGACTGAGGTAGTGACAGTTGAAGGACTGAGGTAGTGACAGTTGAAGGGGGGACTGAGGTAGTGACAGTTGAAGGACTGAGGTAGTGACAGTTGAAGGAGGGACTGAGGTAGTGACAGTTGAAGGACTGAGGTAGTGACAGTTGAAGGACTGAGGTAGTGACAGTTGAAGGACTGAGGTAGTAACAGTTGAAGGACTGAGGTAGTGACAGTTGAAGGACTGAGGTAGTGACAGTTGAAGGACTGAGGTAGTAACAGTTGAAGGACTGAGGTAGTGACAGTTGAAGGACTGAGGTAGTGACAGTTGAAGGACTGAGGTAGTGACAGTTGAAGGACTGAGGTAGTGACAGTTGAAGGACTGAGGTAGTGACAGTTGAAGGACTGAGGTAGTGACAGTTGAAGGGGAGACTGAGGTAGTGACAGTTGAAGGACTGAGGTAGTGTCAGTTGAAGGACTGAGGTAGTGACAGTTGAAGGACTGAGGTAGTGTCAGTTGAAGGACTGAGGTAGTGACAGTTGAAGGACTGAGGTAGTGACAGTTGAAGGACTGAGGTAGTGACAGTTGAAGGAGGGACTGAGGTAGTGTCAGTTGAAGGACTGAGGTAGTGACAGTTGAAGGACTGAGGTAGTGACAGTTGAAGGACTGAGGTAGTGACAGTTGAAGGACTGAGGTAGTGTCAGTTGAAGGACTGAGGTAGTGACAGTTGAAGGACTGAGGTAGTGACAGTTGAAGGGGGGACTGAGGTAGTGACAGTTGAAGGACTGAGGTAGTGACAGTTGAAGGACTGAGGTAGTGTCAGTTGAAGGACTGAGGTAGTGTCAGTTGAAGGACTGAGGTAGTGACAGTTGAAGGACTGAGGTAGTGTCAGTTGAAGGACTGAGGTAGTGACAGTTGAAGGACTGAGGTAGTGTCAGTTGAAGGGGAGACTGAGGTAGTGACAGTTGAAGGACTGAGGTAGTGACAGTTGAAGGACTGAGGTAGTGACAGTTGAAGGACTGAGGTAGTGTCAGTTGAAGGACTGAGGTAGTGTCAGTTGAAGGACTGAGGTAGTGACAGTTGAAGGACTGAGGTAGTGTCAGTTGAAGGACTGAGGTAGTGACAGTTGAAGGACTGAGGTAGTGTCAGTTGAAGGGGGGACTGAGGTAGTGACAGTTGAAGGGGGGACTGAGGTAGTGACAGTTGAAGGGGGGACTGAGGTAGTGACAGTTGAAGGACTGAGGTAGTGACAGTTGAAGGACTGAGGTAGTGACAGTTGAAGGACTGAGGTAGTGTCAGTTGAAGGACTGAGGTAGTGACAGTTGAAGGACTGAGGTAGTGACAGTTGAAGGACTGAGGTAGTGACAGTTGAAGGACTGAGGTAGTGTCAGTTGAAGGACTGAGGTAGTGTCAGTTGAAGGACTGAGGTAGTGACAGTTGAAGGACTGAGGTAGTGACAGTTGAAGGACTGAGGTAGTGTCAGTTGAAGGACTGAGGTAGTGACAGTTGAAGGACTGAGGTAGTGACAGTTGAAGGACTGAGGTAGTGACAGTTGAAGGACTGAGGTAGTGACAGTTGAAGGACTGAGGTAGTGTCAGTTGAAGGACTGAGGTAGTGTCAGTTGAAGGGGGGACTGAGGTAGTGACAGTTGAAGGACTGAGGTAGTGACAGTTGAAGGACTGAGGTAGTGACAGTTGAAGGACTGAGGTAGTGTCAGTTGAAGGGGGGACTGAGGTAGTGTCAGTTGAAGGGGGGACTGAGGTAGTGACAGTTTAACATCCATTACATGTGGGCTCTTTGACTGGCTCTTTGCTAGCTATGCACGTAGTCTATGCACAGCTGCTTCACTAATCCAATAGATTGGCTACACACTACAGTCACTGTCGTTTACGTTACTACGAGGCCTTAATTATTTACCACATTCATTTTCTACACATCCAGTTTTGACCGATCAGACACTTCCCCTGACAGAGGCGATCTGTCTTTAACGCCACGCATATGTTGGTCCTATTCAAACACTGCCCAGTGCATGGTTAATTTATGTTAGCTAACACTAGAGTAGTTAATATGGGGCACTTTTCTTTGATCTCGATTTCCTTTGTTCTTTTTTATGAGGGGGGGGGGTCATAAAACATGGGCTCTTTTACAGAAGGGGGGGTTTATTTACCCCCCGCGTTGTGGTTTTATTAACCCTCGCCATTTGTTCAGAACACGCAGGTGTTTAGGAAGGGGGGGGGGGCAAAACGATAGTTGACGCAGGTGTTAGTTGACACACACACACACACACACACACACACACAGGGTTACCCTAACCCTAACCCTTAATTAGGAAGGGGGATGCCCCAAATGACTAGGGGTGAAATGTAGCTGTCTAGCTGTGTCTATCAGTTAAATTGTCAAAGACTCAACTTGTTAGAAAGAGACTTAGGGTTAGAAATGAAATTAGAGGAAAAGATGCCGAGGGGGGAGCGAACTCTCTCTCCGGTCGATACAATATATAATAACATATAATACTCACATTATCATGTCCTTTCGGGCTTTCATGTGGACAGACACATCGAGTTGCTTTTCCTGCCTCTCTGCTACTCCCAACCCCTCTCTCTGAAGCGTCATTCTGACAGCAAGAGACAACAGGCTAGGGTAGACTACTGTTGGGTGATCTTGGTTACCAGAATGGTCCTAGAGTTTGCGTCGACATCGACTGCGCAAAATGGGGAACGTGTACAATCCTGTCAAACTTTGCCAAAAGGACACCCCCGCAAAAACACATCTAGAATGCCAGGTTTGATCAACCTGAATGTGATACCTTCCAACCAGCTGCATCCCAAAATACCCTGCATCCCGAAATTGCCATTGTAAATTACAGATAGACCTGTTAGAACATCAGTTGTCTTTTAGCGGACCTCTTGGACACCCAATTTATACCAAGTTATACCAATAGTAGAGGCCAATAGTAGTGACTACCCCATCCCTGGCATATTACTTTTTCAGCTATCGCCAACATTCACAATGTTATTAACATGTTTATAGAAATAGACTGTAAATTGTAGTAATGGCAACAATTGGCTTTATCGCAACAAAACATGAATCAAATGAATCAAAGTAATCGCGTTATTTCCAGATTGTAAGCTTTCAAATGATGTGTCATACATAGACATCGGGAAAAAATGTAAGACAACATGAGTATTTGAAACTTGTTAACCCTGAAAACTAAACATTTCAGGGTTGTAGATGTTGCTTGGCAGAGCATTGAGATTGTTTCATCATCGCGTCTTTTTGAGAACGCACTAACGGTACCCAAATGCTTGGACGCACAGCCGAGTCCTGGCGAACGGGTGAACTTATAATACAGGGCAGGTATAATAAGGCTACTGTGAGTAGGCTACTCGGAATTCACCTCAACACCTCATATCAGCACGGTTGTCAACCGATTGTCAAGTCAAAAACAGAACTGTATCATTTTACGCACGAAAATAAAACCTTAGCCTAACTCACTCAATGAGCGACATCTGAGACAACTCAGGAGACACTTTTCAGGAACCCTCTGCCTAATACCATCAATCATACTATCATATACCACATAAATTATTAGATTGATGGTATTTTATGCGGTATATGATAGTGTGATTGAAGCGCCCCATCGCAGACAGGTTTAGAGAGAACCACAATGAATGAATCAAATGAATCCTGCTTTTTTATGAGGGGGGGTCATAAAACATAAGCTCTTTTACAGAAGGGAGGGGGCTTATTTGCCCCAGCGTTGTGGTTTTATTCACCCAGCCATTTGTTCACAACACCCCCCCAAACGGAGGGTTGGGTCAAAACGAAAGTTGACGTAGAGGAGGAGGTGTTAGGAAGGGGATTCCCCCAAATGACTGGCAAGGGTTGAAATGTGTTTAAATAGACTTGCTGTATCTATCACTTTAATGTCAAAGACTCAACAATGGCTACTTGTGATGATTTCGCATGTATGGATTTCAATGACATCGGATCAGACGCCGAGATCGACCGGCTGGGATCGCTAGTGTTGGCACCGCGGAAGAGGAAGAAGCATTATCCTGATCAGACATTCGGACTTTTCATGAGATCACAGGCTGAAAATGTCACTGGTTTTGTCAGTTTGAACGAGGGGCGCACCGCCTGTTATTGTTAAGCCACGGTGGTGAGGGGGCTCAAGGACACGACAACGGAGGCAGAATACTGTGAAGCCCCGTAGGGTATTTATTTACAGTGGAAAAACTGAAAGGATGAGTCCGGGGGTTTCAACCTGGCGGGCTGGCGGTAGTGGTTGGCGTGGGCTGTGGAGGAACAGAAAAACAGGGTAAGTCTCCACGGTAGGCCAGTACATAAGATATAAACGAATCACAAAGTTAGGCACGAGAGCAAAGTTCACGACTAGTCACAGAGGATACTTGCCAGGTCATTCTTAGGGAAGAACTGACGATGAGTGAGTAGAAATCCAGGGTAGATGTAGACAGAGGGTTGATTGGGAGTGGAGACAGGTGTGCAGGTTTGGCTGAAGATCTAATTAGGGGGACAAGCCTCACCTGCGGCGGAGAGCACGCTGTGCTCGAGTTGTGGGGGCGGGTGCTCGAGCTGTGGGGGCGGGGGAGGGCGTGTGTGAAGGCCCAGCCGTAACAGGACCCCCCCCCCCGAGGGGGAGCCTCCTGGCGACCGGCCCGGAGCATCCGGGTGGGCCCGATAGAAGTCCCTGAGGAGGACTGGGGACATGATCTGGGACCGGGGAATCCAGCTCCGTTCCTCTGGGCCATATCCTTCCCAGTCCACCAGGTACTGGAAACCCCGGCCACAGCGACGAACCCTGAGGATTTTCCTTACCGCCCACTGGGGGTGGCCATCCACCAACTGAGGAGGGGGCGGTGCAGGGGCTGGTGGCATCAGGTCGCTGGCGACATGGGGCTTAACCCAGGAGACGTGGAACACCGGGTGGATCCGACGGAGGGAGTGAGGGAGGACCAGACGGATGGCAGCGGGGTTGATGACCCGGTCGATGGCGTAGGGGCCGATGTATCTCGACGCCAACTTCCGGGAGGGGAAATTGAGGGGGAGATCCGCCGTGGAGAGCCAGACCCTCTGGCCCACCTGGTACACAGGAGCTGGAGTGCGACGACGGTTGGCGCTTCGGGTAGTTCGGGCGGTGGCCCGAAGCAAGGCCGAGCGTACGGAGGTCCAGACCCGACGACAGCGAAGGAGGTGTGCCTGGACCGATGGTACCGACGCCTCGCCCTCCTGGGTAGAAAGCAGGGGTGGCTGGTACCCCAAGGAGCACTCGAAGGGGGACCGGCCGGTGGCCTCATTTACCATGGCGTTTAGAGAGTACTCCACCCAGGGTAGGTCCTTGCTCCAGGAGGATGGATGGAGGGAGGACATGCAGCGGAGTGCCGACTCCAGGCTCTGGTTGGCTCTCTCCGCCTGCCCATTGGTCTGGGGATGGTAGCCGGAGGAGAGGCTGGTCGTGGCCCCAATCCCAGAACAGAAGGCCTGCCACACCTTGGACGTGAACTGGGGGCCACGGTCGGAAACCACATCCTGGGGAAGCCCGTAAAGGCGGAAGACGTGGGTGGTGAGTAGCTCCGCCGTCTCCGCCGAGGTCGGTAGCTTTGCCAGAGCTACCAACCGCACGGACTTGGAGAAGCGGTCCACAATGGTAAGGATGACCGTGTTGCCTAGAGACGGGGGAAGGCCGGTCACGAAGTCCATGGCGAGGTGGGACCACGGTCGACCGGGCACGGGTAGAGGCCGCAGCAGTCCTGAAGGCGGCCGGTGGGATGCCTTGCTGCGAGCGCAGGTAGGGCAGGCCGAGACGAACTCCCTGACGTTCGCGGCCATGGTGGACCACCAGAACCGCCGGCGCAGGAAGGACAGTGTGCGTAGGGCCCCAGGATGGCAGGCGAAGCGGCTGGCGTGGCCCCACTGCATCACCTTGGTCCTGACGGCGTCCGGGACGAAGAGACGGCCGAGGGACCCCGGTCGGGGATCTGGCTGGGTGCGCTGTGCAGCTCTGACCACCGCCTCGATCTCCAGGGTGACCACTCCAACGACCCGGGAGGATGGAACGATGGTGTCAGGAGTGGTGGGTTCCTCCTCTGCAGCATGGAGTCGAGAAAGGGAGTCCGCCTTGGCGTTCAGGGAGCCCGGACGGAACGTGAGGAGGAAGTTGAACCGCCCGAGGAACAGGGCCCAGCGTGCCTGACGGGAGTTCAACCGCCTGGCCGACTTGATGTAGGTCAGGTTCTTATGGTCCGACCAGACGGTGAAGGGGTGCTCTGCGCCCTCCAGCCAGTGCCGCCACTCGTGGAACGCCTCCACCACCGCCAGCAGCTCGCGGTTCCCGATGTCATAGTTGGCCTCGGCGGAGGTATAACGGCGGGAGTAGAAGGCGCAGGGGTGCACGGTCTGGTCCCCCGACTGTTGAGAGAGCACACCACCGACGCCTGTGTCTGAGGCGTCCACCTCCACAATGAAGGGCCTAGAGGGGTCTGGGTTTATCAGGACCGGCGCCGAGGTGAAGAGCCTCTTCAGTTCACTGAAGGCCGCGCTGGCTGCAGGTGTCCATGTGAACTGGCGCAGGGGGGAGGTGAGGGCAGTGAGGGGGGCGGCTACCCGGCTGAAGTCCCGGATGAATCGCCGGTAAAAGTTGGCAAAGCCGAGGAAGGACTGCAGCTGTTTCCGGGTGGTAGGTTGGCCCCACTCGACGACGGCCTGAGTCTTCTTGGGGTCAGGGCGAGTCAACCCACCCTCCACGATGAGACCCAGGAACTCCACAGAGTGAGTGTGGAAAGAGCATTTCTCAGCCTTAATAAAAAGGCGATTCTCCAGTAGGCGCTGGAGGACTAGGCGGACATGTTGGATGTGCTCCTCAGGGTTCCTGGAGAATACTAAGATGTCATCTAAGTAGAGGACGACAAAGATGTCCAGCATGTCCCTGAGGACGTCGTTCATGAGGGCCTGAAAGACAGAGGGGGCGTTAGTGAGACCGAAGGGCATGACGAGATACTCATAGTGGCCACGGGGGGTCTTGAACGCCGTCTTCCACTCGTCACCCTCACGAATCCGGACCAGATGGTAGGCGTTCCGGAGGTCCAGCTTAGTGAAGATGGTGGCCCCAAGGAGGGGCTCAAAGTTGGAGCTCATGAGGGGGAGAGGATAGGTGTTCCGGACGGTGATGGCATTGAGCTCACGGTAGTCAATGCATGGCCTGAGGGTTCCATCCTTCTTCTTAACGAAGAAAAACCCCGCTGCCACCGGGGAGTGTGATGGACGGATGAGCCCCTCAGCCAGACAGTCGGAGATGTAGGTGTCCATGGCTGCCTTCTCCGGGGGGGCAAGGTTGTAGAGGCGACTGACTGGAAGTTTGTTGCCAGGGCGGAGCTCGACGGCACAGTCGTAGGGCCGGTGAGGGGGCAGGGTGCGAGCACGCTCCTTGCTGAAGGCCTCTCCGAGGTCGTGGTAGACCTCTGGGATGGAGGAGAGGTCAGGGGGAGCCGGAGGCGGTCGCAGAGGCGATGAGGGGGTATGGGCGGCACGGAGGCACCGGGCGTAACATGCGGTACTCCAGCTCAGGATACGTCCCTCACCATAGCTGACATGGGGAATGTGGAGCTCGAGCCACGGTCGTCCCAGGATGAGCGGGGACTGGGGGGTTTTGAGGATGTAGAACCGAATCTCCTCCACATGGTTCCCAGAGACGGTCAAGGAGAGGGGTGTAGAGCGGTGGGTGAGAGGCCCCAGGCTGTGTCCGTCTAGGGCTGAGACGGAGAGGGGGGTCTCGAGGGCAACGAGGGGAATGGCAGCTGAGCGGGCCAGCTGGGCGTCCATGAAGTTCTCGTCTGCTCCCGAGTCAATGATGGCCTCGACCGTGAGGTTCTGCCCCTGCCAGGAGAGGGTGACAGAGAACCTGGCTGGGCTGGTGGTAGGTGGGGATTGAGAGACACGGCTCACCCGGATTCCCCCTTCGGGTGAGCCTACCCTTTTGATAGGGACGGGCAGGTGTCACGGAGGTGTCCCTTCTCTCCACAGTAGAGGCACAGGCCCTGGGCCCTTCTCCTCTCCTTCTCCGCCGTGGTGAGGCGGGCTCGACCAAGCTGCATCGGCTCCTCGCCAGTGGATGGGGTGTAGGTCGACTCCCGTGCGGAGGAGGGGTTGGCTATGACGATAGGGTCCTGGGGGCGTGGCGAGCTGGTCTGGTAGCGCCCTCTCTCTCTCCGACGCTCCCGGGAGCGCTCGTCAACGTCGATGGCTAGGGCCACTAGTTCGTCCAGGGTGGCGGGTCTGTCCCGGACGAGCTCGTCCTTGATGACCTCACTCAGCCCCTGGCGGAAAGCAGATCGCAGTGCCCTGTCATTCCATCCGCTTCCGGCTGCCAGGGTGCGAAACTCGGTAGAGTAGGCCGCCGCGGTCCGGTTCCCCTGGTGGAGTGACATCAGTCGCGCCCCGACCTCCTGTCCTGCAGTGGGGTGGTCGAAAACCCTCTTGAACTCCGTGAGGAAGGTAGCGTAGTCACCGAACAGGTCAGGGCGGGCGCAGAGGGTGGCCTGGACCCAATTCAGGGCGTCGCCGGTGGTGAGGTTGGTGATGAACGCCACCCGGGCTGCCGGCGACCAGAACTGGCTGGGCTGATGCGAGAACACCAACTCACACTGGAGGATGAAGCCTCGGAACTGGGCGAAGGCTCCGTCGAAGGGGCGGGGGCTGGCTAGGTGGGGCTCCCGTGGCTGTCCAGTATGTGGTGCCGGTAGCTGGGCAGGGTCAGGGAGAGCAGGGGGGGGGGCAAAGGCTGCGAGCGCGGCCACCTGTGCCGTAAGCGCTTGGGTCGTAGTGATGAGGTGCTGCATCTGGGTGGCGCGGTGCTCCTGGTTAGCCTCCTGGGTTGTAATGCGAGTGTTCAGGGCCTGGCACGCTGTAGCGGCCGCCTGGAGGAGGTGAGTGTGTTCAGCGAGGATCTGGATAGCCGTCGGACCGGATCCAGGGGTGGGAGATGGTGCCCGGTCCTTCGTGTCGTCTGAGCCCAATTGCATGGTCAGTTCTTCTGTTAAGCCACGGTGGTGAGGGGGCTCAAGGACACGACAACGGAGGCAGAATACTGTGAAGCCCCGTAGGGTATTTATTTACAGTGGAAAAACTGAAAGGATGAGTCCGGGGGTTTCAACCTGGCGGGCTGGCGGTAGTGGTTGGCGTGGGCTGTGGAGGAACAGAAAAACAGGGTAAGTCTCCACGGTAGGCCAGTACATAAGATATAAACGAATCACAAAGTTAGGCACGAGAGCAAAGTTCACGACTAGTCACAGAGGATACTTGCCAGGTCATTCTTAGGGAAGAACTGACGATGAGTGAGTAGAAATCCAGGGTAGATGTAGACAGAGGGTTGATTGGGAGTGGAGACAGGTGTGCAGGTTTGGCTGAAGATCTAATTAGGGGGACAAGCCTCACCTGCGGCGGAGAGCACGCTGTGCTCGAGCTGTGGGGGCGGGGGAGGGCGTGTGTGAAGGCCCAGCCGTAACAGTTATTCCTTCAACAATGATGACCGTGTGGTGCAGCTCTATGTGTTAGAAGCGGGGAGCAAACATGATCAAACGACTGCAGTTGTGCCGTTCAGTGCTGGAGATTGGAGAATGTTACAACTACACTAATATCCTTAACTTATGTCCTAATCACACTACTGTCATACAAGTCGTACCTTCTCCTTGACATGGACATACACACCTGCTACCTTCTTTGAAAGAAATCGCGATTTATTCAGTGAAAACTAGTACAGCACATGATAGCATACCATAGCATAGCATTCGCGAACACAGTCAATCAATCAACTTAGCACAACAACTAGCGCCGTAGCTAAAGGCTACTATCATGTACTATACTAGAATAGATCTGTATCTGTATTATAACATATAATAATAAGAATAGAATAACATAATAATTCGTAATTGTAAGTCGCTTTGGATAAAAGCGTCTGCTAAATGACAAAATTAATTTAATAATTAATTAATAACAAGTAGCTTCTTTTAGCCTAGCCTAACCCTAGCCTTCTAGGGAGAGAGGAGGTGCTGCCAGCCCAACACTGTAGTCTGTTGTTGTTAGTTAGTTAGCCTACTTTAGCCATTGCTGTTCTGAGCGACATTGCCTGGGTTAGTTATTCCAAAGATTTTGAAAAGCTAGATCAATCAGTGTCTATCTTTCCTATTGCCCCCGTGACAGCACCATGTAGTGCTTCTTCACCTCATAGTTATGTATCAAGTCTTATCTGACGTTTTTTTCCCCACTTCTGTGGGAAACTTCGCTAGCAACACGAGTAGAGCTTTGCATCTGCATCGCACGTTGAAGTACGTCAAGTCCATCCCACCAGGTTGCGCCAGAACGGTGGGTCACGGTCCGCGGTGTGCACGGAGCGTTATTGAGTCAACTGGTATTGTGGTTATCACCAAGTTCTCCCATACAGTGCTGATATTCCATGGAAATTATAGGGAGAAAGACGCTGTGAGAGAACAGGGCTATAGACTCTCTTACCCGTCTGTGGTAATAACAGTGTCGCTGCTTTCATGTTACGATGGGGTAATGTGTTTGGACCCAGGCGCAGAGTAGAACAGAGTAGACGGAAGCATGAGTATAATAAATAATAACGGTACTCTTTATTTTGAGTAAACGGAACAAATAATAACCGCACAGTAAGCGAATAAACAAAAGAGGAGAAAACAAGTCTCCGATAAACGTTTTAAATAATAACAGGAACAAGGCAGAGCAATGTACTTACAATCGTCAACTATACTTATTTCCTAATCCGGCGAGGAACAATAAGGCTAAGAAGAATCGTGTACATATAACAAACGCAACATGAAGTGAACAACCGACAACCAGAGGGGAAACAGAGGGATCTAAATAGCCACAGCCAAACAACACACACCAGGTACAAATCAGTTAATTAGGACAGACAAATGCATACATAAAACACCAGAGGGCGCCAAAGGGTCGCTCCACAATAAGGTCGCTTCCCCAACCCTTACACTTTCATACGTCACGCGTGGTATCAACCAATGAAAATGCGTAGGGGCGTGGACAACATGCAAGATACGCCCCCATATATTTGCATACATTACTGATAAAGTGGAAAAGAAAGAATGAATGTGGAAAAGAATAAATACATATAGAAATGTATTGCGGTATACTGTGTGTATTTGTATGTGTATTTGTTCATACATTCATTTATGTGTGTATATATTTATTGTTAATTTTGTCAGACTTGGTCCTCCATACAGGGGAGCCACCCCTCCTAAATTTCGTTGTTTGGTACCTGTACTATAGCAATGACAATAAAGACCATTCATTCATTCATTCATTCATTCATTCATCCACAGTAGTAGATTATAAAGACATACAATGTAGTTGAGCATTTCTCAGCTTTAACCTTCATATGCCATTTGCTTGTGAGTTTGTGTCTATTGTATTACCCCCAAAGTGTCCTTTTTGCTTATTGTCCAGAATGCGTTATTCCCTGTAGGTAATGAGGCCACACCAGAAAGAAATTTTCTTTCTAGATTCGCAGTATTTCAAAACTCCAAGGGGATTCACCTCTGAAGCCTACAGAACACTATTAAGGTTGCCCCAAATATTTTTTGCTCTGGCAGTCACGTTCCCCTGATCTGCCTGGCGGTCTCCTGACCTGCCTATGATGACACATTTCCAACACAATGAAAGAGAGACACAGAGAAATCCTCCTCATTGAACTTTTGCAAATAAGCATGATCGACCGACTTGCATGGTGTGAAGTGGTTCTGAAGCAGCAGTGGTACGAATGTTGTTCCTTTTTTCTCTCCTGTAGGAGGTGTGTACTTCTTTGTTTGACTTGGACAGAGAAGCCTGGTCTGGATTTGGAGGTATTGTTTGAATGTTACTATCATATTATAGCTATAGTCATAATTACCTACTATTCTCTAACTGTAACTTTTCTTCGTACAGGGGCTTCCGAGGCAGACCAGTGGCAATGACTGTGGTGTCTTCATGATAATGGTGAGTTATGGTAATGCCACCAAGTGATATGGCACACTTGATTGTTCCTTAAAACCATCAAAAAAATTGTAAATGTATGTAACAATGAATGACCACCACTAAGACCTGACCAACATTCTGTTTGTGCATTTGCAAATAAAAAGGTGTGCAATAAAAGGTATTAAGGAGCATTCATGTGTGCAGACCTCTCATATCACTTTCCTATGGAGTTATCAGCCATGTACATTTCATTGGATGTGTGACTACCTTCTCACTGAGTTATAAGCTGTCACATGGTAATCTTGTCTTTGTGTCTTTTCTCATTACAGTATGCCTGGTATTTCGCCATGGAGGCTACCTTTGACTTCAGCATTGTAAGTATTAAGAAAACAAGAACCCATTATATCAATATGCTATAAGACTTTGAATGCAAATTGAGTAACTGCTCTTTCTTTAGGATGACATGTCTCTCCTGAGAAGGTGGTGGTGTATTGTCCTGGTGGAAAACCTTGGGCTGGAAGGGTATGCTGCAGTGCTACAAAAATAATAATTGTATTTGTACATTTATTATCAAGAGGACTTTGGGGTAACACCTGGCCCTACAATTCAACCTTCCGGTGAAGAGAATGTGTGTTAATTTCAGATTTGGAAGGAAGTTTGCTCACTTTAGTGAGGAAGGCAGAGCGACCCTTCACGACAGTGTCCCACCTGTATTCAGGACCTATTCAAGTCTTAAAAGGAGGCATGCAAGCAACACCATGGTCAGTGCATCTCTCACTAAGTATCTATGACCGTGTGCCTGTTTCTGAATGGGCTACTGCTCCTAAAACACATACTCCATGCAACTTTATGGCACATGCAATATGTTTAGTGGTACTGTGTCATTCTGAATCCAGCCTGGATCTCTTTTTGAAGTAGTTAACCCTTTCATATAAAACATACTGGCAATAATGGTGGACTCTGTACAGATGCCACTGGACACTGACGAGGACCACGCGTACTTCAAGAGGCCTTACAGCTTTCCTCCTAAAGAATTGGTTAGTGTGAATGAAGTTTATTGCATACAAACATACTATCCACCATTCACAGCTGTACACATAGTCATGCTTATGTGTGTATCCATTTAGGAAAGTGATGTTACCATGGACAAAGATGTCAGAAGCCTGGATAGTGAATCTTTGCCTCATTGGATGTTTCCAGTTGCAGGGCTTTGTGTTTAGAAAACAGACAGAAACAAACTGAAGTTGCTATAGATGTGGTCATTTGCTGCCATTGTAAGGGCAGGCCTGTAATCTCGCCCGGCAGGAAACCAGAACACATTTGGTTGTGTAGCCCCTCCAATGGTGACATTAGTGTAAATCATCTACATTTGACTATAACTGGTGAACGTGTGGCTTTAATCACTTCATGACACAGGCAACAGTCCACGCCATTGCAGCTGTAAACTGTGTTTCCAATGAGAAAGCCATGGAAATGTATACATGTGGACCACAGTATGACTTGAGGTAAGCTGGAAACATGAGGAGAGTCCTAATACAATTTCCATGACAGTTTGCAACCACTGATGAATGTGAGTTTCTTAAATTATTTATTAATCACTTCTTTATAACATTTTGTCTCAACAGTGAGAAGCAGCTATAGCGCATCTCACAAGATGCGACTGAATGCGCTTCAATCAAGACATCATTGCTGTTTGCACTTTATCGCAAGTGCTCTTTCAACATTGTCTCTATGGTCTTTCAGCTTCCTTTTCTGTTCTTTGCTCAAAGACCATATAATGGTGAGATACAAATCAAACTTGAATTGATTTGATCCCTTGTACACTTTTTTTTGGGCATTTGTGTTGCAACACACCTGTACATTCTGCACTCTACCCTGGTAGGCCCTTATTTTACTGTAGACAGAAGGGTTGTAACACTTGGGCACTCAGCACCATGGACACCTCCAGCCCAGCACCTTGCACCACGGTTCCTGCCCTGCTCCATGGATTACAACGATGATCGCCTGACCCTTGCCTGACTCCACCAAGTCCTTTGCCTGACCCCTCAAACCTGTTTGACCTAATAAAGTCCCACACATGGGGTCATTGACATTCTTTTATTTATATACAGTTAGGTCTGGAAGTATTTGGACAGTGACACAATTTCCATAATGTTGTCTCTGTATGCCACCACAAAGGATTTGAAATGAAACAATCAAGATATAATTGAAGTGCATACTTTCAGCTTTAATTCAAGTGGTTGAACAAAAATATTGTATGAAACATTTAGGAATTGCAACCATTTTTATACACAGTCCCCTATTTTCAGGAGCTCAAAAGTAATTGGACAAATTAACAATCATAAATAAAATGTTCATTTTTAATACTTTGTTGAGAATCCTTTGCAGGCAATGACTGCCTGAAGTCTGGAACACATGGACATCACCAAATGCTGGGTTTCCTCCTTTGTGATGCTTTGTCAGGCCTTTACTGCAGCAGTCTTCAGTTGTTGTTTGTTCGTGGGTCTTTCTGCCTTTAGTTTTGTCTTCAGAAAGTGAAATGCATGCTTGATTGGGTTGAGATCAGGTGATTGACTCTGGCCATTGCAGAATATTCCACTTCTTTGCCTTAAAAAACTCCTGGGTTGCTTACACACTATATTTTGGGTCATTGTCCATCTGTATTGTGAAGCACCATCCAATCAACTTTGCTGAATTTGTCTGAATCTGAGCAGAGAGAATATCCCTAAACACTTCAGAATTCATCTGTCTGCTTCTGTCTTCACATCATCAATAAACACTAGTGACCCAGTGCCATTGGAAGCCATGCATGTCCATGTCAACACACTGCCTCCACAGTGTTTTACAGGTGATGTGGTATGCGTCGGATCATGAGCCGTTCCAAGCCATACTTTTTTCTTCCCATCATTCTGGTACAGGTTGATCTTAGTTCCATCGGTCCAAAGAATGCTGTTCCAGAACAGGGCTGGCTTTTTTAGATGTTTTTGGTCAAAGTCTAATCTGGCCTTTCTATTCTTGAGGCTTATGAATGGTTTGCACCTTGTGGTGAACCCTCTGTATTTGCTTGTGTGAAGTCTTTCTTTTATGGTACACATGGATAATGATATGCCTACCTCCTGGAGACTGTTCTTCACTTGGCTGGATGTTGTGAAGGGGTTTTTCTTTACCTTGTAAAGGATCCTGTGATCATCCACCACTCTTGTCTTCCATGGACGTCCAGACCTTTTTGTGGTGCCGAGCTCACCAGTGCATTATTTTTTTCTCAGAATGTACCAAACAGTTAATTTGGCCACTATTAATGTTCCCACTATCTCTCTGATGGATTTTTGTTTTGTTTTTACAGCCTAAGGATGGCCTGTTTCACTTGCATTGAGAGCTCTGTTGAATGCATGTTGTGCGTATACAGCAACAGCCTCCAAATGCAAATGCCACACTTGGAATCAACTCAGACCTTTTACCTGCTTAATTGATAAAGAAATAATGAAGGAATAAATAGCCCACACTGGCCCATGAAACAGCTTTTGAGTCAATTGTCTAATTACTTTTGGTTATTATATATAAAAGAGCTATAATTCATAAACCCTTCCTTCAATTTGGATGTGTATGCCCTTAACCTAAAGCTGAGAGTCTGCACTTTAAGCCCAGTAAATTATGTTGGAAATCTCATATAAGATACGTTAGATCCCAAGTATCAAGGAGTATTGCAGTATTGTGCAGGGCAAAACATATTCTGGAACAGAGGATGTTGGATACTCTATATTGTTGTCTTGTCTTACCCTATTTGAGTTACTGTGTGGAGATATGGGGAAATGAATATAAAAGCACTTTAACCCATTGATTACACTACAGAAAAAAGCTATGAGGATTGTACATAAGGTCGGATTTCGTGATCACACTAATAACTTGTTCCTAATGTCAAATGCCTTAAAGCTGATGGACTTATTCAAATTTAAATTGGCACAGTTAATGTATAAAGCAAAGACTCAAGAACTCCCACGTAACATTAACAAATGATTTATAGAGAGGGATAAGGGGAGAGGTCATTTGAGAGGTAACCACAACTTTAACAAGGGTTATGCTCGCACCCATCTCAGGAGCAGGTGCATATCATTCTACGGAGTTACCATATGGAATGGGCTAGAGGAAAATATGAAGGAAAGCAGAAATATTGCTCTATTTTAAAAAAAAAGGTTTAAATTATTATTTTTTGTTAAATACCAAAATTAGGAAAGGGAAGGTTGTTAATCTTCTGGAAACTAAGGTGTGGTTTTCTGTGTCTTTTTCTTCTGTATTACATTGTGGATACTGATGCTTGTTATTTATTTATTTTGTGTTGTTTCAGTATTAAGAATGGAAACATTATATTTATTTATTTTGTGTCAATATTAAGAATGAAAAAGTATTAGAACGGATGATACTGAAATGTATGTATTAATTAATTGGATTATATAATGTAAGCATAATTGTTAAGTATAAACAGGGGTAGGACAGGCTTCTTCCTACTCCTTTTCGAACAATTGATAGGACTGTACTCTACATATTAGTTATTAGTTATTTATTATTTTTATTTTTAAATCATGTTCGAAATAAAGATTCATTCATTCATATTCATTATATGACTGTAACTTGTGTATGACTGTAACAGAGGTTTTGGTAAACAGCTAAAATAACACAAATTCTGTCTGTGACCAAATATATATATGGGCCTAACTGTCGAATCCATTGCTGGAAATGTGTTTATTTGGTTTCCACCGTCGTAAGGCGATGACGTAGTCCGAACCAAATATGCAAATATGCAGGCGCAATATGCAAATATGCAGGCGCGGTTTGATGACGCGCTCCAACCAAATATGGTCCATCAAGCGTCCGGGTGATAGGCGTGATGTCCGCAGCTGGACCTTTTGGAGATGTGCACGTCAAGCCTCTCCGTAGGCAAGGCGGGCCCACGCGGGACTACGCAAGGCTACGGCGTCGACTTTACGCAGAACTTTAAACCGGCCTTGGATGTAAACACGTGCTTGTGTCACCCCGGATGTTACAAACCTCGGCATGATGGGAAATGTAGTCCTTCTAACCAGCCAATGAGAAGTTCAGGCAGTGGCGGGCGGTGCATTTCACACAGAGGCCTTCAGTGATGTCCGACACATTCCTACCTGAATTATTCTACCTCTTAATACCATCGTTATGACGCCATGGCTCTAGAAACTAGACAGAAACACAGTATAACCGGGCGTTGCATCACCTTAACATAGTCAGACAAGTACAACAGAGTTATATTAATATTTCCGAAGCATTTTTAATCAATAAATCCGCATTTACAATGAAGAGTGTTAAACTAACATCTTTAAGATCGCTACATTACCCACGTCTGTCGTCTCGTCCACCATAATAGCGACAAAGGGTGCCTTTTTAATCTCCATTTTGATCTCTTCTTCCATCACTTCAGCAATAGCAAAAATCAGGTCGTTTTGTATTTTGCCTGACGTCCCAGTAAACACTTTGTTTGTGGACAGGTGGTAATGTAAATCTGGGTTGTTTTCAGCCAGAAAAGAAAGAAGCTCAACGTAGTTTCCTCTGTTTGTGGACTTGGCGCTTTCATTGTGTCCCCTAAATGAAAGTTATTGTTTACCCAAAAACAGGACACAATCGATCAGTATTATCGATCAGTCAACGAAAGCTTTCGTTGTGAGGCTCCGTTTCCCTGCGCACTTTCAAAAGTTTCACATCTACCGGCATAGTTCCGCATCTCAATAGTGAATATCAATAGTGCGTATCAATAGTGCGTATCAATAGTGCAGATCCAATCAAAAGACGTGCTGGGTGCTGACATCATTGAGCCTTACAGCAGGCGCCGTTGTTGCTTTTGCTCGCATCTACGTAGGTTTACTAGGTACGCCACAGGTTTTCTCGTTCCAACGTTAAGTTACAGGTCGAATCCGCGGCACCGTTTAATGTGCAGGTGGGCAGATTTTTGAGCCCCCTAGCAACACATTTTGATTGGATAAAAGCTCTAACATAAAGGCCAGCCCTCCAAATCTCAATCGGAGACTGGAAGCAGCGCAACCAAGAGGAAAGCTATGAAATGAAGAGAATAGACTATGGGGAATCATTAATACATATTTGTGGAAAATATATATTAAAATAAAATGTATATTCTGATGATGTTTAGGCCAGCAGAGAAGGCCTTGCTGGCCCTGACGGCACACCACTGAGTTCAGGAGTATCTATTATGTTTGTGTTGTGCTAATAAATGTAGATCCACACAGGTATACAAACTGAGCTCCGTTTACTGCCATGTGCCATTCATTCTGACAACACACACACACCGTCGTAAAGCACTAACAGACGTACGTAACGTGACGTCGTAAAGGGCAACAAAGTGCTGCAAAGACAATGACACTGTCGTGCATAACATTTCCCCCCCCTTTCCAAAACTCAAACAACTAAAGTAACAGTCAAACAGGAGTAGGGCCTGAAGGCCTATGTGTGAAATTTAGTGACATAGTCCTGGAGGTGTGCAGGGCGAGCCCGTTCCCGCTGTGGCCTATCGACCTCCCCCCTGGGCTGTGACCCTGCGAGGAAGCCAGGGTTAGGTGGAGGAGGGTGAGGAAGAGGAACAGCAGGTAGAGGCTGAGCGGGTGGAGGCCACATAGGCAGTGGCTGCGGCGGAGCCTGGGGCGGCCTAGCTGCCCTTAGCAGTACAGGACTCGAGGCCTTTGAGACAGTTCTATCTGTCTCTGCTGCACCTGCTGCTGGCAGCAGTGTGGCCATGGCAGGCCCAGGAGGACCAGGCACCCTCCGCAGTCGGCTGGCGTGCCAGCGGGATCCGTCGCTCAGCAGGAACGTGACTGGCCCCAGCTGACGTGTCACCTGAAGGGGCTGAGACCAGAAAGATGCCATCTTGTTATGTCGCTGGGGCCTACGGGCCGAACCCAGTCGGACACCTTGATGGTGGTGGTCTTTACTCCACGTTTCTTGTCGAAGTGTCGCTTCATCTCCCCCTGATGTGTGGCCACTGCTGCTTGAGCAGCATCTCGGGTGCTGCCTGCTGCAGGTGTCACTGCATCCCGGGACCTGAGTCTGTTCAGTGGCAAGTCCATCTCACGGCCAAGCATGAGGGATGCTGGAGAGGTCTGCGTTGTTGCATGCTGACTAGCTCTGTAGTGCAACAGTGTTTGGTTGAGTGCGGCCTGGAATGTGCACCCCTGGAACAGATGTGCTCGGATCCCATTTTTAAGGCTTTGGTTGAAACGTTCCACCCCCCCGTTGGCCTGAGGGTTGAAGTATGCCGTGCGGATGTGCTTGATCCCCTTGGTGCGGAGGAAGTCCGAGAACTCTGCTGAGATGAACTGGGGCCCATTATCTGTGGTGATGGTGAGTGGCAGACCCCATCTAGCAAACAGGCCATCCAGGATGTCAATAATGGTCCGTGTTGTGACCGTTCCTGCTGGGACCACTTCAGGCCATTTGGAGTGGAGGTCGTATGCCACCACCAGAAAGCGTTGGTGGTGCGGGACCCCTCGGCCATGGATCTCTCCACAGATATCAAGCTGGAGATGCTCCCATGGGCGGGGCGGCCACGGGGTAGGCTGCAGGGGTGTTGAGGCTGGCAACCCACTTTTCCCGCTGAGCAGACATGGTGCACAGTCCTTGACCATTGTTTCGATGTCACGGTCGATGCCTGGCCACCACACCAGGTCGCGGCATCGTTGCTTGACCCTCACTATGCCCAAATGACCTTCGTGCGCCATGGACATGACACGCGCACGCAGGCCACTTGGGATCACAGTGCAGAGGCCCCTGGAGACACAGACCTCCCCCCAGCATGAGAGTTTGTGCCGTACTCTAGCGAACGGGGCCAGATCCTCCGGCACCCGTGATGGCCATCCGGGGCGTATGTAGGTGCGCAGTAGGGGTGCAACGGTTCAGTTGGCCCACGGTTCGGTACGGTTCGGTATTTTGGGTCACGGTTTTCGGTACGGTTCGGTTCAGAAACAAATGCTACTATTTATTTACAAACTGTTACTTTACTTTATTTTGCTTATACATAATATGGAACTTTAACATACACATGTATATGTTATGTATATAATGTATATATCATTGTATATAAACAAAAAACACTTTCAAATGTCCAAAAATAAATAAACACTTTCGAAAGTAAAAGTGCACTTTAGCCTTGACAGCTGGTAGCCCGTATACAAACAGGAGGAAAACAAGTTCACACTACAAAAGTAACACTTTCCACATAGCGTTCCAACATGTCATGTGTTGTATTCCAACGAGTTGCGACATCGTGGATTAATTTGTGTTTTGGTAAGTCTAACATATCTTGTTTAATTGTCAGAATATGGTGGGCTGTGGTGCTTTTGTGGAAGAAAGTGACTGCATGTCTGATCTTACCCAGGAGGCGGGACACCGGGGTTATTGCCACTGCCTTCTTGGCGGCGAGATTTACGACGTGCGCAAAGCAGCCGATCTGTGGCCCCAGTCCACCAGCTTCATGGATCGCATTTACGATATTTGCTGCGTTGTCTGTTGTTACGGGAATTGTTATGTTTGGCCTCTCCAACTTCCACTCAGTCACTGCATTTGTTAGTTCCTCTGCCAGGTGCGCGCTGGTATGGCTTTCGTATAGTGGACGAGTTTGCAGTACTGCGCTCTTCATCTCACAATCCGGTGACCAGGCGCGGATCTATGGGTGGGCCTGGGTGGGCCTAGGCCCACCCAGATTGACAGCTGGCCCACCCAGTCAGATTCATAAAAATACATATTTTTTTATAATAAAATATTTTTAAAGTTTAATTTTCACTAACTAACTGTAATGTGAATAGTTTTGTCTTGGAAATGATTAAAAGTATGTATTAATACTAATAATATTCAACTTCCTCTCTTACGTTTACATTGCTTCCTCTTTTACGTTTACTCTGATTGTTCAGTTGACCTTGACCAGTTGTTCAGTGTGCGCGCTACGATGGCTAAACAGCTAACATTGTCCCGCTTTCTTAAAAAGCCACGTCTGGAAGTCAGTGAAAATAATGAAAGTTTGGACCAGGCCTTGTCTAGAAATCTTATTTATTCACAATAACAGATGATGACGCCACACGCCGACGTGCGGAGAGTCCGAGACAGCGCTGTAATAGTTCGGTGAAGTATATTTTTTACGAGACTTTCCAAGATTAAAACGAAGAGGGAAACATTTGTGTGGAACAACATTGTGTATGCCTTCACTGGATATAATAATATAATACAAAAGAAGCACACAACTTTACACAACAATATATGTGTATACACCAGTTTACGTAAATCCCCTAATAAGCAGCGTTAGGTTTTGTAATAAAATGATGGATCACCACAACTGGTCCGAGCCAGGTACATGTATGATTCAACTTGAGCTTTCGGTTTGCACTGGACTGTCAACACCCACAGTTAAAAGCTTGCAAATGATAATACAGGCATTTCTTATTCCAATTTCTATACTTGGTCCTCCATAGTTGATGGTTATTGGTTCATTCATTGACTATTGCGTGCGCTTGAATGCCTTGCGTGTGTGTATGATAATAACTTGTTTGGCTGTCCGTTGCATTCTCTGGGTAGACAGGTACTTTATTTATTTTCCGTTCGTTTCATGGTCTGCATAGTGATCTCCTCCAGTCTCTGCGAATATTTTGCGTGTGTGCGTGCGTGTGCGTGTGTGTGCGTGTGTGTGCATGCGTGTTGGTCGTACCCAAATGTTTCGAGCACCCACGGGCAGAAACATAAATCGGCGCCTATGATCGCGAGCCCGGTTGTGTTCCATCCATCTGGCTGCTCATACATAGGTCTAAAACGTGCGGTGATGAGTTTCACTCAGGCCTACCCAGATTTTTCCAGGCCTACCCATCAGCCACTTTCTGTATCCGCCACTGCCGGTGACATGTAGTGGACCGTGACAGTGAGGTAACTCTCCGTTGCCCGGGAGGTACAACCCTCCGTAGTCAGTGCAAAGTTTTTGCCAAATCGTCTTCAATGCCTCTGCGTGTTGTTTGGTAAATACCGGGGATTATTTTGGTGCTGAATGATGTACGGGAGGGGACACTGTAACGGGGCTCGAGAGTTTTTATCAGATTTCGAAAACCCAAATCTCCAACCACCGAAAAGGGCTGCAAATCCTTTGCAATGAACATCCCCACTGCATTGGTTATTTTTTTGTGTTTCTCTGAAGTGGTAGTGTACGTCTGTCCGAACGCATCAGAGAGAGACTGCTGTCTGCTCACTGACGCTACCTGACTGGCTTTCCTGCTCCCAGTCAGTGTTATCGTTGAGTGGTAGCGGCGAATATGCTGGTTCATGTTAGAGGTGCAACCATTTGCATATGGCACACGCTTTAAGCAGAGCTTGCAGACAGTAATATTTCTGTCCACTGTTTCCCCCCCCTTATTGTCGTATTCAACGGGAAAAGCTAAATGACCCCACACCGCAGACTTGTAGGAATCCGGGGCTTCCTCAAACTGTTGCGGCGCTCTCAGAGCTAATTTACGAACGCAGCCAAATCGCAGCATAAACCGAAAACCGTCACGGTTCACTAGTGAATTGAGCCGTGGAACGCAAACCGTACCGTCCGTAAAAAAACCGAGAACCGTTGCACCCCTAGTGCGCAGGGTGGATAGCAAAGGGTCCTGTTCCGATTCCCGCTGCAGCTCCTCTAGTGACGCTGCTGTCTGCAGGGGCCCGTTACCATGGCAACATCTGGATGAGCTCTGGCTCTGTGTCGTCATCCTGCTGTCTGCAGGGGCCCATGCAACATCTGGATGAGCTCTGGCTCTGTGTCGTCATCCTGCTGTCTGCAGGGGCCCATGCAGCATCTGGATGAGCTCTGGCTCTGTGTCGTCATCCTGCTGTCTGCAGGGGCCCATGCAACATCTGGATGAGCTCTGGCTCTGTGTCGTCATCCTGCTGTCTGCAGGGGCCCATGATGCATCTGGATGAGCTCTGGCTCTGTGTCGTCATCCTGCTGTCTGCAGGGGCCCATGATGCATCTGGATGAGCTCTGGCTCTGTGTCGTCATCCTGCTGTCTGCAGGGGCCCATGATGCATCTGGATGAGCTCTGGCTCTGTGTCGTCATCCTGCTGTCTGCAGGGGCCCATGCAGCATCTGGATGAGCTCTGGCTCTGTGTCGTCATCCTGCTGTCTGCAGGGGCCCATGCAGCATCTGGATGAGCTCTGGCTCTGTGTCGTCATCCTGCTGTCTGCAGGGGCCCATGCAACATCTGGATGAGCTCTGGCTGTGTGTCGTCATCCTGCTGTCTGCAGGGGCCCATGATGCATCTGGATGAGCTCTGGCTCTGTGTCGTCATCCTGCTGTCTGCAGGGGCCCATGCAACATCTGGATGAGCTCTGGCTCTGTGTCGTCATCCTGCTGTCTGCAGGGGCCCATGCAGCATCTGGATGAGCTCTGGCTCTGTGTCGTCATCCTGCTGTCTGCAGGGGCCCATGCAACATCTGGATGAGCTCTGGCTCTGTGTCGTCATCCTGCTGTCTGCAGGGGCCCATGCAACATCTGGATGAGCTCTGGCTCTGTGTCGTCATCCTGCTGTCTGCAGGGGCCCATGCAGCATCTGGATGAGCTCTGGCTCTGTGTCGTCATCCTGCTGTCTGCAGGGGCCCATGCAGCATCTGGATGAGCTCTGGCTCTGTGTCGTCATCCTGCTGTCTGCAGGGGCCCATGCAACATCTGGATGAGCTCTGGCTCTGTGTCGTCATCCTGCTGTCTGCAGTGGCCCATGCAACATCTGGATGAGTTCTGGCTCTGTGTCGTCATCCTGCTGTCTGCAGGGGCCCATGCAACATCTGGATGAGCTCTGGCTCTGTGTCGTCATCCTGCTGTCTGCAGGGGCCCATGCAACATCTGGATGAGCTCTGGCTCTGTGTCGTCATCCTGCTGTCTGCAGGGGCCCATGCAACATCTGGATGAGCTCTGGCTCTGTGTCGTCATCCTGCTGTCTGCAGGGGCCCATGCAACATCTGGATGAGCTCTGGCTCTGTGTCGTCATCCTGCTGTCTGCAGGGGCCCATGCAACATCTGGATGAGCTCTGGCTCTGTGTCGTCATCCTGCTGTCTGCAGGGGCCCATGCAACATCTGGATGAGCTCTGGCTCTGTGTCGTCATCCTGCTGTCTGCAGGGGCCCATGCAACATCTGGATGAGCTCTGGCTCTGTGTCGTCATCCTGCTGTCTGCAGGGGCCCATGCAACATCTGGATGAGCTCTGGCTCTGTGTCGTCATCCTGCTGTCTGCAGGGGCCCATGCAACATCTGGATGAGCTCTGGCTCTGTGTCGTCATCCTGCTGTCTGCAGGGGCCCATGCAACATCTGGATGAGCTCTGGCTCTGTGTCGTCATCCTGCTGTCTGCAGGGGCCCATGCAACATCTGGATGAGCTCTGGCTCTGTGTCGTCATCCGGAGAGACTGCTGTCTGCAGGGGCACATGAAACATCTGGATGAGCTCTGGCTCTGTGTCGTCATCCGGAGAGACAGTGACACTGCTGTCTGCAGGGGCCCATGCAACATCTGGATGAGCTCTGGCTCTGTGTCGTCATCCTGCAGCTCCTCTAGTGACACTGCTGTCTGCAGGGGCCCATGCAACATCTGGATGAGCTCTGGCTCTGTGTCGTCATCCTGCAGCTCCTCTAGTGACACTGCTGTCTGCAGGGGCCCATGCAACATCTGGATGAGCTCTGGCTCTGTGTCGTCATCCTGCTGTCTGCAGGGGCCCATGCAACATCTGGATGAGCTCTGGCTCTGTGTCGTCATCCTGCTGTCTGCAGTGGCCCATGCAACATCTGGATGAGTTCTGGCTCTGTGTCGTCATCCTGCTGTCTGCAGGGGCCCATGCAACATCTGGATGAGCTCTGGCTCTGTGTCGTCATCCTGCTGTCTGCAGGGGCCCATGCAACATCTGGATGAGCTCTGGCTCTGTGTCGTCATCCTGCTGTCTGCAGGGGCCCATGCAACATCTGGATGAGCTCTGGCTCTGTGTCGTCATCCTGCTGTCTGCAGGGGCCCATGCAACATCTGGATGAGCTCTGGCTCTGTGTCGTCATCCTGCTGTCTGCAGGGGCCCATGCAACATCTGGATGAGCTCTGGCTCTGTGTCGTCATCCTGCTGTCTGCAGGGGCCCATGCAACATCTGGATGAGCTCTGGCTCTGTGTCGTCATCCTGCTGTCTGCAGGGGCCCATGCAACATCTGGATGAGCTCTGGCTCTGTGTCGTCATCCTGCTGTCTGCAGGGGCCCATGCAACATCTGGATGAGCTCTGGCTCTGTGTCGTCATCCTGCTGTCTGCAGGGGCCCATGCAACATCTGGATGAGCTCTGGCTCTGTGTCGTCATCCTGCTGTCTGCAGGGGCCCATGCAACATCTGGATGAGCTCTGGCTCTGTGTCGTCATCCTGCTGTCTGCAGGGGCCCATGCAACATCTGGATGAGCTCTGGCTCTGTGTCGTCATCCTGCTGTCTGCAGGGGCCTATGCAACATCTGGATGAGCTCTGGCTCTGTGTCGTCATCCGGAGAGACTGCTGTCTGCAGGGGCACATGAAACATCTGGATGAGCTCTGGCTCTGTGTCGTCATCCGGAGAGACAGTGACACTGCTGTCTGCAGGGGCCCATGCAACATCTGGATGAGCTCTGGCTCTGTGTCGTCATCCTGCAGCTCCTCTAGTGACACTGCTGTCTGCAGGGGCCCATGCAACATCTGGATGAGCTCTGGCTCTGTGTCGTCATCCTGCAGCTCCTCTAGTGACACTGCTGTCTGCAGGGGCCCATGCAACATCTGGATGAGCTCTGGCTCTGTGTCGTCATCCGGAGAGACACTGCTGTCTGCAGGGGCCCATGCAACATCTGGATGAGCTCTGGCTCTGTGTCGTCATCCGGAGAGACTGCTGTCTGCAGGGGCCCATGCAACATCTGGATGAGCTCTGGCTCTGTGTCGTCATCCTGCTGTCTGCAGGGGCCCATGCAACATCTGGATGAGCTCTGGCTCTGTGTCGTCATCCGGAGAGACAGTTGCTGTCTGCAGGGGCCCATGCAACATCTGGATGAGCTCTGGCTCTGTGTCGTCATCCGGAGAGACA